>NC_085000.1:23948045-24243045 GCF_963854185.1 Sardina pilchardus | reverse complement strand
GTGGGTTGGGTTGGGGTGGGGTGGGATGGGTGGGGTTGTATTGATTATCAGACCTGTGTTGGAGAGACATCCACAGTTTATTCTAACAAGAGGGTGGATACGAATGACACTGGACAATCAACACTAAGAACCACAGCACAGCACAAAGCCCAATGTATCTGACCCCAACCCCCATGCCCCCCAAATCTCCTCTTATCTCTCCGACACCTCTACCTGCCATCGCCAGTGAGACTTTCAAGAGATTTCCTTTCTCTTTTTTTTGAGTTCTCTTCTTCTACTTCTTCTTCTCCTTCTCCTCCTTCTCCTCCCTCTTTTTCTTCTTCTTCACACTGGCCTTTTTTCTTCTCTTCAAAAAAAAAAAGACTCTTTAAAAAAGCAACTGCCTAAAACTCAATGGATGTGAACTACTGTGGATATAATGAGATACATTCCATGAAAAAGGCATATGTGACGTTGCCTTGGAAACTGTGCTGAATTGCCAAGCTAGTGCCATGGAAAGGTTAACTTTCATTCACTCTGGGGTGGGTATGTGTGTGGGGAGGGTGGGGGTGGGGGGAGATAAGAGATTGTTGGGATATTAATACTTCTTAGTAAATCCAAACTGCGTTGTGGACTTTTTGGCATTTATCAGTGGGGGAAATAATAATGAACAACAAAAAAAAAAAAGGACGATGCAAAAGCAATTGGAAGATCAACGTTCAAACGTGGGGGACAAAGATGCCATGTGGACCCCAGGTAGAGTAGAGAGAGAGAGACATGAGTCTGCTGCAGCAGCCATCCTGAGTCACGGCCCGAGGAAACACATCCTAAGGTCAAAGGTCAGGGAGTCACTGACGGCCCGCAGGCCTAATGGACGGATGGAACGTGCCCCGAAGCAAGCCCAAGGGCCGGCAGTTGGGCCTGGGGACGAGGGACTGATTCATCGCCTGGCACATCTCTCAAATGCCATAGACTTTACAAAGCGCCTTTGTTTCTTCACCCGTCTTTTCTGTTTTTGCTTTCTTCTGCTCTTGAATTTGTGCGCGCGTGCGGGGAGGGCGGGGGCCAAAATGGACGCTGGCCTGATCAGTTTTTGGTGAGCGATCAGCGGTCCTTTCTTCAAAGCTTGCCTTTTTTGTCGTCGTCGCCGTCGTCGTCGTCGTCGTTGTTGCTGTTGTTGTTGATGTTGCATTCTGGATGGATACAAACCTCTGTCGCTCTACAGATGGATGTGCTCCACCTCTAAAATGGATTTTATTCACCCAATCAACTATCCCGGCCACTTACTGTTTTAACTCCATTGGGAATATGAGAGGGCTGGAGTGCATCCACATGTCCTCAGATCTCAAACACTACTGACATGGAAAAGGACGCTCCGCTAACATCAGGTGTCCTATGTGTATCTTATCCGCAAAAAGCAATAAGTCTGAGAAACCACAGTAAGCCATTAGGGACCCATCGACTCTTTGAACACTGTTCAGTAACCACTAAGATTTGGGATGTTCCTACATGAATGTTCCAAAGATGTTCCTATGTTTTTTAGCAACTTTAGGGGCTTCACAATAGTGGTCTCTTGTTCTAACTTCACACAACCCTGCAAGTCTATGTCTCCATTCGTACAGCTTCAGTTTCTTTTTTATTCTGATTTAAACCTCTACAGAGATGCAAGACAAACATTTAACAGTACACGTCTGCTTTAAAGTTCTAGACGTTTATAGATACATATGGACTCCTGTCTGTTTTGTTGAGCTCGTTAGTGTACAGTGGATATTTATGCAGTAGATTTTTATTTATTTTTTTTGCCAAATACGTTTCATGCAACTCCAAGCACAATAATGGAGGGCCTCTCTGCCTACACACATCATTTTAAATTAGTTTTTTTAATATTACGTTCTATTTTGGGAACACACTTGACTCCAGAGTCTATACTGAGCCAACATCTTCAGCGCTTACTCCTCCAACACAGTTTTACAAGTCTGTGAAAGCCATTTAGACACATTGCTCCATTGGCCTGCTTTACTGTTAACATGAAGCAGTTTTAGTTGTGCTTCTCAGCAGTTAAAGTTGCAGTCAGCAATTGTCCGGCATTTTAAGCCCATAAAATGTGTTGTCACATTAGCAATCATCATCTCCTCATGACCACCAGCTGCCCATTTTGTGAGTACGCTGTAAAAAAAAAGGTCTTTGTAGGCAGCCCAGGCTTCAGAAACTGGAGATAAAGAAAGTGGTGGCATGTCTGTCACCCAAACAAAAACAAAACCATGCCTGAAGTTTTTCTGAAAATACTAAAGAGAGGGGTAAGCTACCTCTCTAGCGTGTTTCGATTGGTCCTTGGTTAAAATATAATGTACATTGTTTTGGACAAAAGTTTCTGCGCGTAAATTTAGATATTAACATGAAAACGCGACCTCTTGCGCAATCGCTGACTGCACCTTTAACTCAAAAATGGTCAGGTCTTTCTTCATTGCTTTTGTACATAAGGCCTGTGCACATGCACATACAGAGAAACACACACACACGCACACACACACGCTCGTGTCCCTGGTGTACATTGTGGTGAAGTACGTCCAGTGGCTGTTGACGCTTTTCCATGGCAGTAGTGTGTAGTTGAGTTACCGACGGAGTCGTTTATGTCCAACCATTTTTCCCAAACATCTCTGGGGAGGACGTATCAACCGGAGCTGATACTGTAATAACTGACCCCTGAGGTTTTGTTTTGTATTATTGCCATTCTTTCATTTCGGTGTGGTTCTGAGTTCTGCCCTTTCCAATGAAGTATTTATTGTGTCTAATTTATTGTGCATAATTTATTTGTGTTTCGCAAACGCAAGAATGTACACGATTTCATGTACAGTATTGGAGACTATACGCATATCCTGGTCCAGCTTTGTCATTGCTTTTTTGTATGTAAGAATGATGCAGCAAGAGAATGAATTTTTTCATAATTTTTTCAAATTGCATAACAAGAAATGTGTTTTTTCCCCCCCGTAACTCTCATATTTGAAAGATTTTTATGTTTCACTCTACCACGGATCCCTAATATTCAACCGACTCCACTGTATTGCTCTATGGAGAGGACAAATTACATGTATATTCTGGCCAAAGAGGTTGTAGCGTAAAGTTAGATTAAAGGGGGAGGGTTGTGGAAGAACCAGGAAGGTCTCTATTCTCTTAAAATCCAGTCTTTTGGGTTTCCTTTTTCACCATATACAGTACATAGGTGTCTTAGCTCCACAGATGCACAGAACATGTCTGCATATCTTAATCATATGTCATACTGTATGTGCAATACTCTTGCACTACAAATTGACAGTGATGCTTATACAAACATATTTAAACTATGAAAATGAGGCTCCCTGCAAACCATGGTACTTTTTTTTTTTAGCTTCTCATAGAATGTTAAAGCAACCCACTAAGACCTCCTCATTAGGCTAAGGGAGTAGTATACTTCCGCAGACTTTCTTGATGCACATTAAGCAGGCAGTGGCCTGAACAAAATGTCTCGGAGACTAGATGAGTAATTAAGGTAGGATACTCGCTCACTCAAGGAGAAGGCTTCGTCAAACTACAGCACATTTTCATCAAAAAAGGGGGGGTGGGTGGGGGGGGGGGAAGAACCCTCCAACGCAGGCTATAAAGGCATGCAGAGAGCAGTAGGAAGCTGGTCATGATAGACTCTCTAGACAACAAATCAGTCTCCTCACACTCTTCCCGCTCAGATTGTGCGGGCGAGCTGTAACAGCAGGAGCTGATGTGTGCAGCTCATTAACATTTTAAAAGCTGCAGGAGGATAATTAAAGAGGAAGTATCCCTCTGAACATTCATTTGTTATTTTTGGGGGAAAGGAAAAGAAACGAGGTCAGTGGATAAAAATCTGGGTCTTCTTCAGCGGAGTGTTTTTTTTTTTTTTTTTTGTGACTGCAGTCTTTAATGGAAATCTGCCTCAGTCGGAAACTGCTGCCTGCTCGCCGAAAGGTGCCGGGTCAGCATGGCAGGTGTATTATGGATATCAAAGCACCGGATGAACCACTTTCTCGAATTAAAAGCGATAATAAATCTCACAACATGCATAAAAGCGTTGATTTTTTTTTTTTTTTTTTTTTTTAACCTTTCTGCAGACTCATGGTTAAAACCATATTGTAATGACTAACTGTGATTACAGTACGACCACCACCGCTCGATTGGAAAGGCAAACGTCTGTTTTATTTTTTTTCCTAAGCATTGTGGAACTTTGCTCACACAAAAATCAAGAACCACAAAATCACAGTCCCCAGGAGACTGGTTTTCAGGGCCATGTATGTTTGGGTAGAACTCAGAGCCACAACACAGCCAGACACGATGATCTATTATTGTATTGTGGTAAACAGCATAATACTAATGATGATGATGATGATGAGATGATGATTATAATAATATTCCAAAAGCACCTGCAGCGTATGAGGGCAAGGAGAGTGTGCAGAATCGTGGTGTTTCTCAGTAGTTACTGTAGAGGAATAACGTCAGTTTTTAGATCCATTGCTGCATTTCAAAGTCAGTGTTCTTGTAAAGCATCTTTGTCTCAGATAAATTAATTATAATTTATTTGTTTTTTTTTCTTTCTTTCTTTTTGTCGGATTATCCCAAATGTTTTAATCAATTTAAACGTAACAGACTTGTTTACAGTTTCAAAGATTATATGGAGTTTATTAACTTTTGTGTCCGGGGAGGAAGTAGCTTTGTGACTGAGTGACTGACTGGTTGGTGGGTGACTGCTCTGCCTAGTCCTTAATTCTATATAAATATATAAATATATTTTGTATAATTATTGGTTTTGAAATGTTTCTTTTTAAATTATTGTTTTGTTTTATTTTGTTTTTGTTTTTATTATGAGTTTTGTTTTTATATTTTCGTCAGATTGAAGGAGCTGCCAGAGTGAATCCTTCGAAGTTGCTGGCTGTGTGGAAGTGTTTTGTATATATTTGCACTTTTTTTTTACTCGGTCAGAGAGGTTTTGAATGATTGGATTCTAACTTAATGTTCAAATGACAAGCATGGTCTTTTTTCTTTTTTGTTTTGCTAATTAAAGATATGTGGATGATGCTGTATATTCTTGAATGTTTTGTTTGTATATTATCTGCAAGGCCTATTTTCTCTGATCAGCTTGATGTTTTCATTCAAATAAAGGTGAATGTTTTAGTTAAAAGTCTAAATACTCACCCACAACAACAACTTTAATGCCAAGGAAAGAGTATAAAAGACCTTGTGCCATTTACTTACAAAATGGCTACAACATCCACCATATGCTGCCATTTTTTGTGCCTTTTGTAGTCTGCTCCAGATTTCGGCAAACAAACCTTGCAATGCCACCTCATCGCCTAGCAAGTTAATGCCTAACTGAAATGGGTCAACTTGTTTCCAAAGTGCCTTCTAGAATCAGAATCATGGCACTGTAATACACAACAGCCTACAGCAATTTATCTGAGATCAGAGGAAAAGATGGAGGACAACCATTTGTTCTCTGGGGACAGCTTAGCATGAATTCCTCCATGCATAGGACAAGGATAAACACCAGGGGGTTAGGTGTGCATTCCTTTTAAGTTGAGCTCTATATATCAAACATGCATGGATTTCTTTTTTGTTATTATTTTTGAGGAGGAGAGGAGAAAAGTTACATTTCTTTTCCTTTTTTCTTCTTCCTCATTAATTAGGACAGCTAGATCAAAGTGGTGGTACATCAGGCGGCAGGCTAAGCTGAAGTAAAAGGAGACCTGAAAAGCAAATAACTACAAGGTGGAAAAAAAACTCTGCTTCCCCTTCCAAAGCCATCACTATTCAAATCAACGGAATGAATGAATATGAATGTTCCCTCAAACGGGGTTATGTAGTTGTAGCTGTTGATTTTTGGCCCGGCTACTGTTGGAATAGTGGTGGTGGTGTTTTGGGTGGAATCATTCTTGGCAGCGCAGTGCTGGACAGTTGAGGTCCTCTGAATGGTCATGAAGAGGCCATTGAGGTACTGTTCTCAGGGAAAAGGGAGACAAAGACGGAATCCATTGCTTTTGTTGAATCTTTGATCACACGCTAGCTTTTCTTAGAGTCATGGCTGTTTGCTTCATCAATAATTCACATTGTTTTGGTTCTGCCCCTGTAAAATGTTGGTGGTCATGCTGAAGACACTACCTGGCAGAATTAACGGTACAATACAGCCCTACAGCACATGTGATATGTCACCCATCCCAACAAATTAACCGCTAAACTGAAATGAGTGATGCGCACATTTTGACAGACACCCTTTCTTACGCATGTTATGGAGTCATTCACTGGAGTCATTCAAATGGTGATATGTTTTGGTTTTTTGGGCACGCCACTGTATAGAACACGCGATTCCATTTCTTTTATGTTGTCAGAGTGCTGGAATGGAATGCCTACACAAATCAATCCTATCTCTGTCTCCTTTTTTACTGCCTGGTTTTAGAGGAGGAGGAAGAAGAAGGGGGGGACTCGAGGAGCATGAATATTTATGAGCGAGAGAGAGAAAGAAAGAAAGAAAGAAGGAAAAAGAGAGAGAGAGGTGCCGCATCTGTGGAGAGGAGCGATGAGCAGAACAGGCGGAAGAGCTGCTCCCGCAGACAAAAGGGAAGGATTACAGAAAAAGAGGAAAAACAGGCGGCAAAAGGCAGGCAGCCTCTGGGGTGTTTGTGGGGGGGGGGGGGGGGGGGGGGGGTGGTTAGAGTTTGGGGGGGGGCTATAAATAAGTAATTCATACTGGGGGCGCTCATTAGAGAAGCTCTCTGAATCCTGTAGGGAGAGGAGGAGAGTGTGGCTGCTGTGCAAAGTACAGAATAACAGCACAGGCACACACAGATGCAAGGATCATGTGTGTGTGTGTGTGTGTTTGTGTTTGTTTCACAACCCCCCCCCCCCCCCTCCCCCCACAGACACACTCACTCACCTCAAGTGTGACTGTCGCCCACAAAAACACTTCGACCTGTGTGAGACGACAGCTCACTTTTAGCCAGCCTAATATTGACAGACTTCATGCTGACTTTAGAGTCAGCCTTAACACAGACAGACAGGGGATGAGTTTGCTGGAAGAGGCGGGGGGTTTGGGAGGGGGGGTGGGGGGTGCTTAGGCCTGCTTAATGGAAGCAGAAGGAATGTAACAGTTCAGGAAATTTGACGGAGAGGTTTCCATCAAGCACAGATTTTTTTTTGGTGAGTCGATTTTTTAAAAGAGCGAATTCGTCAATAGCTCCAGCAGCACAACTACAAACGGAAAAAAAAACACTTAATAGATCTTCCGTTAGGTAAACACATTTGTCTCCCTGCTATTCCCTAAGGCCGTCCAAAAAAAATGTGTCATTATTTTCGAGTCATAATATTGTAACCAATTAAATTGATTAATAACAGTGCTTACATTATTTAGGGAGATTGAACACTTTCAAGGACAATTTTGAAAAGGTTAGATTAAAAAGTGATTCTCTTGATTGGCTTATTTCCAGGGAAAAGTCACCTCAAAATTCCCCTCAATTTCTAGAAGTATAGTCACTACTACACAACCAGCCCACAACTCAGCCCCATACCCCCATCCTCCATTCTCCCCAAAAGCCAAAGATGACCATAACGGCTTAATTCCCTCCCCCTCAGGCTCTCTCTTATCTGGCCTACTGGGACGTGTTTGAATAATGCCCTGTGTTCGCCATGTCTGCTTCACTTACCCACTGACCAATGTCAGGCCATTCGTAGCTGTCATGCAAGGTGCAGTATGGAAGTCCATATGCATCTTCCTGTCATTGCGAGTCTAATGTAATCCCAATCCACAGGCATCAGACACGGTTTGGGAACCACTCTGGAAAATTAAAATCTATCCCACCCACCCACCCACCACTGGCCTAATCAAATACCAGTACAGTTCCCATTCTATGGTGCCTTCCTGGGCCTACCCACCCACCCACGAACCAACCAACTCCCTTCCCACCACCACCACCACCCTCACTCCACCCGTACCCAGAGCCTGCATCAGCCATTTAAAATATTTTGCATTCCATTGATTTCTCTGGTTTTTCTCTGTCCTGCGCCATCCTCCAGACCCTCCACTCCATTGATTTTCTGATTAATGAGGGCCAGCCCCATGAACAGCACACAGCATCGTGAAAGGAGCCTCTTAAAACTCTCAGGCAACTCCAAAAGGCCTCCTTGACAAAAAAAAAAAGAGACATGTGTTAACAGCTCTGCATGCACATTTGTTAGAAATAGGTTGCATCCAATTAGGTAATTGCATTTTTTTCTTTTCTGGAGGACGAGAGTAATAGGTATGTTTTTTTTTTGGGGGGGGGGGGGGGGGGTTTTTTCCATTAGCTCAGTTGAAAGAGGGGAAATTCAATAAGGCATAAACCAGCCCAGGGAAACTCTTGAAGTGGGCTTCATGGACAGTAATTGGAAATTACAGATGGCAATATTAGAGCTCAATGCCAGTATCTGGGGCCCTGTACTTCAGCTGTCTCTTGAAGGCACTAACCTTCAGATCAACAAACCGTTATTGTGTTAGTGTTGCACAAGGGGATTCGAATCCTCGTTATTTCATTTGGTGAAACACATCATAGCAGATGTAGATTGAGGCCTTGTGGGACCCTCACCCATACAGAGCATCACTGAGCGGTAATAACGATCAAATGTGGTGACATATTGCGTTTGAAAGGTCTATGTTTTCCCTTGAGGTCAGAAAGCCTGAAGGTGCTTTATTGTGAGACTCAAAAAGATAAACGTGGCAAACAACGTGGAAAATAACCGAAAATGCGGACAAAAAAAAGTGTCGGCACCTGTATACTGTATTTGCTTTGCTGAGAAGTTCCAGCAGCACCGCACAACCTTGACCTCCAAATATTGGCAGGTACTTCGATCTAGAGGGAGAGTTCTGTAATGTTGGACTCAGTTGAGAGAACAGGCATTGTATTTAGGGAGGGGGGGGGGGGGCGGGGGAGAGGGACTCTGTAGGCATTTGGGCTTCTTATCACTCTCAGAGTTCTGCCGCGCTGAAGTCAATGAACCATATCTGCAAAAAGAATAAATCTCCCTGACGTCTCCCCCGCGGCGCCACAGCCGAGTATCAATAGGAACACAGGTGTTGCTCAAGGTCCAGCGCCGCCCCAGAGGATCCAATGGCCCATGGCCAAAGAAACAAACTATTTCTTTCACAGCGGGAAGTAAATGTGGAGGAATGGGCTTCAGATGCATAGACTTGAATCTAAGAGCATTGTTGTTTTGTTTAGGTTTTTTTTGTTTTGTTCCTTTCTCGAATGAATTTCTCAGAGAAAGCATATAGAGCTATTGGTGTCAGGATTGTTTCACAGAAAGTTGGCTGCATTTTAAAGATCAGTGGCCCTTGGTAGCATGGTGCAGAGGTATTTCAATAGTACTTGGTGCATGGTGATGGTGTTGAAGTGGAGTGTGACTATTTCTCTCAGTCAGTCAATCTGTCAAAGGATAACAGTCACAAAGGTAAAAAAAACATCATCAGCTCCCTTTTAATAACAGAGTAGACCCTTCACTTTCAACCTTCAACTGCTGGTTTCTTATTTACATTTTGCAACTACGGTCTCTAGGCAATAGTCAACGTCTTTCCCTATTCATGGGTGTCTCACGACAGCCTGAACAGTAAAGTTCTAACAGTGCTTTTAGTCCATGGGCCAGAGCAGAAGTTGGGCTCACCAAAGGTGGCAAAATCTAGCAATGATTTTCTTAATCCTCTATGTCTGAGAGATATGTTTTGGTATGATAACCTTTTCTAAGTGGTAGCTTAGTTGTATTTTTACTGGCATTTATACCCATACCCAGTACAATTCACAATACACGCCTATGTGTAGGTATAGGTGTATACAAGTGTGTGGGATGATGGGATATGTCTTAATCCATGTTATATCACATGTAGATGCCATAGGCTTTTAGAAAATATATAGTTTAGATGGATTATATAGCTTTTCATGAATCACATAGGCTAAAATGTATCCGTCGTACACTTTTTCACCTACATAATATAGGATTAGATTGATGCAAAGGACTGAAAGTGGGTGGGTCAAATCCCAACTCTTGCTATATCACATCTAGAGAGTATGGGCTTTTAGAAAATGTATGGGTTAGATAGCTGAATACACTTTACACAGCTACTTTAGACCCACATCAATAGCTGTCCATTGAAAATCAATGCATTTCAATGTAATGCAAAATACATTACAGCTAGCGTATAGTGATATGGAGGAAGTTGGGAGATATCTCAATGCACATTTTTATCACATCTAGAGTATATAGACATCTCAGAAAAAATGTTTTAGGGTAATTAACCTGTTTTCTTTAATGATACCAGAACTATAATGATCGGATATGCCATGATATTTCAATTCATGTAGATCCTGCATAACTATTGGGCCTAAATTCAGTTTTTTATTTGCGTTATGACTCAAATGTGTGAGAATGAGTAAGGATATGACCAATGACTAGGCTACTAGACTACTACTGAAAGACTAGACATAATAACCCAACCGGCCCAAGTAAGGTCCTAACATCATTATCAAGCAATGATGCCTGCTGTAAACTGTAAAAGTAGGCTACTAGCCTACCATACTTCAGTTGGTAAGTGAATTTATTTGAATTTGGAATTTACAGTGGCAGAATACTGATGATGAACAGTCAAATCCACAGCGCAAGCCACAGTATTGCACTCTCACTCTCTTTCTCTCTTCCTCACATATACTCACACATACTTCATATATACAAACACATTCTCTCCTTCACACACACACTCTCTCTCTCTCTTACACAGACACACACAAAACACACTTCACATACAGTATTCCCTCTGTCTCTCTCTCTTTCTCTCTCTCACTCACACACACATACACTGTTGCTGAGTAAGAAAAGGCCTCATTTCAGCACATCATTGATTCTCTGTTGCTTTCAGGTTGCAGATTGTTGTACTGTACATCCAAGAATAGAGAAGACATAGAGAGAGGGAGAGGGAATATTGCAGATTGTTGTACTGTACATCCCAGAATAGAGAAGACACAGAGAGAGGGACTATGTGAAGTGTGTTTTGTATGTGTGTGTCGTGTGTGTGAGTGAGTGAGTGAGCGAGTGAGTGAGCGTGTGTGTGCATGTGAGGGAGAGAAACGCTATCAAATGATCAACTACACTAGAGCTATCAATTAGAATTTGGATACATTTTTTCCAAAGCATAATTGCACCAATCGCACTATATGGTTCTGAGGTGTGGGGTCCAGTAACACACAATGAATTTCCCAAAGTAGACAAACACCCAACTGAAGCCCTGCATGCAGAGTTCTGTAAAAGCATCCTCCGAGTACAGAGGAAATCTCCAAACAATGCATGCAGGGCAGAATTAGGTCAGTACCCACTTATTATTACTATTCAGAAAAGAGCCCTTACATTTGGGCAATATTTGGAAATTAGCAACCCCCTTTCACTCCACTATTTAGCCCTGAAATGCCAAGAACAAAATATAGAAAAGAGTGCACTAAGCCAACTTGTATAGACTCTGTGACATAACTCCAACCAACATCACTCAGTCTCAGGACAACTTTATTGTCAGAAAAATTGGACCCAACCAAATTATAAACACTGAAAAGGAAGAATACATTACATATTGGAAAGAAGTCACCAAAACACAATCCAAATTACAATGCTATTTGGCCCTCAAACATGAATATACAACAGCTACTTACCTGAGCACAGTAAAAGACCCTAAACTCAGGAAAACATTGACAATGTACAGACTCAGTGAACACAATCTTGCCATAGAAAAAGGCAGACGCAGGCAAACCTGGCTGGCCAGAGAGGAAAGATTGTGCCCACACTGCACTTTAGGGGTCATATAAACAGAATTCACAAAATATGAAGAAATTAGGAAATCCTCATACACCAAATTTAGTTCAGCCATTCCTGAATTCCCAACATTTACAAATGAGAGAACATGTTTTGTGTATGTGAGGAAGAGAGAGAGAGCAATACTGTGGCTTGACTGCATCATCAGTATTCTGCCAGTCAAACTTCCAAATTCAAATAAATTCAGTTACGAACTGCCTTCTCTCCACTGGATGCCGACCAAGTTGAAAAACTGGTCACCTCAGCTAAGACATCAACCAGCAGTCTTTACCCAATGCCCAACACCCTGGTCAAGGCCTGTCTTCCCATTCTCCGTCAGTTGAAAACATCATAAATGCATCTCTTGTCTCTGGTGTGGTACCATCCAGCTTCAAAATGGCAGCAGGCATCCCCACTCTCAAGATGCCAGGCTCAGACCCTGATGACCCCAACAACTATCGTCCAATCTCCAACCTCGCTTTCATCAGTATCCTGGAAAGAGCAGTGGTTGCCCAGCTTCAACATCACTTGTCCCACCATGAGGTCTTTGAACCTCTCCAATCTGATTTCAGGATCCACCATTACTGATGCTGCCGACACCATCCTCATCCTCCTTGACTTTTCTGCAGCTTTTGACACAGTTTCCCATCCTTCTCCATTGCTTTTCTGAGCTCATCAGCCTTAGTGGCACAACACTGCCCTGGTTCACCGGCCGGACACAATTAATCACTCAATGGCTCCTACTAAATGGCCATCAACCATGGCATACCCCAGGGCTCTGTGCTTGGTCCTCTGCTGTTCACCATTTACATGTTACCCCTAGGTCATATTATCCGTAAACATGGACTCATCTTCCACTCCTATGCCGATGACACTCAACTTTATATCAGCACAAACCCCTCCTCCCATCTCCCACCCACACAACTTGTCAACTGCCTGTGGGAACTCAAATCATGGATGACCACAAACCTACTCAAACTCAACAGTAATAAGACAGAGGTTATGGTGGTGGCCCCTGCACCACTGCTCAGAAAAATTGGAGACCTGGCCATGGTCGTGGATGGCTGCTACACTTCCCCATCTACCGAGGAGCACAACCTGTGTTATCCTACTCCACACTCTCCTTCGGGTCCCACATGAACAATGTCGCCAAGTTCTTCTACCACCTCAGAAGCATCTCACTCCGGCTTTCGCTCACACATTCAGTAACAGAGACATCCATGCCTTCATCACCTCCCGCCTGGACTACTGCAATGGTGTCCTGTCTAGACTGCCCACCAAGGCCCTTAGCAGACACCAGTATGTCCAGAACTCAGCTGCCAGGGTTCTAACCCACACAAAGCCCTGGCAGCATATCACTCCCATCCTCCAACAGCTCCATTGGTTGCCAGTCAAGTCACGCACTGCCTACAAGATCCTCCTGCTCACATATAAATCTCTCCATGGACTCTCACCTCACAGATCTCCTGCACCCCATCCCCTACAATCAGTCACGTTCCCTGCGGTCCTCTAACAAGGACCTGCTGGCCACCCCCCACACCAGGTTGCGGACTTTTGGGGACAGGGCTTTCTCTGTCAATGCTCGCACACTCTGGAATACTCTACCACTCCATGTCTGTTCTGCCCCGTCCCTGCCCATATTCAAAAAGCACCTGAAAACACTTATTTACATTTATTAAGTCCTTTGACCCTTAACCCCTCTCCCAAATTTTTAAGCAACCTTGGGTACCATGAAAGGAGCTATATAAATCCAAGTTATTATTATTAGTAGTAATAGTAGTAGTAGTAGTAGTAGTAGTAGTAGTACTGTATAACTGAAACTGCTCTCTCATACATAGGCTACATCTCTGAATATTATTTTTGTCCTTTCTATTGTTCATGCACAAATTGGAAGTCTACAGCTTAAACTGGCTACATCTATTGAGTACGGTTTACAGCAGACATCATTACTTGATAATGATGTTAGTACCTTACTTGGGCCGGTTGGGTTATTAGTCTTTCACAAGTAGCCTAGTCATTGGTCATATCCTTACTCTTTCTCACACATCTGAGTCATAGCGCAAATAAAAATAAACAGGACTCACCTTATGCCCTATTTGTACAACAAAGTATAAAGGTAAAAAGGTGTAATCTGTTTTTGACAGAACAGCCATTGTTGTTCTGTAGCCTAACTGTACTGCTTCCACACACTGACCCAGCTAACACCAACACAGCAGAATTTAGGCCCAATACTTATGTAGGACCTACATGCACTCTCTTTCGAATTGAAATATCATGGCATATACGATCATTATAGTTCTGGTATCATTAAAGAAAACAGGTTAATTACCCTAAAATATATTTTTTCTGAGATGTCTATATACTCTAGATGTGATAAAAATGTGCATTGAGATATCTCCCAACTTCCTCCATATCACTATACCCTAGCTGTAATGTATTTTGCATTACATTGAAATGCATTGATTTTCAATGGACAGCTATTGGTTATGGGTCTAAAATAGCTGTGTAAAGTATATTCAGCTAACCCATACATTTTCTAAAAACCCATACTCTCTAGATGTGATATAGCAAGAGTTGGGATTTGACCCACCCACTTTCAGTCCTTTGCCTCTATCTAATCCAATATTATGTAGGTGAAAAAGTGTACGACGGATACATTTTAGCCTATGTGATTCATGAAAAGCTATATAATCCATCTAAACTATATATTTTCTAAAAGCCTATGGCATCTACATGTGATATAACATGGATTAAGACATGTCCCACCTTCCTCCAGACTTTGAGGCACCCACATCTGTACATAGGCTTCTATTGTATAATTTACTGTGTGCATGTATAAAAGCTAGGAAAAATACAACTAAGCTACCACTTAGAGAGGGTTATCATACCAAATAATGTTCCTCAGGCGTGGAGGATTACAAACATCATTGATAGATTTTGCCACCTCAGGTGATACCAATATGTGATTTTTAGGGTCCTGGCCCATGGACTATTTTCAGTGATAAAGTCTTATGAGAAAACGGCCTCCGCTCGATTTTAGATTGGAGTGTTGGCTTTAGATTTATGCCTAGAGCATACACTTGCACAGCACCAAAGTGATAGAGTGGCATTATCGTGGGTCATTTTCCGCTGTATGTTTAAGACTGGCTCGGGTACACACAGTCTGCCTCGGCGTGCAGCAAAAATGCGATCCTGTCATCTCCTCTCGACATGAGGGACTTCTCAGACAGCGAATGACAGAGCGTGCATACCAACGAGCTCTCTCTCCGAGCGGCGCCCTTCGCCGAGCTGTTTATGAGGCTTCATTAGCTCACAGAACAGTGGCTTAGCTAAGAGTACAACAGGCCGCAGCCACTCAAGGGCCCTCAATGACAAGGCCTGTTTACGCAGACTGACCAAATGCTGTAATTCCTTCCGCCTCATTTCCCCATGCTCATTTCTGTCTGCGCGCTCCTACAACCTTTTAAGACAGCCACGGCCACACACTCACGGGTCACACGAGTTAACTTTCGATGAGCTCTGCCCTCCGACGTGTGAGAAAACAAGCGCTCCGACGAGCGCTTTTTTTCGGAAAGCGGCAAGCGAGCAGCCACTGAGGCGGTAATGGAGCGGTCCCGAATGGCCGGGGCCCCGGCCAGAGCGTCTGCCCACACCGCTGTCCCTGACTGATTGAACTGCCCGTTACATCATTTAATGGCAAATGTCAGGCCTCAGAAGTGCCCTGTCCTGATTTTCACCCTCCACTGAACTCCAGTCGCAAAATAACTCGGCACAGGAGGAGCGGTGTGTGTGTGTGTGTGTGTGTGTGCGTGCGTGTGTGTGTGTGTGCGTGTGTGTGTGTGTGTGTGTGTGCGTGTGTGTGCGTGTGTGTGTGTGTGTGTGTGTGTGTGTGTGTGTGTGTGTGTGTGTGTGTGTCTGTGTGTGTGTCTGTGTGTGTCTGTGTGTGTCTGTGTGTAGGTGTGTGTGTGTGTGTCTGTGTGTCTGTGTGTGTGCGTGCGTGCGTGCGTGCGTGCGTGCGTGCGTGCGTGCGTGCGTGTGTGTGTGTGTGTGTGTTTGTGACCCAATGAAGAGATCCACAGCCTCGCTTCATGCCATAGCCCGAAATGTATTCTGAGAGCAGGAGAGAGCAAGAGAGAGCTATAGAAAGACAGCGAAGAGGGAACATTTGGAGGTTATACTGCACAGCATTCAGATTTTCATTTTGAATAATTTGGTAGTGTAAGGGCTTCCCGTGATGGATCATTTTATCATTTTAGTACTGAATGATAAATACCATTGACTATATTTATGCTCCAATAAGCACCGTGCCAAAACGATTAAATTGCTGCGGAGATGGTACTCATTTATCAATTAATGTCTTTTGTAGGGCAGCAGAAAAATCATTAACTCCTCATACTAACTTAATGTACCTTCCAGTAACAGCCGAGTCACTCTAAAGACTGCAGAGGTGGGTTTGTTCGTGTTAGAAATGCACAACACCAAGCTGGCTGTGGAGACCGTGCAGGGGTAGGGGGATGAGTATCGAGGGTGGATAAGGCGAGGGTGTGTATGGGCACTCTTGTGTGTCCAGATAAAACATTCCCAATCACTGGTTATTTATCAATACCATATCCGACCAAGCAAACAAAACAGTGTCCTAAGCACTATCTGAGTTCCATACAGACTTGTAATTGTGTATAGGCAACGCTGTACTTGAGTGTACAGATTTGCCACTCCTAAACGCAAGTACACCACACTAGAAATATCCCATTGGGATTTATGATGCACCACACACCCTAGCAGTATATCATATGTCTGTGGGTTCTGTGGCATTCCTATAGCCTAGTGAACACAGAGTGATTCAATTAAGGGCATATATTGTGGAGTAGAGTCTTAGGAAAAGTGAGGGTCATAGGTTCAAAACCGGTGATCACAGGCTCTTATGGACAACAGTGAGAGACACTCTGGGTAAAAGCTATCTATGAAATATGAATGTCATTATGCCCTATACTGCATACTGCATATTCTGAACGGTGTCCTCTGCTCAGAATGATTAAAGATATATGATTGGACTGATGTGACTGGATGGGAATTACCTCCCTCCTAAGGTAGCCTAACGTCCTTGATTGAAAAACAACCCATGATAAATTACGGCAAGATGTGAATATTTGGTGCATGTACTGTATGTGCATTGTATGGATGTGAAGAGGTGTGTTTTCAGTATTAACATGTTAATTTATCTGTTAAGATATTCACCGGGGGGTGCACCTCGCTTTCCTCACAACTGTATTGCAATCCCATGACTCTGAGCAGCAGTGCTGTAGTCAACAGAAGGACTCGGGTTCAGGAGGACCCAGTAAGAATAGCCACTTTTTGGCTGCAGTGAAAGTCACTCTGATTAACAGCTGTCTGCGCCATAAATGTGGTTATATCTGCTGTAATGGGCCATTGTACATGGTCCAGGGACTCCAAACTCTGCGCGATGTCCTTGCTCCGAATGATAAAAAGAAAGGATAAGATCCAAAGTCATGAGCGAACCACCTTCCCATAAAGAGCTTTATTAGAAGCAAAGCGCAGCTGCAGCAGTCACAGCGTGATCTAGAGGAGCAGCGTCCACCTCCCCGGCTCACCGCCACAGAGCACATGAATGATGAGCTCATCAGTAAACATTGGGATTCTAACGCACGCTCGCTCGCTCACCAAGCTTACGTAACACCCTCACTCGCCCACGGGGGCCCTCAGAAATACTGCACCCCGGAAGACGTCAGCAAGGAGGAGGAGGAGGAGGAGGAAGGGTGGAGGAGGGTGGATTGGGTGGGTCAAGGTGAGTCAGTGCTTAGCCTGCGTTGCACTCCGCGTGGACGTCGAGTGAAGCTGGAGGTAACTCGGTTAATTAACCTGCCATCGCTGCCCCCGACACGTCGGGATCTGGGATTGGAGTGCCAACAAGATGTTTGGTGTCACCTTAAAGATTAGCCCGCTCCCGCGTGGAAGTTAGCGGCGAGCTAATCACCCTGCTCTTTGATGTACCCCCCTCCTTTTCGTTTGCAAACTCTCAGTAATAATTGAAACCATCAAAGGCTTCCCCTCGCCTAATCCCAGGCTATGGCAAATCCCCTGTTCTCTCTCTCTCTCTCTCTCTCTCTCTCTCTCTCTCTCTCTCTCTCTCTCTCTCTCTCTCTTCCTCTCTTTTTTTTAAACCACACTGGAGAAAAAAAATTGAGGGGGTCTTAAATTAATGTGCTTAGCGTTTCCATCAAGACATGACAGATCTTTGCAAATTATCCCTTTGAATAGGTCACGCTTTCACAGTTCATCCCGGCTGCAGTTCTTCTCAGGCTTTTTCCTCCCTTTTCATATTTTTCTGGAGCTTCATTTGTCATTTGCACACTGATTTGAGAGTGCAATTCATTCTTGTTCTTTTAAAAGTATTAACGTTCTCCATTTTCTCTGAGCGAAAGGGCTGCGCGGCACGTGGCTGTAGCGAGGGCCACATTTCTCATGCTTTATGGGAGGAGAGAAGCGTGAGGGAGAAATATGAAAATACCATCTCTGCTCGTGCCTCCCACATGTATATACAGGCATCAATCACTCCTGCCTTTCACCAAGAGGTCCCCAGGAGATAGCACTGTGGGGATTTGAAAGAATTTACAGTTGATGTTGCTCAAGTCATCTCCAGACAGAAACTCCAACCTGCTGGAAGCTGTTTCACCGTTTGTTCCTGTGCCACAGTCACCCAACTTCCATTCCAAGATGATGGAATATTTTGACATTCATTGCATGTACAGTACACTTTCTCACCCAAAAAGAGGCAACCTACTTATACTGTATGTCCATTAAAGGTTCTGCTTGTATGAGTCCTTTGTGATGAGTATTGTGATGAGTCCTTTGAAGAAACATTTTTAGGGTTCTTTTAGCCATTTTAAGATTTCTACCATCAAATGGGCCATGGATGGAAATTCTATTCAAAACATAATCTTTTTCTAGAATGCTTTTCTTAGAGTGTACGTCTGCACCCCTGGTTGTCAACTGGATGGTGAATGTCGTTAAGCCCCAGGAAGCCAGAGCGCTGACAGAATGGCAGCCTTCACTTTTGGTAGAAAGTGAAGTTCCTCTGGATAGAAGAGACTGCCTGGGGAACATAAATGGCAGCTACATGGCACACTGGGTGAGCTGATTTATTGTCTAGTATTACTTGAATAAACAAAAAAGATTTGGGTAAGACACACGGGAGACAAAGGAGCACGGCTTGATTTTACATGAGAGTGATTTCTACAGCATTCGGCCTGGCCTCGCCTGTTTCTCAGAGAGAACGCTGATAGGAACATGTCTCTGGTGTCTAACCAGAGTCTCTGCTCCCAACACAAACATCTGTCAGTGGACAAATGACTGTGCCACTCGCGAAATGCCAGACTCTGCAGTTCTCAACATTTCGGGGAGGCATGTGAGGTTTAATGCTATAAAGAGCTCATTGTTGTTTTGAAGACAGATTCGCCGACATTTCCATATAATTCACGTAGGCTGCTGCTGCACTGTGCTTTGCTGAGCCCATGCCAAAATGAAAAGGGTGTGTGGGGACTGGGAGGTTTGTGGCTAACGCTAATAGCTCGCTCGTTACTCTGTGTGCCACACATGTCATCTGTGCAGCTCATCTGTCTCCACGCCAGGCCCTGTGTCATGCACAGACGCATTGGTGTGCGCGCGCGGTAAAATTGCTTTCTCTAATCCCCCAGCTCTGAAGCCCATTCCCCCAAAACCTTCACCAATTAGGATAATATCTTGACGATTTATCATCCATGGCATGAATATTGAATTCTCCAGCATTAAATAATGATAGAGATTATTTTATGAAATATGAGCATGTTCATTCTAACCTCCATCATCAGCACACGTGTTAGCAGCGGTCGCTATCAGTGCCTGTTAGGTAGGCTGGCAACCGTTTAATGGTAGCAAGTGTGGTGTCACCACGTCAGACAAGTTTGCTACATTTGGTGCTTACATGATGATTGTCAGTGATATTGACACACAGACAGATGTTGGCTTTGGCTAATGGGTAGGAAAAAGACTGTGAAGGTTTTAAGCAAAGTTGTCAGATTGGAGGACAGTTGAACAAAACAACACTATCACAGCATCATCAACACCAAGATGAAATTTCATCACAGGATGAAAGGAAATTAATTCGGTTCAAATTTCAGAAGGCAATAACACACACTCTTGTCTATTGTAAACAAACGTAAGACACACTTGCCATTTAGCCCTTTGAATGTCGAATATGACTCATGTGGGGTTTTTTTGAGTGTCGGTTTACACTGCTCAGCCACCATTTAAAAATGTCAGTCCCACAGCTGACTAACTCACTTCATTGTGGGGAGCAGGGGGACTGACGCCTAGCAACCCCACTGATGGACACGAGCTCTCGACAGCGCGGAAATCAATAGGGGCAGGAGGGGATCTGGTTCCACTTCTCCTTTCTACAGCCCCATCCCACAAGACGAGGGCCTTTCTGTTTGATTGTCTCTGTGTGGAGAGGGTCCACACACACACACACACACACACACACACACACACACACACACACACACACACACACACACACACACACACACACACACACACACACACACACACACTCAGGCACAAAAGGTTTCCATCGACACAAAAATAACCCTGTCTGGACCAGACACAATACCCCAACAACCCCCCCCCTCCGAGCACCCTGTCTCCACCGACAAACCCCACAGCTTCCCCAGCCTCCCTCCAGATCTCTCTCAGGACTCAATGTCAACTCTCCTCCCCAGCTCCCTAAAAGCTGATTTTAACACCACCCCAGGATTTCCATAATCACTTTATCCATGCGATGTGATCAGTCTCCAGCACAAAGAGCAAGACAGTACCCCCAATTTGAACCGCCACAGATTTGCCAGACACAGGGGGCTGTGCGCCGCTGATAAGAGAGGGAAGGTTTGGCAGAGCGGTGGCAGTGGGGGTACAGGGGAGCGGGAAAATGCCAAGAAACGGCAACCCAGCCTGTGTATTGGCCAGTGATTACAACTCAATGAGATAATGCTGTCTGGGAGTGCAAAAAAAGAAAAAAAGACATTAGGTGGATATGTCTTTTTCGAGGGGGAAGGCAACATGGATGGATGACTTGAAACAGTTGTAATATATATTGTAATTTCCATTGTATTTGACCTGGTGGGTGCACTTGTACACCTATACATTCTCAGAGCATCCTTCCTCAGAGTTTTTGTGTGAGCTATAAAAGGGAGGGAGAGGCTCCAGTGAGCCTATCATCCGAAAGTGAACGGGCAGAACTTGCTTTGGCAGATGTTTCCTTTCAAATGAAAGACACTGAGTCAGGCAGCCTGCTGTCAGGGTAGTGTTAGCAAGAGTTGGGAAGCACTCGTGTTGTTTTTTTTGTTTTTTTTCTTCTAAGGAGATGGAAAGCAGGGTGTAGGTGTCACAAATTTTGACAACAGCTGTGATTTGACAGCGTTGAAGCAGCTGGCAAATCAGATCGTTGGATTATTAGCATATTTGCATGAGCAACAGTTAGCCTAGCAGAGCGGGAAAGGAGACAGGGCCATAACCTTGGCTAACACTTGACTATTCACTCTTCCGTGAGGGATTTTCTTGACAGGTATGAATATCATGAGGTCCTTGTGTTACATTAGTTTGACATTAGTTTAAATCACAGAAGCATGATAACATTTATTAGGCTATTTTGTCTTAAACTAAGTCTTGTCTTGATAGATGTTGCATAAAACAACAAAGACGGTCTATTCTGAACAAGAATCTGGCATGGGAAATCGATTAGTTACAGGTATGTCTCCGGAATCAGTATAAATAGCATACTGATCATGGAGGATGTTTTACCGGTCAGATTTGATGTTTCACTTTGCCTGTAATAGAGAGAGAATACACTAACGATAGGGCAGCCCCACTGAGAGACTACCTTGATTAGATGAAGACTCCCTGACATGAGAATGTACGGGTCCAGCTCACCAGCAGACCAGAGAAAGACATGGAAAGGTAGATAGTGAAATAATGTGTGTGTGAGTGTCTATGTCTCTGTGTGTGTGTGTGTGTGTGTGTGTGTGTGTGTGTGTGTGTGTGTGTGTGTGTGTGTGTGTGTCTGTGTCTGTGTCTGTGTCTGTGTCTGTGTCTGTGTCTGTGTGTGTGTGTGTGTGTGTGTGTGTGTGTGTGTGTGTGTGTGTGTGTGTGTGTGTGTGTGTCTGTGTCTGTGTCTGTGTCTGTGTCTGTGTCTGTGTCTGTGTCTGTGTGTGTGTCTGATGGGAGAGCCTGAGGTGGGGGTGGGAGTGTTTTCACACCATTCCCGTGTCTTTAATGCATTGTTCTGCTCTCTTGCTGTCATGTCCTGAACATCTGGCCGTGGCGGTGGTGGGTAGCCAAGCGTTCGGCAGAGCTCCCCTCGCCCGCCTGCCCGTCTCGGCAGGAGGCCGCTGGGCCGGGCAGAGCTGAGCCGGGCCGAGTGGCAGGCGGCAACACACTGCCAACCGGAGAGACAGAAAGAGACAGAGAGAGAGAGAGAGAGAGACGAGAGATGGGTGCCAGCAGGTGTTGGAGAGAACATACCTCGGCGCAAAAGACAGCCATGGAGCATTGTCACTGTCTGTCAAGAAAAAAATGCCTCGAAAACCAAAATACCTCAAACCTGTTATCTCCCTCTCTGTCTCACGTTTAAGGCGGGGTGGGAGAGGAGGACCACCGTCTTAATTAAAATGAGTTATGCCAGATGGGAAGCAGATTGCGTTATGGAAATGAGCCAACTTCGTTGTAAACACAGTTCTGTTGGTGGAGTGGAACGTACACGTGCAATCACGTGTGGACAGCGTGCCAGACGCACCGCATCGTCCTATTGTGGTCGCTTGTCTGTCTCGCAGTTCTTGGTTAGGCTTTTTGGAGCCAGTTGTATGAGACTGGCTCAAGGAATCCAAGGAAGCCCTTCATTTTCAGAGAGGCACTGGTTCTACAGTTTGCTAAAGCTTTTTCACTGAACCTTTTCAAAAATTAAAAACCCTCTGTAGGCAATAAAGGGAATTTGGCAGACAGATCACAATGGTAATATAAAGTAATTGCTAGATAATCCTTAAAAAGGTTCCAGCAAAGAAGTATTCATTGCTGGGGTCTACTGTAAGCAGAGATTACAAAAGATTAGTCATCTTTTGCTTTTGATTTTATCGCTGTTTCTAAAGGGAATAGGTTTTACTTTTGACCGGGGTAACAAACAGGATCTGGGGTAAATGTTGAATGATGCATTTTCCTCTTACCCCCACACCTTAGGTGCACCACCGGGGCACATGGAGGTGGCTCCTGTCTTGTCCGGAGCTGTCGCATGATATCCAGGTCAGGCGTCATGTTTTCCCAAGTCCTGCCATTCCCAATCTCATCATTCCCATGTCTTCTGATTAAAACTCCACCTCCCCATTAGTTATTTAGTCCCTGCATTAGCCTAGCCACGGCTCGCCGAGATGGGCGCCCACATTCACAGCCATTTTTCATGATGGGCGCGATTCCATTGGTCAGTTGGATGCCCATGCAACCAATCGGGGCCCTGCGTCCCTGCCTTTGCCTGGGAGTGTCTTGACAACACGGTTAAGTGCCCAGCACAGAGCCTTTAAGATTGTTTAATACGTAATTGCTTTGGGTGTTCACTAAATAGCTTCCGCATGGCTGATTCACACCCAGGGATTCTTGATGCAATGGCAGGCAAACCCCAGTTCTATTCACGCCTGCCGCTCTCAAGAGCATCACTTCAGCAAGGTGCATTGTGACATTTCTCCTCAAATATGAAACTACTGTACAACAAAACACAAGTCTCCTCAAATATGAAACTACTGTACAACAAGTTCTGTATTATGTACAGTATTAGTACTGTATTATGTACTGTATTCATATACAGTAGTACTCCGATAGCACATTGGGTATTTCTGTATTCCTATATTACATATGATATCTGATTTCCCCTAATCTACTGATGTTTTACATCATCTGATGTTATTTGTGTTTGGACCAAGATGGATGACCGTTTTTTTTTTCCAGTTGACAAAGTGTCTGGGAACAGCCGATCCTGTTGGCCCAAATGACTTATTTCTGAGAGCATCGGTCAGTGGGACACTTCTTGCTCACAGTCACATACAGTGGAAAGCTTTCAAGGACCTGTCTCATTAGTTTAGGGCGGGGATGAATGGCCCTCCTTGTCAAGGATCATATGCCTCTTGCTCTCCTCCTGAGGTGCACGCACGCCGTTTGCCAAGAGAGCTCTTTGTTTAATTTGTCAAAGATGCCTATTTGAGGGCCTGCTTCTTTGCATAAGTGTCTTCCAATTGTCTTGTATGTTAGCATATGCAAATGTGCCGTTGTTTAACCTGTAAGAATAAATTATCACAGCATACTCAGAGGGCCGTCCTCATCACTTCTACGCCTAAGCGTGTATGTGACTGTCGAGGCGCCTTCAGACTGAAACGGTTTCTAAATTAAATATTACGACGATAATGTAATCATTAGACACAATGCCCGGTGGAGCATGACAGCTTTTCATGTGTGCTGTTACACTCTGGTTCTGTGTCACAGTAACTGTGACATTAACTGGTGGAGTCGAGAATGACTTCGACTCTTCTCATTGAGGAGTCAGAGAAAGATGAAAGAGCCTAACTGTCACAGTGGAGTACTGCTTGTTTATTGCCATACGTTTGAATATTACATGCAGCTTTTTTTTAAAGTATGTGTTGTGTTTTTTTGTACTGTATGCAAGTGACACTGATTGACACAATGTCTTTTCAAAAGAACAATGGAGAAACAGTCTACTTCAGAACTGTACTACACAAGTATTTGACTCCTCTACTGCATCTGGAGGTTACATGAGGTAACCTTCTAGAACATTGAACTAATTATTTCTGACTGTAGTTGAATGTGTAGGCCCGTGGCGGTAAACATACATGTAGCCTGTTCATCTCATTACACCTTCTATATGATATTGTTTATTATATATGGCACACTAACATGTCAATTAACATCTTGCCATGTTTATCTACATTGCTTTCACCTCAGGGAACCTATGCAGTAATAAACATGTTTATATCGCAGTGTAAGCAATGGATAACAGAGTGCTGATTGCTGGTTTACAAATACCACACTGCTGTGTTCAAACAGTGATTTCTCAACCTTTCAATCTTGCTGTCTTTTAAACCATATGATCTCACAGTGCTATCATTTTCAGCCACAGACTGACAGCCATGGAGAGCACTCAGAGATGACTATCTAGCGCACAAAGCACAGCCCAGGTGACAGGAGTGAGATGCACCTCACTTAAATAAGTTGAACGACCATTTGTATCCAGGCAACAAAACATAAAATTGGCCACGTGATGACAGAATGAGCAGAAGTTTCTCTTTAGCTTTCAAACAGCCCATGGAGAGAGAGAGCCATATGTGGCAGGCATGCTGCTGGCTAACAGCTTACCAACGTTCATCGACATTCAGTGTTGTTGCACTGACGCCAAAGCCATGACTCCTGCTGCATCCAACACATTTTGTATCATATCAAATGTATTTATTTCAGCATCTTATCCTCCAGCTCTGTAAGGCTGCTTTGAGATGAGTTGGACACTAAATCCTAAATCTCAGCATCGTCTAGCTGCTGACAAAGTCAAAAGGGGAATTTATTATTCATTGTTGTCCAAAATGATCAGGGCAGATTATGGACAGGATGAGTTTCAAATGTCAGTCCAATTCTCAGTCCTCAAATCAAATGCCCTGCTTCGTCATCGATGGCTTAATTATATAAAGTAGTTTAAATTAACTGTATTTTACCAGATAATGAGCAACCATATTTATTCTAGGGACATTTGTGAGAACTAATCGATTCATCATTTCCCTGTCATTCCCCAAATAGGTTACACACTATCTGGCTGAGCAGCAGAATTCCTTTGTTGTGGAACTAGGATCACATCCTCCCTTCCTCTCCCATGTAATTATTGTGTTTGGTTTAGGACCACAGTAACCTAATTTTTGCTCAGACGAGCCTATTTATCTGCAAGACAGGGCTATTCCCCCTATGAAATCCACGTGAGTTGTTTTGGTGCACAGCGTCTGCTTGCTATGATGTGAGGCCATGAGTTCTAGTAAAAGTGTGTTATATCGCCCCCTGTTGACTTAAAGTCATGTCAGTTCAGTTGTTCCAAGTGTATGGAGGTGACCATTACAGTAACATCACAAACAACAATATAATAAAGAGGGAAAGATTAAGACTTGGTTAACACCAAGAGTTTATGGCGGGAACACACTGGTCTCTTACACCTTTAGAGCTACAAGCACCATGTATCTCTTCATTCCAACTGTATTACATGCAAGTTCTTATTCTCTTTAAAAAATAAGAGAATAGGTAAATTCAAACCAATACATTTCAAAAGCAGTTATAGATAGCATGAGAGCATCTCTAGTTGTCCTTTTCAGTGCCAGCAATGTAGGCTACAATGTGTTTGCATGGCAGTTCTCAGAATCTGATCAACTGAAAATATTGAAGCAAACCTTAGTCCAAAACAGATTTAGAAACATGTACAGCTAGCCTTCTGACAATTGCAATGCTTGAGACACATTAACAAGCAAACAACTCATTATTGAAACAAAACTAATTCAATAGGTTAACAAGACAATTCAAAATGAAAAAGTCAATAAATGAAAAATTGCCCTGATCATACAGACCATACGCACAACCCTACAGTACTAACAATACTACATCTGCCATCCAGTATAAATACAGTGCTTGCTTACACTGGGAAAAGATTAATTGCTAACATTCACAATGGCAATTCAGTGATATTAGCCATGCGCTTTAGGAAACAAATACCCGCTTGCTAAAATAGGTCACTTAGCTAAATGGATGCTCACTGTACACTTGCTGAGTGTACTTTCAAAGATATTACGCTGCAATTGAGCAAGTCATCTTTACACCAACACACACAGAAGCCCTACCATAACAACATAACATAATATTTAACATAAACAAGGACATGATCCATAGAACCCATGCATAAGCAGCAGATTGTACAAGGGAAAGGCACTGAAAGAACTCAAGCTCAAAGATGTAGAAAGGAAAGCAGCTGGTAGTCAGGAGACCTGGCCGGGAATACCGAGACCACTGTAGGAAACGTGCACTGACATACTGACTGTCCTGGGGGCCAGTTGGCTGGGTACCGGCGGCTGCCGGCGGCTCACTCGGGTGGTGCCTGGAGAGCTGTCGGAGAGAGCGGAGAGAGGTTAGAGAGCTCCAAACAACTGCCAGGTTTTTGCATGCAGAGAAAAAAAACTAGCTATCTGCTGGAACCCTGAAAGGTTCTAGTGATCCCACTCTGTCGAGACCTTTCACTGTAGAGACCTTTGGTGCATCATCTTCATTGAATTGTATCTGTGCAGGTGCATTTTTTTTTTTTTAAACATCATTTCAAAAAATATCAGGGGAAAGTTCATTTTTCCTGTAAGTTATTTAAAAAAAGCCTCCCGATTCAATAGCCTGGGTGCAGCCGAACTTTAGCCGTGGTCAGGCTACAGATTCAATACACATAAAGTGGAAAGCCTTTTTTTGTTTAAATCTTGATTAATCTAATTTCGATCATTACGGCTAATGGAAATCAAACATTTTGAATCTCAAAATATTAGAATAAAAAATGTATTATACAGAACTGTCGACCTGAGATGAGCTCTAATCAGTTAATTAAGACAAACCGCGGCAATCGTTTCCTGAGCCTTTAATCTCTCTGTCTGGGCAGAGCAATGGACTTTTCCATGATATTCAGAATTTTGAGATGCACCTATAGAATCTCAAGTAGTTCACCAGGCTAAGGGTTTAAGTTTCATGACCCTAGATGCTGGCTCCTTGCATGGCATTTCAACGAGTCAAAGAGCCTTTTGCAGCATAAAGAAACGTCTTTTTTTTTCTATTCCAAAGAACAGGCATTGCTTCTGTACATGGAGAATGTTCATTATTTCCTGGACTTGGCATACAGTACCTTTAGGCATACTTTTTTGTACTAGCCTGCTGGCCACTCTGCCGACTATCAAATTATGAAGCATGTCCTTTTCAACCAACAGGGCACAGGCTCTTGAACTGGTTTCATTCAAGATTCTTTGAGCCTTGAAGCCTTTTTCGCAACGGTTTTGAACTGAACCATTGTAATCAAGGATGCTTCATCAATGGAGGGCGTTGCGCAAATCACAACACTGCAAGAACCATGGCAGATAGCACTGAAGTGCATGCCCACTCTGGTTTGCATAGGGAAAAGAACATACATTTTTGAAAAACTGGGAGCCAACTTATCACATTCTGAACAGATGTATGTACTGTATGATAGATAGATAGATAGATAGATAGATAGATAGATAGATAGATAGATAGATAGATAGATAGATAGATGGATAGATAGATAGATAGATACTTTATTGATCCCCAAGGGAAAATTCGTCTTGTTCGACTTGTATGGTTTAAATACTCAGAATGGTCCAATATTTGGTGCACAACCCAGAGAGGAATACTTTCCCTGATGAAAGAAAAGGTCTATCAGTGTGTTTCTACCTAAACAAACATCCGCCTCTCACCTTTTCCAGGGGTGCAGTGTCCCCCATCCTCCTCGGAGCCATGGGCCTTCTTACTGAGGTGGCGTACCACCATGGTCGCATTAAACGCTCTCTGTGAACGCAAGATAACAATCTTTTAAACAACAGAAATGTACAGTAGAGATGTGGCTAAAGAGTGCTTTGATGTGTACACCTTGCATCACCTAGTAATAGCCATGACTCAATTTGAATTTGTTCTGTTTTGCCTTTTGTTATGTTCAGACATGCTGTTTGTACTATTGTTCACAGGTCAGCCGGAGGATCACAATCAATCCTTTTTGCATTAAAAATGACTTCATTCTAACATTAAGAATTCAAATCACTTCAGAATAGGCTGAACAGTCAAACAAGAGTAATTACATACATAATGTTCTGCCTGGTGCTTGTCCCATTCAGTGAGAGAGCCTGCACACTATTTTTTCTATCAGTAACTAATAAGCAAGGTGCAAAGTCAAAATTCCAAATAGCAACACACTGTACAAACGTGTTTCAGGAAGGTGTTACCGAAAGGAATTAAACCACTGACGTCTCTATCTCTTACACCTTTCGCAACCATTTTACTGTATCTATAGATACATGGAATAAAAGTCAAACGCACATCACACAGTACCATAGAGAAATGGTTTTAGCTTCATGTTGTGCAATGCAATGGCTGGGCTTAAGCACATGCAGTGAGGATCGGGCAGGCAGGGGGTGGGGGGTGTGAGCGCAGCAGCCAGTGCCAGGGGCAGATGTCTGGATCTGGGGCCCGTCACACGCTCAGCCTCAGCACATCCTGCATGACGACCAGTGATCTCACCTTCCAATGGCTCTTGGCGAAGTTCTTCTGAATCTGTTCGCTGACAGACCCGTGGATGTTTTTCTCCAGAGCAGCTCCTCCTGATATCCTGCCATGACATATCACACACACACACACACAACACACAGATATCAACACATACACGCACGCACACACACACACACACACACACACACACACACACACACACACACTCACACACACACACACACACACACACACATACACACGCATGCACACGCACACACATGTCAGCATGACGAACTGAGTCACACCAGTTTGCACAATTGCTGCTAAGTAACTGCATCATATAGGAAGGCTCCCCATAGCTTCGAGGCTGGTTTATGTGCCTTTCCCTACACTAGCATAATCATCTCTCAAGAAATTAAGCATTAAATGTACAATTACCAAAGCGGAGACGGGCTGTTCCTTTCCTCATTAAGACAATATAAAAATAAATAAGAAAGGGAACATCTGTTGGCATAATGTATTTTTATTAATTTACAGCATGTTGTTAGGGGCAAAGCAGCTTTTCTACTCAGAGTTTGTGAAAAACTGAAGAGATATTATGTGGTCATGGCAACTTACTGTTACACAACATTTGAAGTGTTTTGCTGGAAAAAGTATTCATACCCTATTCATGTTTTGTCCAGTGTTATGCCCTCAACCTATTTTTAAACTCACCAAGGATGCTGCAAGGCTTCCTCACAATTATACCTCTTCTTCGGGTCCTTCTGCAATAAGTGCATTATGAAGTCTTTCGCTGAATAAACACACAAAGACAGCAGGAGTAGAAGCAGAAGAGAAACACACAATGAGAAATAAAAAAAAAAAACATGATAAAAACACATGAATTGGCAATCATTCGGAAAAAGAACACTTACAACAGCATCAACCCAAATGGTCTTTCTGAAATGCTTTAGAAATGTGTCCTTGTGCTGTTCTCATTCTTTATATCTCGGGGGTGTGCTCGAGTATGGCCCTGGAGCTCCTGTATGTGAAAGGCTGGATGTACCTGAAGCAGAGATTTCATCCCAGTATGGCGAGTCAAACTCATACTCGGCCTTGATGATCTGCTTGTAGAGCTGTGTGTCGTTCTCGTCGTAAAATGGCGGGTATCCGCAGAGTCTGTGAATCACAAACTAAATGAATCATAAACGAAGACTCAGACAAAGAAAACAAAGGAGGAGGAGGAGGAGGAAGAGGAGGATAACCAAAAATAAGAAGGTGGACTAGGAGGAGGAGGATCAGAAGAAGAAGAAGGAGGAGAAGGAGGAAGAGGACGACCCGAAGAAAAAGAAGAAGAGGAAGGAGGAGGAAGAGGATGACCAGAAGAAAAAGAAGGAGGAGGAGGACCAGAAGAAAAAGAAGAAGAGGAAGGAGGAGGAAGAGGATGACCAGAAGAAAAAGAAGGAGGAGGAGGAGGAGGACCAGAAGAAAAATGAGAAGAGGAAGGTGGAGGAAGAGGATGACCAGAAGAAAAAGAAGGAGGAGGAGGAGGAGGACCAGAAGAAAAAGAAGATGGAGGAGGAGGAGGAGGAGGAGGAGGAGGAGGACGACTAGACGAAGAAAGAGGAGTTGGAGGACCAGAAGAAGGACAAGGAGGAAGAGGATGACCAGAAGAAGAAAGAGGAGAAAGAGGATGACTAGAAGAAGAAGGAGGAGGAGGAGAAAGAGGAGGACCAGAAGAAGAAGGAGGAGAAGAAGGAGGACTAGAGGAAGAAGGAGCAGGAGGACCAGAAGAAGAAGGACAAGGAGGAGGAGGAAGCGGAGGACCAGAAGAAGGAGGAGGAGGAGGAGGACCAGAAGAAGAAGAAGAAGAAGAGGAAAAATAACTAGACAGAGAGACTCTGATAGTCAGACAAATGGACAGATTGGCAGAACTACAGCAGCCGCAGTATGTGTGTAGCAATGTTCCCCTGAAAGAATGAGTGAGTGCATTACTGTCACTTACAGAATAAAAGCGATGACTCCAACGGCCCAGAGGTCCACCTCTTTACCATACGTTTTCTGCTGCAGGAGCTCTGGGGCTGTGACAGACATTAAATCATCGTGATGAACCATCCATATTTACATACACACATCCTACCTCAGGGACATTTGTCAAAAGGTGGAGGCATTATTACAATGTTTAGTGCAACACAAACGTGCTAAAGGGTCATGACAGACATTCTCTGTATAATAAACATTTTCAAGCATTTTCTGTCTCCCTGGAAATATGTACAAAGTAGCAGGACTGATGGGGGGCAATGAATGCACCTACTTTCTGTCACACCCACAGGTAATGTTAGAATGAAACATAAGACATCCACACACAAACAACTACAGATTTTTGATCCATGCATGTCTGAATTAATTGACCGAGAAGCCACCAAGATAGTCTCAAATCCAGTAATGGCATTCCTTTATGGCCTTACCAACATATGCAGGTGTTCCACAGGCGGTGGACAACATGCCCTGGTCCTCCATCTTGGACAGGCCAAAGTCACTGATGACAATCTTGGAATCTTCCGTTGGAGTCTCATACAGCAGATTCTCAGGCTAAAGACAGATCCATAAGATATCATTGTCAAAGTCTCTGAACCCTATACCTCTTTCTAATATTATCAAAAATGAAACTATTATATTGCAAGCTATGTATGCACTTCTGTGCATAAAGAAGATATTTTATCTTTAACCGCATAACATGTTTTCATAAGTGGCACAGCTGTTTCAGGCCAGTGACAGCCGTGACAGTGGGACCTATTATCTCAGGCTCCGTAGGCCTCCGGGACAGTCTGTGTTGCACTGTTATCCACAGACTCTGATAGACTTGTCTCACCTCATCAGATGATTATCACCAGACTCAATAACTGAGGCCAGTGTATCAACAGCAGATGAGGAGCAGGGTTATAATTGCTTATAAAGGCTTATATGTGCCGCCGAGTCAGAAAGACGGCAGACCACCAAAATCTCAAAAGCTCTCTGCCATGTAAAAACATTTGACTCTGACAAGGTCATGTGATCTGAGCTGAAGTGAAAGTCAACGGACACGGCGATACAGTAGTTGTCTCTCTCCCATACCTTGAGGTCCCTGTGGACGATGCCCAGCTGATGCAGGTATCTGACCGCCTCCAGCACCTGGTGGATCACGCGACTGGCGTCCCGCTCGGTGTACATGCCCTTCTCCAGGATCCTGTCCAGCAGCTCTCCCCCTGTTACCCTACAGGACACATCAACAACACATCGCCTCAGATCAGCAGATCAATCGCTCAGCTCTCTGCTCTGCTCACAGGGTGGAAATGCATCCTGAAAAGCCATGTTGTGACTGACTGCTCTTGTGCCACTGAGTACTGTACATCAAAATGAGGATGAATCAAAAAGAGCATTGTCTGTGACCGTGACGAGTGTGGCTATGAATAGCTTTACTCACAATGTCATCACCAAGTACAGCTTTGTTGGTGTTTCAAAAGTCTCCTCCAAAGAGACAATGTTTTCATGATGGATTCTAAAGGACAGAAAGAAAACGAAATATGAACATTTCACAGTTTCTTTTTCTTTGAATCTTCAAATAACGTCTAATGACGTTATCTTGTCTCTAACGTCAAATCTTGTGTAATAAATCATTAAATCTGATGTTCACATGCTGGTGCTGTATGCAGGTTTGATAATGAATTCCCACACTCTCAGTCACATGACAGAGCTAACTCACTTGCGCAGCACTGTTATCTCGTTCTCCAGCATGGATTCCTTGCCCTTTAGCGCCCTCTTGCGGATGCACTTGACCGCTACAAGCCTCTGAGTGCAGCGGTGCTGTGCCACTCGCACCTCTGAAAAAGAGCCCCTGACACAGAGATTATGAGCCGTCATTCTTGTATACTGTCTTCCTGGATGTCACAGAAGAGGCTGAATTTAGAGTGGCTTTGAATTTAGGAAAGAACTATGGCTCTGAAACCAAACACAATGTGCTACTTGACATGGAATAGGCCTCCATTTCAGACACAAATGTAAAAATAGATATCAGAAATCAGAGGTTCTGAAATGTCTACAACCAGAAAGCAAATAGATCACAGAAACCTTTTTCGTATATCCTTCTCAACAGCAGGAAACGGCCGCACAATAAGGCCCATAGGTAGTAAGTAATATACTGTATGAATATTAAGTAAATACAGTGTTTCAGTTTGTTTCACTGAAGATAATGTCATATAGTACCATTGTACAGCCTAGCACAGCCTAGCATAACCCTGACATTATAGAATATCCTACAGTAAACGAGAGGATTCAATAACTTATACTTGAAATACAACATTTTAATACAATGAAAATGAAAAACAAAACCAATTTGTACAGAGGCATTGGAAAGGTGCGCCAGCCGACATTCTGCAGAAGAGTGGTGGTGAAGTGTGGCATGGCATGAGGTGGCACATGGGTTTTGTGTTTGATCTGAATTCATTATCATTGCGGGGGAACAAATACAGTTGTGACACCTGTGACATTGTAGTTATAGGTTGGCCTATGAAGGAAGCCAATTAGCAGAATAGGGTAATTGCGTTCAATTATGCTATTTTAGAACAAACTTAGAAGGAAAACCTAATTACTGCTGGCTCATTTGATTCTAATGAAAAATGCTAATGATAAAAAATCACATGCCTTCACTAACTAATGACCAGCTGGCAAAGCTATTAATTTAGAGGCAAAAATATTGTGAGGCATATCATGACAAAAATAATTAATCAAAAATATTAAAATAAATAAACAATGTAATTAATGGCCATTGCAATATATTTCCACTAATCCACATGACCTGATTGAAAAATAAAATAGATAATGTTTTCATCGTATTGTCATCACTGATAATTCTTTAAAGTGTGTCATTCATATCAGTTCACACCAGACCATCATATATCTATTTCTCAGCTATAACTAATGCTTATTAAACGACGCATATAGATATATACATCTTAAACTACATTAGAAAGCATTACACACACACACACACACACACACACATACACATACACACACACTAATCTGTGGGTGCAAAATGAGGTTACATTCATTGGTCAACATTTTTCGGTGACATTGAAAACGCAACTACAATACCCACTCTCCCAGCTTCTCCCTCAGCTCGTACACAGCCATGATGTCCTCGCCTTTCTTCTTTGAGTCTCTTTTCAATGGCATCCTGAAGCCCTGTAACATACAGGCGAAAGCACAGCCAAGAGGAGCACAGTGTACTCGATGAGAAGCGACCAAGGCCAACTGCCTTGATGAGACGTTTTTCTCTTTGTCCTTGTGTCGCCATGATTTACTTCTATCGGGCACATGTTTCGTATCAAGGTAAAATAAATACACATTCAATGTCAGTTAAATATTTGATGTGAGGTATAATTCATCCACTATGTATCACTCTTAGCTATGAGCAATACATCGTAGGTAAAAACAATTCTCTCATCCTGACGAAGTATAACAATAACCATAATAATAATAAATATCACACATCTAATCATAACAAGATATTCCATACAGTATCTAATAATTTACCCTGATTTGATCTATCATACCCATAGACGTTAAAAGCATAGCAAACACATGCAACAAAGGCATTTCTTAAACAGCGAAACCCAACAGAGTCTCTTGCATGAGCCAACCCATTATGCAATGCAATGACACCCATGACATTTCGCATTCACTAAATCGAATAAGATCAAAACTACTAACCACATGTACAACTAACCCTACAGGGACAATGGCACACACAACATCCACAACCACTACACAACATCAAAGTTGAGGAATCAGAATGCAATGTGAATGCATGTGTATGCATGTGCAGGAGTGTTTTACCTGTTGCTTTGCCACTGCAGAGGGGAATGGTGGATCTGGCTGATGTCTGCTGGCTTCTCCTCTGCCTTCAGCCCTTCTCTCTCTGTCTCTCTCTCTCTCTCTCTTTCACTCTCTCACTTTCTCTCACCCGCACCTCTCAAAGCTCTTAGAGTGAAAATCACATTCTTTTTTACTGGAACGACCTTGCACACCCACACACCTTTGCAACAAAAAGGGAAAGGGAATGACCAATGAGAAATAATGTATGGGAGTGATGATTGAGAGTTGAAGTAAAAAGGTAAGAACAATCTGTCAGATTTCAGGTTAAAAAGAAACCGCTTCCCCTACTTTTTAAAGAATAACCAAACGGACAAGTGCTCTCCCAAAGCAAGCTGGCACCTTTATACTGTAAGATGTCTTTCGTCTCCCCGTGAGTTAACTGATTACTCTTTATGTATGACTTTATAATAATTCAATGCATTTCTATTGGAGAGGCCTTTGCCATATACTTATTTGAGCACTCTGTGGCAGCATCTCTGTATTTACACTAAAGGGATGTCTGTCTTTTGTTTGGTGACAGACGTGTCGGAGGCGGCTGGGAGAACAGTACACACAGGCCTTGTAAGGACAGAGGGCCGAATGCCTTGTGACCGTAACCAAGCCACTCGTCTGCTCTTTCACACGCCCAGGAATTCAGATGCAGCCTGTAAACATTTGCAATAACTCCCCTGAACCTTATCACAATGTGTCCCCCCACTCCAATCATTACCCAAAGCTGCATTCCACTAAAATCCAAATATTTTAGAAAATATTTCTTCATACAGGTATGAGTGCAGTTCTCACCAGTAGCCAGAGGTGTGTAAAAAAATAAAAGCCATATTTCTATATATAAAGCTAAATTGTACAAGAAATTGATTGATATTGAAATTGATATTGCTGTAAATTCTTCTTTACTTTTCAATACAACATGTGGGGACAGTAAACCCATTTGTAGTAGGCCTGCAAATACACATTTCAAACAGGCCTGTTGAGTTTCACTGATAATCTGCCTAAGCACTATCTCCACTAGATGGCATTATTACATTACTGACAGAAACAGCTCTGGTATCTATCCAGCAAACATGCCAATTACTTGCATTGCTGAATCTAAATTCCACAGGGCATCTGTGTGCTCCTAAAACTGGTGTTTGATTATGTGATGATAGATCCGCTCTGGCTCTCTGCCGGCTGACAGCCCCTTGCTCTGCAAAAACAAATAAAGATGAATTATGCTATGTTATGAATGTTATATAAGCACACTACTTGTGTCTAGCAAGTATTGTGCTTGTGACCTTCCAGACCTTGGGTGTCTCATAACGCAAGCACACAGAGATACCACTGGCATCCCAGACCAAGCCAGTGGTATTGCTACACGTCCTCCTCTACTATACAGACAGTCCGTCTCTTTAAATCTCAGGAGGCTAGATTGTCAGTGTGTGAAATGTCACATTGCATTCGAAGGCAAGATACGACCGTTCTATGCCAAGAGCTAATTTAATAAACAGCCTTCTTGACATCTCATCCATTCTCAGTTGACACGACAAAGTCTGTCTGTGTCACCTGTCGTATTCCACCTGTCACAACACTAAAACTGTTAATAATAGCTTATTCTCAGAGTGTCGAACTAAAGAGCGCACAAAACAACCAAGCTCCGTGTGTTCACATGAGCATGACGAGGGCATGGCTCTCGCCTCATAACGTGCTTCCTGACACCGGGAGCCTCGCCCCGAGAAAAAGAGCGAGCGGCTCACTTGCGTCGGATTCCTCGCAGGAGGATGTGACCTCGATGGCCCGCAACTCACTTGTCATCTGACGCCTGTCTGCATCTGCCGAGGGGGTGAGCCCCGTGTGCAGGGACAGCTGTCAGCGCCATCAGCGTCTCATTAAGGACTTACAGGCCGGAGCAGGAGAGATCTGCCGCACGGCCATCCATGATGTGTTGTGCATGTGTGTATGCCGGTGTGGGTATGTGTGTGTGCGCATGTGCGGGGTGTGTGTGTGTGTGTGTGTGTGTGTGCGTGTGTGGGGGGGGGTGAGTGTGTGTGCGTGTGTGTGTGGGGGGTGAGTGTGTGTGCGTGTGTGTGGGTGTGTGTGTGTGGGTGGGTGTATGTTTGTGTGTGTGTGTGTGTGTGTGTGTGTGTGTGTGTGTGTCTGTGTCTGTGTGGGTGGGTGTGTGTTTGTATGTGGGGATGATGAGTGTGCGTGTGTGTGTGTGTGTGTGTGTATGTGTGCGCGAGTGTCTGTGTGGGTGGGTGGGGGGGTGTTTGTGTGTGAGGGTGGGTGGCTGAGAGAAAGAGTGAGAGTTCTGCCACAGGTGGACCTAGATACTGTGTGAATGAGAGAGAGAGAGAGAAAGACTAGTGTGTCTTGTGTGTGTGTGTGTGTGTGTGTGTGTGTGTGTGTGTGTGTGTGTGTGTGTGTGTGCGTGTGTGTGTGTGTGCGTGTGTGTGTGTGTACATGTCAAAGACAGTGTGTGTGTATTTTGAGTTGGTGAGTTTGGACACCCGCCAGTGGTACACATTTCCCAATAAAAGACCAACAAATAAAAAGATGCAAATGCTCAGTTTGAACCGGTTGCACAAATGGTTGCCGGATTACTAGTGTAGTTTTCCATGGCTGGATTTCAACATCAGGTCAGCTTCTGCAGTATACGCCCAGAGGAAGTGCACTGCACCTTACACTATCCAGTGGCTCTTTGCATGTGTGTGTGTGTGTGTGTGTGTGGGTGTGTGTGCGTGCGTGCAGGCCTGCACATAACCATGTGGGATTGTTTAGTCTGGGTGTGTACAAACTCATTCTTGCGTCGCTCACTCCTCGCCATTCATGTTTGAACTCATGACAAGCTCTGAATGTATACAGTGAGTCCATGCCAGCTCTCCTGTTTCCTGGGCCACTGGTCCAGTGGTCGTAAGGTCATCTATACTTTAAGGAGTGGCGAATGGGGGTTAAATTAGTGCACTGGTATTTGTGTCACATCTTATCTCTGACAGTATTAAACTTGTGACCCAAGTGGGTGTAGGGCGTGATCTCCACCTGTTCACCATCAAACCACAAAAACTGTGAGCTGGAGCCAAAGATCCATGTATTGGATACTGTAATCAGACAATGACCAAATCAGATGCTGGGGCATATCATTGGCTTTTAAAATAGCTTGGCAAATGCTCAGGCATAGTCTGACAACTGCAGTGGGCCGAGCCAAGTTGATCCCTCCAACTCCATGCCTGTTTATTAACTGAAAACTGTGCTAGATTATATTTGGCCTGCGTGCTTTGCATATTAAGTGTATTATATTGGTCTTCATAGTGGAGTTCAAGTAGTGACTGTCCCACTTTGTTTATACACTGGCTATGTTAATGGGAACTGGATATATGTTCAGTTATGTACAGTAGGTCTACAAGCACTGTAAATTGGGTGGAGTAATTAAGTGCCTTGATTGCCTCCTGTTCCAATGAAAACTGTTATCAAAAAACTAACATGATGATCAGAGCTCTCTCTAAAGCGTGACTCATAACCAGTTGCCAGTGGCACCATGCCTGTTGTTAGGCGATCTCATGGTGCCAATCCGAGACAAACCAATGCAGCACTGAACTGACATCTAAGAGCATTTAAAGTGAATTTTAAAAGGAGATAATCTTTAGCTTAAACGTCTAGTGTTCATCTCATGCTGACGATTTTACATTTACCGTAATATCCCAACTATTAGCCGCGGCTTATACATTGATTTTGCAAAATGTCTTCAGCTATGAGGTTAATACACAGGGACAGTTAATATGGTATGGTTTTGTTTCTTTTATCTTGCATAAAACACTGTCCTGCGGCTTACAGTATACACAATGCGGCTTATATGCGGGAAATTACTGTAATAGTGAAATAAAAGTCTAGTCTATTCTGAAATTGTTTTCGATTTCTCTCTTCTCTTCTCTTCAATATCTTGTTAGAGTGCTACAGTTGCGAAGGAATTCAAAACAATTCAGAAATGCAAACAAATGCCACTAAGTCATCAGGTATGTCTGCAATAAAACAACCCACAAGCAGCCTTTGGGTTTTAGAAGTCAATACATCAATAAAGCCACATGCTTCAAATAATTATCAGAGGAATATAACCAAAAGATAATACACAAGCATACAAAAATGCCATAAAATATGCATTTTTAAGTGTTGAATACACATTCCATCCGCCCCATATCGTCATAGGTAGTAAAAGGAGCGAGAGTATGCTGTGATCCTGAGTAGTAGCTATTTCTAAAGTGCCATAAAAAAGGCTGTAACCTTTTGATGGCAGCTGCTCTTCGGTCACATGGCCTATTCTAAACTAAACTTAGAGCTAAAGAAACGTGTAAGTGCAACCGTAGCAGAACTCCCCCCAGGACCCGGGAGGAGAAGTGCCAGGATATCTCACACTTCCAGTGCTCACAAAGACGTCTATGATCCCTTGTGCATGCCAAGGTTTCAACACACAGGCCGATTTTAACACACCATGGTACAGTGACAGACTGCAGTATAGAGTAAACAGCTGCATGGCATTTAGCTGCCAAAGAGGGTGCGGATTCTAACTTGTGATGTAATTAAAAATGGCAACACATATAAACAAACAAATAAAATGTCAATATAAGTAAACAAAACAACAATAATAAAAAATGCCCATAACTTCTTCTTTCTTTTTTTTTTTTTGTCAATAAAGTGAAACGTCTCGTAAATGCAAATTGCATTCACAAATACACCACAAATGCAAATTTGGCATGGAAGGGCAAGGGAGTCTCTGGTATCTGAGTAGAACAACATTCCCAATAGGAATACGCTGTTCTCAATCTCAACTCCAGGAACTAAGTCTTAGCTCTTCATTCCCATACCGTCTGATAGTACAGAACAGACAGCAGGATTTCTACTAGGAACAGACGCTAATCAGTATCCCCGGTGTAAGACATCTGAAATAGTATCCATGCCTTGACCTTCTCAAACATGCCTCTTAAATCTGCCCACCACATGAGCTTATGACTGTCCATGAATTCTGAACTGTCAAGTAGGCTACAACATTGAGTCAAGGTTTGACTGATTGATCAAGTCAATAGAAACTAAAGCAACATATTCAGATTTTTTTTTTTTACAAATATTTGTAAACTGATTGATTGAAACTACTCCAGTCTGATGTCTGCTCAATTCACATTCCCATTTGAGATCGAATGACTTCATTCAAAAGGTCACAGAGTTGGTGGTTCTACCAGGTCTATAAACAACAGAGCGATCTTGCAGATTGCAGTCAGGCCTTCAGGTTCCATTGCTCCTACTGTAGATTGGTGTGTAAGTTCCATTGCTCCTATCCACCTTATTCATTAAACCAGAAATCCATCCAGTTTTCCATCTTCCGTCCATTCTGTTTAGATTGGAACTTAATGCAGTCTCAGCCGGCAAACTAGCATACGCTTCAACTGATATTTCTTTTTGAAATGTTGACTATCTGCACTCAGTATGGATATTCGATAATATATGACTGACAGATAATTATACGTTTTCTTTTACATGGCTTAGGGTATGTCAAGCACTGCCTCCACATCAAAATACTCTTTCAAATTTCATGCCATCAAGATAACTGATAACTACATACAAATTATACTTGCTGGCTATTTATCGCCCTCCTGGACAACTTTGTGAATGAGTTGGACATTCTACTGCTACTATTCCAGTGGATACTTGCCCATTATTAGTCCTTGCCAATTTCAATATTCATTTGGATAAGTCATCTTCAGTTGACTTCCTGTCCTTACTCTCCTCATTTAATACGTGTTACGTGATACGTGTACTCAGTCCTCCTACTCAGAAGGCTGGTAAGGATCTTGATATAATTCTGCTAACTGTACTAGACAACATTCTGGTTAATCCTTTACATGTATGGGATCATAACTTCATTAGATTCTCTGTGGGTCTCATGGATAACCCAGCAGCTCCTCTGACAATGTCATTCCAGTGTAACCTCAGAAGCCTCTCAAGCGACCATTTTGCAACATTAGCAACATCTGCTTTACTCTCAAGTTCATTCTCGTCACTTGAGGTTCATGATGCTACAGAGACTCTTTGCTGTCATCTTGTCTGAATGCAGCAAGTCCTCTTTCCACAAGACCCACTTGTTCTAAATCTAAACCTTGTCATCCATGGCTGACAAACATGCTCAGTATGAAAGGAACTTAGAGCTGCTAGAAGGAAATGGTGTAAATCCAGAGATGGAAATTATCTTAATAACTACCAGTCTGTGCTACCATATTTTTCATCCACTGTTATACTTGCAAAATAGGCATTCCATCAGAGCAAGATTGAGAGCACCACTGACAGAAAACTAAGTCACTTCTCAAACTTCCACCACCGCCATCACTGTGAGCAGATGACTTTGCTATTTTCTAATTAAGCGAATTAAATGTTGCTAAAATAAGTGCTCAGTTTGATGTTCAAGGAGGGCTTTGCCTTGCACTGGCATGATGGCATCATTGGACTCTTTCTCTCCTCTTGATGAAACTCCACTGCTTCAGCGAATTCATTCAACAACATGCCCTTTGGATCCTGTCCCATCTACTCTTCTACAGTCTATCACACCAGCTGTTCTACCGGCAGTCACACATGTGTTTAACACTTCACTCAGTTCCGGAATAGTTCCTTCTTCTTTTAAACAGGTAAGGCTTACACCTTTGCCAAAGAAACGTTTACATGGACAGTTTTTTGTCATTCCGATTAAACTATTCCAATTGAAAATGTTTGCGCCGTCTGTTTACATGGGCTACTTTCTATTCCGATCAGGTGCCTGTAAACACTTTAGAATCTTTGATCGGAATAGCCGTTGTTTGCTACTTTTCATTGGGAAGATATAGCAGTCAATCTGAATGACCGTATACATGGGTGTTCATTCGGAATAGGAACTTACTACACCACCTCTTCCATTCCGGTTACAATTCTGATCGGATCAGGAATTTTCTGTCTGGTTGAGGTGTTTATACGACGATTTTTATTCCGATTGAGCTGTTTTTCCGTTACTAATCGGAATAGAGGTGTCCATGTAAACGTAGCTACTGTCTGAACTGAGAATTTCTGGGAATGCTCTTGACTGGTTTGAATCTTACCTTAAGGCCAGTTCAAACACAAGATCCGTGACGAGACGAGCTGCAACATTCTAAAACCCAGCAACGTTCTAAAACTCTGCAACTAAGATTTGACATGTTGAATGTTTAGCGACGGCTTGCAACTGCTAGCAACTTTTGATTCACACCGCCGCAACCGCTCTCTGCAACCGTCTCAGACCGCCGCGAATCTTTGGTTTGAACTGGCCTTTAAAGGGCGTTCTTTCAGTGTGTCTTGGTTGGGACAGGTCTCAAAGTCTATTGACCTCACCACAGGTGTTCCTCAGGGATCAATAATAGGGCCCCTGCTTTTCTATACCACTTCCTTAGGTGAGACCATTCGCTCCCATAGGATTTGACGATCATTGCTATGCAAATTAACCTGACTTTCGCCAGATCCTGTAGTTCGCTGTCTGCTTCACACAAGGATCTGGGACTTCTCGATAGGGTATGTATTTCTGAAGGCGGGTCCTTGTAAAACATCCTCGCATGTGATTTGATAAACCACTTGCCTGTTATCTTGAATGACGTGCTCGGCTTCTTCAAGCTCTTGCCAAACCCGGTCGGAAGAAGAGTAAAAACATCCTTGCCACCAATAAATGTCTTCAAAACTATTCTCTGTTAATCTTTTAAAGAATGAATACTCGATAGATCCGACAAAACGGTTGAAATAGCAGAATCAATGTCAGCACAAGACTCCTCGCTGCGTGCCGCCATTGTTATTTGGACAAAACGGTTGAAATAGCAGAATCAATGTCAGCACAAGACTCCTCGCTGCGTGCCGCCATTGTTATTTGAATAAAACACTCGCTTCGGCGCTCCTGATTGGTTGCTCATTTTTTGAGCAACCGCCAGGGGTTTGGATTGCCCTCGCGTCCAGACCCTTGTGTGAGCTCAGCGAAACGCCTCTGGTGGAGCATGGCGGAACTACAAGGGTCTGGCGAGAGTCAGGCTATATGCAAATGGCACTCAACTTTATCTTTCCCACTTGGAGACTAAAACAGCTATTCTCCAACAGATAAACATCAAGCTTGACTCATCTTCACTGAGTCCAATTAGATCGGCACGTAGGCTACTGTTAAAGGGGAACTATGCAGGTTTTTTAAGCTTAATTTACCTTAACTGAACAGCATTAGTGTCACCATGTCTTTTTTCAGGTTGAATGGTGGCCGTTTCGATTCCACCTAGCGTCTGTGAATGGAAAAACCACCCTTGCGTGTGTGTGTGTGTGTGTGTGTATGCTTTTGTTAGTGTGTTCAATTGTGCTTGTTTGTCATCTGTCATCTCAGTAACAACAGAGGTTTCTGAGTATTCAACATTTGAGGTCAGTAAGTTCGGTCCATAGGTTCGGTCTGGCATTGCTCCGTTAGAATGGAACTATGTTCGAGCCAGAGTTGTTCATACCGATCAAATTGTCAGGACGGGCTGTACAATGATGTGGGCAGATGAGCAACAGTGCATCGTCACGTCATCTAAGCATGCTTAGGTTGATTGTGTATGCAACAGAAACCCTGTGGCTACAAATGCACATCGGTTGAAACATGCCCCATAATTACGTCTCAATGGAGCAATATTAAATTAACATTCTGACTAGAATTGCGAGTAGCCTATGCATATTGTGAGAAAGTTTGCCTATGCGAGTTCACAGAGCAAAAGACGCTGGCAAAAGAGTCATTGCCTCAAGCCTTAAAAGGATATTCCACCATTTGGGGGATTAAGCTCATTTTCCACCTCCCCTCGAGCAAAACAATTGATATTTTCCCGTTCATCCAGCGATGTGAGTCTGGCGATACAACTTTTAGCTCCAGCCTAGCATAGATCATTGAATCGGTTTAGGCATTAGCATCTCGCCTGCTAGCCTCACGTTTAAAAGTGACCAAGATTTCTGGTCATTTTCCCATTTAAAACTTGTCTATTCTGAAGTTAGAAAGTGCAATAAGACAGGAAATGAAACCTGGCGATTTTCTAGGCTTGGTTATGGCGTGGCGATCAGTGATCACTGACGATCAGTTACAATAGCTGCTACAGCATGAACAAGAAGAATATTTCTTCACATTCCCATTCTTGTATGCAAATTGGTCAATAAAATGATATCCATATGCAAATTAGCTCTCACAAAAGGATGCACAGAGTGTATATTTACACTACTTAAGTAGAAACATCCATAATTGCTTAGCCATGGTGTTCTTGTAAAGGTGAAGTTGAGTGAACGAAAAAGGTAAAAATGTCCTAATTTGCATAAGGTAACTAGCCTGGCTAGCGCCTACTTCTCAAATGAGACAAATGAATTTGAAATCACCGCGCAAGGCAGGATGGGAACACCAGGCTATAATGTAACAGCAATATCCCATCTAAAAACATACTTTTGCATGATCATTTGTTTTGATACAATTTGAATATTATTTGGGACACAATTTAAGCCACATCAACTTAATCTACTTACAGCCATATTGTCAATATTTTTTTTATGCTTTGATGTTCGCTAATGTATTCAAATATGCAAATTGTCTCATTAACTATGTGTGATATAAAAACGTCCCAAGCAGAAACGGATTCTACACAAAAAAAAGTAGGCCTACTACAGAATAGATTGAGAATGTGACCATGATTGAGATGTGACCATCAGATCGTTCTGGGCTTTACTGACGTTTTGAATCATGATGGACTTAGCATGCTAGCATCGACCACTTTCTCTCGAGAAATGGCTATAGCTAAATAAAGACAGTTCTCAAAGACAACCCCCAGCAAACACACTAACGTGGCCATCACGTGGCCGCAACGTGATTTTCCGACCAAGGTTTACGTTGCCGCCACGTTATTTTCCGACGTGGCCGCCACCGGAAAAGTGAAAGACGCGATCATGTTGCCGCCACGTTATTTACAAACATTACCACACCGTAGGCTACTGTGAAAACTGTGTTAGGCCTTGCGTTTAAACGACGACGCTGTTTTGGAGGCTGAAAACTATGATTTTTGAAAACTGCTTCCAAGGTGGAGGTTTTTGAAAACCCCGTTTTCGTTTTGCCGTGTAAAGGCACATTTAATAAACCCGTTTAGAAATCATTTGGATGAGGAAACCTACCTTTCCAACGTTGGGCCAACCATTTCATTACATAGCCAACAGACCTTTTGCCAACCTAAAAAAATGCCATACCAACCTTTTGCCAACTTAAATAAATAAACTTAGAAAAAACACTTACATTGGGTCAACCACTTACTGTGCGTTCAGACCAAGACCGTCAAAAGCGTCAAGAGCGCCGGAAATCATTCATTTTCTATGGAGAGTCGGCGTTACCGGCGTCCAAAGCGTTATGGGCGTGAGCGTGGCTTCATGAGCTTCACGGGCGTCAAAAAAAAGTTTAGCCTCAGTTAACTTTATGGTAATGAGCTATGACACGGTTCGGCGTCAACTAATCAGAATGTCAAACTCGCAGGATTGCTGCTTGTGGTTTGTTCAAATGTTTCACGTCATGGCTTTGACGCTTTCGGCGCCGAATGCACCGAACTGGGTTGAGCGTCGGGCTATGAGCTTCACCAGCGACTTTGACGCTTTTGACGGTTTTGGTCTGAACGCACAGTTAGACTGTCAGCAGACCTTCTAACATATGTAAAAATCCCCCCCATGGATGAAATTCCACAAAACTTGGCATACTCCCAGAGGGTGTCAGGTTAATCATACACATGAAATTTGGTGCAGTTCATAACATCTCATCTGAAGATACGGGCAATTAAAGCAATATTACATTGCATTTTCAATTTTTACCATGGGGGTGCAAATCACAAATGACTGGTTATAAGCTAAGTTGATGCGAGCTCTTGAGACCAACATACCATAAACATTTTGTCATCCTCGGTGCCACGGTTCAGGTAGTTATGTAGGAAAAACTGCAATTTTGGGGCTTCGGGCGGGGGCAGCGCGGGGGGGGAGTGACCCCCGGGGACGAAACATTTTTTTCCGCACAAGTCTACTGGGGCTAAATGCCCACCAAGTTTCATGTGCCACGGTGTTACGGTGTCCCGGGAATCGTTGACCAAAAATTCAGAATCGATGACGGGAAAAAAAATAAATAAAAAATTGACAACAACTATATGACCGCTTCCCTAGCTACGCTAGTGGCGGTCATAATACTTAAATAGCCTTCCGACAGGTTGAAGCAGAGCTTTGGCTCTGGCGTTACCGTGTAGTTTCAGAAAAGGCGTTTTTTCACCAAGAACGAACCTGGTGTTGAACTGGTGCCGTTCAGAATTCTTTGAACCGTGGTGCTATCTAGTGAACCAGCCCGCATTTACACCAGTTCTGAACAGAACCAAGGATGTGTCATCAACAATGGGTGGTGCATGCAAAATCAAAAGTTAATGAGATGCATAAACGGGAGAATGATATGACCAGTTGTCCCATAAAAACGGCAGAAACTAGCTGTTTAAAATGCTAGTCAACGTCTGCAGTGTAATGCTGGTGGAATCGTTTTGTTTACTCATGGCAACAGTTGATATGGACGGAAAACTCTTCCCTCCGAAAGACGCAATGACACGCCCACTCCGGTTCGCAGGAAAAACCAACTATTTTTTGGTTCAACTTCCGAACCAAGGTGCCACGTTCCGAACCGGCTTTTGTTTGGTGAAAACGCGACGAACGGTTCAAATGTTGGTTCGCGAACGGGAACGGAGCCGGTTCTCTGTCGGTGAAAAAAGGCCTTTTCTGTCACGCACACGCATGCATTCAATGAAAGCTCACACCACCACTTAATTGTATGGCTCTATGTTTAATCACATTGAATTAGCTAGCATTTCCTCCGGATTGCAGAAACGTTTGCTTTCTTTTTCTGTCGGTCCGCGGTTGCTTGATCAATTGCGCAGCAAATTATCAGGTGAAGCACCGGACCTAATTTCACTCAAAGAGCAAAGAGCGTTCTGTATCAGTTCAATACGGAACAAGACTTTTATGCGTCAAAAACGGGACGATTCCGTATTATACTGAATCGTTGGCAACCCTAAGTCAGGGGCATAAAGGCTGCCCGTATGATGGGGTTTTTTTCACGGGGCATGAAGGCCAAAGTGTATAGGGCAACGGCGGCCATGGCCGCGGTATAATTCCCACCCTGGTAGAAGCTGTTCCATTTAGTTCATTGTGGATGCCAAAGAATGTCATTCGCCCTCAGAACTGTTGTATCGCCAGACTCACATCACTAGCCTAGAAATCTAGACGCCCCTAGCGGCAGCAAATGTAATTTGGCTGGCGGGGCAGTCTAGGCACGATCCATTGAGCCAGGGAGCTGAGAACCCCCAGCACCAGCGTTCCAATCACAGCGTGTATAGAGTCGGTGGGTGGGCTTAACATAATGGTGACTTTCTTTTAGGCCTATGTGACTGACATGCGACCAGAAGTTGCGACGGTAACGCATCCTGTTATTTGAAAACAAGAAGATGATTCGTTTAGCGTTATCCTATTGCGTGGAGAGGGAAGGTTACGCATCCTGCTACTTGAAAACAAGAAGATGATTCGTTTAGCGTTATCCTATTGCGGGGAGGGAATTTGAAAGACAACTGTTTATCCCACCCCTCCGATTGCGCCCTGTCTACGGTGAGTGTCCAGACCCTACATCTTGATGTGGGTCTGGCTCGTCAGGCTATCACATCGCTGGATGAACGGGAAAATATCAATTGTTTTGCTCGAGGGGAGGTGGAAAATGAGCTTAATCCCCCACATGGTGGAATATCCTTTTAAGGCTTGAGGCAATGACTCTTTTGCCAGCGTCTTTTGCTCTGTGAACTTGCATAGGCAAACTTTCTCACAATATGCATAGGCTACTCGCAATTCTAGTCAGAATGTGAATTTGATATTGCTCCATTGGGACGTAATTATGGGGCATGTTTCAACCGATGTGCATTTGTAGCCACAGGGTTTCTGTTGCATACACAATCAACCTAAGCATGCTCAGATGACGTGACGATGCACTGTTGCTCATCTGCCCACATCATTGTACAGCCCGTCCTGACAATTTGATCGGTATGAACAACTCTGGCTCGAACATAGTTCCATTCTAACGGAGCAATGCCAGACCGAACCTATGGACCTCAAATGTTGTGGGCGGGTCTAAGTTCGTCTGGCAACTAGGCTAATTACTGCATACTATTTGTGACGTTCCACGGCAAAACCAGTCGCTTGTCGCAACAGGCGTTTCTGAGAAAAATGGCCATTTATGTCACTTGTGCTAAAATCGTGGATTTTTTTTTGTAAGTGTTTTGAAACAGTGGGAGGTCTACACTGTACGGCCGTGAATACATTTCGCCGAAAAACTGACCTTTTGTAGTCTAAAAACGTGAGTTTGTTGAGGTGAGAAAGTTAGAGGAAGCAGGAAGTTAGAGGCGTCTCGTTTTTTGCCGCTTTACGGTAAATGCACTCATCGACAACCACCAAGCCATCCGCGTGCTGTGTCGTTGATACAAGTACCGTAAATCTTGTAATAGCGGCGACCTTACAAAGCGTTCGTGAGTGTTGAGCCGACGGTTAACTTCAAAGGCAGATTTCTCCGTTTTTCTATTGGCATGACAGGATGAACTCAACTCCTTTGAATGTTTATATTTCAGTAATATGACGTTCAATTCATTAGATATAGGTATCGTTTTGAAGGTTGATTATGCCCCTTCCTGAAAACGTAATAACTTTGATTTTGAAAATTTGGACATTGTGACTGATTTCGCCGTGGAAGGTCACATTTCTATGCCATAAATGGAGTGGACAACTGGAAGGGAAGATCCGTTATAATACAGCATGAACACAATCAGAATCAGCTTTATTGGCCAGGATTGACTCCGGTTAATCTTTGCACTCAAGTACAACACTCAACAATAACATAAAAAACAGTAAAAAAAAAAAAAAAAGAATAAGGGCAGTAAGCTATGTATAAGAATAAAGGAATAAATACAGTATGTACATTTACAAATCAATAGATGCTATGGGTGGATAGGGTAATGCAATTGTCTGGAGGGGGAGTGTGGCCTTGTTGTCCCTGTCAAGGTATACCATGGTCGTGGACGCCCTAACAGGCACAGAAGATTCAAGATGCAATATACAATATACAATTGAAGAGAGGGTGGGAGTAGTGCAGTATCAGTATAGACTGAGGTTTAACATTACATATAGTGCAAGGCAATACAACGCAATGATTATGTATTGATAACAATATTGTAACTGTAAGATTGAAGTGCACATGATATGAGGTGCAAGAGCAGGTCGATTCACTTCGTTCGGTGTAAGGGTGGTTGTTATTTCTGAGTGTTCAACAGAGTGACAGCTTGAAGAAAGAAGCTGTCTTTAGCCCCTTTCACATTCAGAAACGATACATTAGCGTTTAAGAAATAGCGGGTTCAGGGGATTTCGCAATGTGAAAGGTAGACGTGTTCTGGTCCCGGGGTTGTCTGAAGCCGGTTTCAGAGGCGAGTTATGGGAGGCGTTGCCTAGCAGCACGTCACACGCAATTTGGGAGTGAACAATGACGTTAAGCATGCCTTGGACCTCGGAGATAAACTGATAAACACAACTGTCATGCTAGTTCTACGTGGTTTAGCTTCCAAATGATGGCGGGCCACTTGTTATGTTATTTGAATGCCAAATGAGGTCCTTTTGTCTGTCGAAGTCATATTTCAGTGTGCTGAGTCCTGAACAACTTCTACTCTGACAGTTAGCTCGTTGGCTAGTTAGCTATCATTAGGCAAACTTTCTAAAAAGACGCAGCAGACGGTTTTGGTAACCTAGCAACAATAAACACTTGACCGAAGTGCTGAGAAAAGGAGATTCAGGGCACTCTCAGCATAAAAAACGTGATTGTTGGACACACATATATCTATGGACACAGCAGCTAAAGTTATCCTAGTCTCTTGTGTGTTTCCTGTATTTTAACCTCCTGCCTGGCCAAATACGTCATCAGTCACACACCCCTAATAGCGGGGTTGACCTCTGTTCCTTTCATATTCAACACGGCTCGGCTCTGATACTACCCCCCGAGACGGGTTGGATTGCCGAGGCGGGTTGACTCCCCACCCCGTGTCGTCAATGTGAAAGGAACAGCCTTAACGTTAAATTCGGCTGATTTAGCGTTAAATTCGGTGAATGTGAAAGGGGCTTTTGTGTCGTCTGGTTTTGGCAAACAGTGCCCTGTATCGTCTCCCAGAGGGACAGAGGTTGTTTGTTTGTTTGTTTGTGTTTTGGTGATATTCAATTAATATAATACAGTGCATCATTTGAAAACACCTGTTGGGAACTTATTTCTTTATCATTTTAGCTAAAGCCATTTTTGTGTGGTTTATACAAGTTTATTTAATCATTATTTCTGAATTTTAGTAGGCCTATTATTTCACTCTGTTTGAGTGTGAAAGTCAACTTTATTTAACACAGTATCATAGACAATGGTTATTCAAAGTGCTTTAAGCTGAATAAAAAAACACAACCTTTGCTATATTTCATAGGTGCCAGAATGCTGTTTTAGTTGTGGTTTTTATATGGTCACAAAAACTAAGGTCCATATCCAAGATAACACCAAGATTTTTTATGTGGATTTGTGTCTGAAGATTTTTAGACTCCAAGTAGGCACTGAGCCCAGTCTCCCATCTTTATTTCCAAATACAACTATTTCAGTTTTATCTTTATTTAATTGTAAGAAACTATTTTGCATCCAGTTATTCACTTTCAATGCACAGGCATAATGAGTCAGCAGGGCAAAAGTCGTTGGGTGATAGTGCAAGATAAATCTGAGTGTCATCTGCATAGCTGTGGTATGTAATGTTATACAGGAACCACCTGGCGCCCAACAACCGCTACCCCACTACCGCCCCAACCTCTCCTGCATTCTCCTCCATTTTTACCGTGCCCCTCTGGTTAAAACACTGCCCCCCCCCCCTTGGCCCCCCCTAGTAAAATCTGGCTAGAACTGCCACCACTGCAAAGCGATGGAAAGTAAATGCAGGGAGGGAGTCGACCCTTGATGATGTCATCGCTACTTATTCCTCTCACAGAATAATAAGTTGACTCTCACAAGAATATTGACAACTTTAACCCAATCAGAAAACACATGGAGCCGGTTATGCTGTTGTCCTACCCCTGGCTGCAACATTGCTCAATCTGGGCTGGCACCGATGATGTAGGCTACAGTAAGAGACACTTTGTACCGCTTCAGTTCAGTTCAAGATTCAGAATTAATTATTTTCCCATTGTTCGTAAAGCTCACAGACACAGAGGCTGGCGTATCAGTCATCATCTCTGTCATGTAGCCAACATGAGTCAGAATACTCAGAAACCTCTGTTGTTACTGAGATGACAGATGACAAACAAGCACAATTGAACACACCAACAAAAGCATACACACACACACACACACCAGGGTGGGAATTATACCGCGGCCATGGCCGCCGTTGCCCTATACACTTTGGCCGTCATGCCCCGTGAAAAAAACCTGATCGTACGGGCAGCCTTTATGCCCCTGACTTAGGGTTGCCAACCATTCAGTATAATACGGAATCGTCCCGTATTTGACACAGAAAAGTCTTGTTCCGTATTGAACTGATACGGAACGCTCTTTGGTCTTTGAGTGAAATTAGGTCCGGTGCTTCACCTGATAATTTGCTGCGCAATTGTGTAACAAACGCTCTCTAATACTATTCAAAAGAGAGGGCTACAATACGCAACAAAAGGGGGGGGGGGAATGTAATGGTCATAGAGAGGACATGACTTGACTGGTGAACTGGGGTCCACGGTCTGAGACCATGTAGGCTGGCACACCCCACCTTGTGAAGACTTCATCCTTCAGGATTTTACAGACCCGTGGAGTCTTCGCGTCTTTCATTGGGAACAACTCCACCCACTTGGTGTAATAATCCACCACAACCATGAGCATCGTGTTCCGAGCCTTACTGAGTGGGAGAGGGCCCATAAAATCTACTCCAATCATTTCTCCCGGAGTCTGGACATTCGTCTGTTGTAACTGGCCAGCAGGCCTTTCATTCATTGCTTTATATTGCTGGCATTTCTGACACGAGCGGACATGATCCCACACATCTCTTCGTATAGATGGCCACCAGGCCACCTCCAGGATCCTGAGGAGGGTTTTCATCCTTCCAAGATGGCCTCCGAAAGGGCTATTGTGAAAGTAAGCAAGGAACTCTTCCACCATCTTGACCGGGACCACCAGCTGGTAATTAAATCCAGTGTATTTGGACGGCACTCCACGATACAAGACTCCCTGTTGGTCTTGATAGTGGATTCGGCCCAGGCTTGCTCTTGGGTCTTCTCGCCTCAGCTCTTCACATACAGGATCTGCCTGCTGGGCCTCCTCGATCTCCTGCAGAGTTGTTGGCAGTTCAGCCCAGTGTGTTTTGGCCATGGCAATGCAAATGTCCCCTGCAGGTGATCGGGAGAGGGCATCAGGGACGATGTTGCAACATCCTTTCTTATAATGGACACGGAATGAAAAAGGCTGCAATCTCAAAGTCCAACGTGTAAGCCTGGATGAGGTTTTTGGGCAGTTGAACACCCAGGAAAGAGCACTGTGGTCGGTGAAGACATCAAAGGTGCTCCCCTCTAAATAATGCCTCCACTTCTCCACTGCCCACACTACAGCCAGGCATTCTTTTTCTGCTGTAGAGTATCTCACTTCTGCATCATTCAGAGCTCTGGAGGCATATGCAATGGCCCTTTCCTCTCCATCAACATTCTGGGTGAGGACGGCACCCACCCCTACATCACTCGCGTCAGTGTGCACCTGAAATGGAAGATGGATGTGGGGATGCGCAAGGACAGGTGGAGCCTGCAAAGCCAGCCTCAGACGCTCAAACGCTGCTTGGCAGTTGGCAGTCCAGTTCCAAACCACCCCCTTCCTCTTCAGCTGGTTCATCGGAGCTGACACGTCGGCCAGATTTGGGATGAATTTATGATACCAGCCCACGAGGCCAAGAAACCGTTGCAATGTTTTCAAGTCAGTGGGTGCTGGGTAATTGCTAATAGCTTCCACTTTAGATGAATCTACCTGCACTCCCTTGCCTGACACGACATGTCCCAGAAATTTTAACTGGGACTGCATAAGGTGGCATTTCTTGATGTTGAGAGTGAGGTGAGCTTGATGGAGCTTCTGGAACACTGCCTCTAGGTCACTAAGGTGCTGTTCTATGGTTCTAGAGAATACGACTATGTCGTCAATGTACACAAAGCAAATTTTGCCTCTTAGCTCGCCTAAGACATGTTCCATGAGTCGCTGGAAGGAGGCGCCAGCGTTACGTAGCCCAAATGGCATGACTTTGAAATGATACAGGCCCATGTGTGTTATCACTGCCGTCTTCCTCTTGCTGTCTTCATCCATCTTCACCTGCCAGTATCCACTTTGCAGGTCCAATGAACTAAAGACACTCGCACCTTGCATTGACTCTAGGATCTCGTGCACGAGAGGCATAGGATATGCATCATGGTGGGTTTTGGAATTCAGCTTGCGAAAGTCAACACAGAATCTGTAAGTGCCATCTTTTTTGGGCACCAGGACTGTTGGAGAGGCCCAAGCTGATGAGGACGGCTCTATGACACCATCCTTTAACATCTTCTGGATGTGTTCTGCTATGATGCACTGCTTTTGTGGGGACACTCTATACGCCCTTTGTCTTACTGGCACCTCATCTAAAGTTAAGATCTTATGCTTGAGCACGTTAGTGACACCTTTGGACTCTGTCCAGACAGAAGGCCATTTCTGCAGCAATGGTCTCACTACTTCTGACTGAGCCTCCAGCATCAGGGAGGTGGTTGATTTGGTGTCTGTAGCCTCTGTGACAGCAAGATAAAAGTGGACTCCTGGACCATCTTGGCCCCATTGTAGAGCGTTACGGGATTTTCGTGTGAACTTATATTCTTTCCCGCTGGGTAAACTGAATTTTCCCATATGCGGCTTCAAAACCATTTGACTGGCACATAAGAAGTCCAATCCCAGCAACAGTGGCATATACAGATGTTTATCATCCAGGACATATACAGCAGCAGAAAGTTGTAAGTCATGCAACCGAAAGAGCAATGTTGTTGTACCGATAGCTGTACTCTCCTGTCCATTAGCCATAATAAATCTCTGACTCAAACCTGTGCTCAATGGTTCATCTTTCTTTTTTATCTTTTCCCACAGGCTTCTTCTCATAAGTGTGTATGTGCATCCAGTGTCTACAACAGCATCTCCTACAATGCCCCTGACTTCCACAGGAACCACCAGGAGATCTGGCATGCCTTGAACCACTGCTAGATCTGCATCTTTGTTCTTTTCAGGACCCTTTTTTGCAGCTTTTTGGAGTTTTTTGTCTGACGGGCCAGCTTGCTGCACACGTGACCAATACTCTTTTGTGTTACTCCAGTCTTTCTCTATCAAGGACCCAACCTTTACAAGTTGTTCTACTGTACGAACAATGCCCCTTAGTCCACTGGCTAGCCGTGGGTTACAATTAGCCAAAATACGCCGCACCATTTCCTCTTCAGACATATCAGTGCGCAACTTGAGACACAAGGCTCGATAATCATATGAGAAATCTCTCAGGCACTGTGATGGAGTTTGAACCTTGGTCCTTAACTGTTCCTCAATTTCTGACTGATAATCTGAAGGCAGAAAGGCTACCAGAAAGGCTTTCTTGAATTCAGCCCAGTTTGTGATGCCTGAACGAGTAGCGACCCACCAACTATGCGCTGACCCCTTCAGGACAGTACTAAGTGCACCAATAAGTTCATGGTCACTCAGTGGTCTTAGCGACAAAAAGTTTTCACACTGCTCTACAAACTCTGTGGCATCCACTGAACTGGACTTTCCCTCCAAGCCGAACTGGGGAAAGTCAAGGCGGATGGGTGGTTTACTGCGGACAGGCTGAAGGCCTAAGTTTGAGCCATCGGTATCCCCGACAGTGAAAGGTGTGGAGAAAGCAGTGGGCCGCCAGGACAACCGTGATTTATTTATGGTTTTCTGGATCTGCTCCTGCCACCGTTTGTCCCGCCGTTGTAAACAAGCCACTATAGCTTCATCCAGCTTTTTTATTCTACTATCAGCATATTCTTTAAATTCCACTGCCAGGGTATCAATTGAAGCTCTCATTCCTTCCTCACGACTCAATGCACTATCAATTGATTGCTTCTGTTGCTCCTCCAGAGCATCCATACGACTCTTAAAGCTTTCCAACTGTTCATCAATAGCGTTTACTGCGCCTTCATCCAAAACGCCCTGTTGTTCCTCCTCAGCGTCGGGCTCATTCAAATACAGACCATCCAAAAGACTGCTTATCTCACTGACGCCACTACGCTCAGCTCTAACTGTCACATGACGGTGTGGCATGAGATTTTGAAACTGTCCATTCTTGTGAATGTCTATAGGTGATAACAAATCACCGTCAAGTTCATCCGTATCTGGAGGAGACTCACTAAACATGTTGAATGTTATGCTGTGAGTTTATGTTGGTATTAATGTTTATGAATGGTATGTAATGAAAGAGTATTGCAATGTTAAGCTACAAACAATAAATGTAATTGTACTGTATTGTAATGTATTGTAAACGTATGTACTGTACTGTACGTGTATTGTATTGCAATGTATTGTAAACGTATGTACAAAAATATAGGCTGTAACCTAATTTCAATATGCCTAAGCAAATGTTGCACGTAAAAAAACAAAATAAAGTCTTAATATTCCCCGTCCCCGAACTGGCCACCAATCTGTAACAAACGCTCTCTAATACTATTCAAAAGAGAAAACTACAATACGCAACAAAAGGGGGGGGGGGAATGTAATGGTCATAGAGAGGACATGACTTGACTGGTGAACTGGGGTCCACGGTCTGAGACCATGTAGGCTGGCACACCCCACCTTGTGAAGACTTCATCCTTCAGGATTTTACAGACCAGTGGAGTCTTCGCGTCTTTCATTGGGAACAACTCCACCCACTTGGTGTAATAATCCACCACAACCATGAGCATCGTGTTCCGAGCCTTACTGAGTGGGAGAGGGCCCATAAAATCTACTCCAATCATTTCTCCCGGAGTCTGGACATTCGTCTGTTGTAACTGGCCAGCAGGCCTTTCATTCGTTGCTTTATATTGCTGGCATTTCTGACACGAGCGGACATGATCCCACACATCTCTTCGTATAGATGGCCACCAGGCCACCTCCAGGATCCTGAGGAGGGTTTTCATCCTTCCAATTTTAGAGGGAGGAAAATTCTGCTTTCAGTGGTGTAGATAACCCCTCGGTGCACCTTTTGGTCTTTAAAACTATGCTACCTAGGCTCTATGGAAATATAAAGCTTATGTTCATATCTTTATCAGGATAATCAGGGTAGAAATGGCAATTTCAGTCATTTTCAGCCATGAATTGTTGGATTTTTGAGTGTCTCTGAGAGGGGTCCCAGAACTCCATAACAAAAAACAGCTGGAGGGTTTTAAGTATATGGCTGTTCATAGTTCCACATACTTATCACATATACAAAGTATGAGCCGATTTGGCCGACCCCCATCTTCCCACCTCTGCCTGGTTTTCTCATGCAATGACTCTTAACCACCTGGAAGAGGCAAAGACATTTGCATGTCTACTGTTTGTTGATTTCTCATCGGCTTTTAACTGTATTCAACCACACATTTTAGCAGACAGACTTTTAAAGACACACAACATCAACCCAGGGCTAATAGCCTGGTTAGTTGACTTTTTAACCTCCAGATCCCAAAGGGTCAAAGTCAATGGTGTTTTATCTGGCAATCTTTTATCCTTCACTGGCTCCCCCCAAGGATGTGTCCTCTCCCCTCTCCTCTTTGTTTTATACACAAATGAATGCCGTTCCCAATATGACGGAAGACAGATTTTTAAATTTGCAGATGACTCTGTCATTGTCTCCCTTCTTAGTGGAAGCGTGACTGACCATGGACCGGTAGTGGAGGATTTTAATGATTGGTGCAAGCGCTCTTTTTTTAAACATAAATGTCTCCAAGACCAAAGAACTTGTCATTGATTTTAGGAAGCAGTGCCCCTCTCTTCCACCCACCACCATTGATGGCCAACTTGTTGAGACAGTAGAAGAGTACAAGTACCTTGGCACAATAATTGACAACAAGCTATGTTTTAATTCACAGACCGATGCTGTTTGTGCCAAGGCCCATCAGCGCTTGTACTTTTATCGAAAACTGAGGAATTTTAACATTGATCCCACTTTTATGAGAATGTTTTATTCCTGTTTTATTGAGTCTGTTTTAACCTTCTGTTTTATCTGCTGGTTTGATTCCCTATCCACAAAAAAACAAAAACCGATTACAAAGTATCGTCAAGACATGTAGCAAGATTGCTGGCATAAACTTTCCCACTCTCTCCCACATCTACTCAAACAGAGTGGCAAAAAAGGCCCAATCCATTGCAGCTGACCCTATAGCCACCCCTTGTCTTGCCAGTTCAAGCTACTTCCCTCAGGACGCAGGTACTCCATGCCCAGATGTAGGTCAAATAGACTCAGAAATTCTTTTATCCCGACTGCCATTTCCATTTTAAACAATTTGCCAGAATTGTTTTAAATGTATTAATTTATTGGTAACACTTTACGGTAAGGGTACATGAATCATGATGAATTCATACATGAATTCATTCATGAGTTATATATTCATGCCTTAATATCTCATGAATAATCAGGAATTTACATGAGTTCACCATATGTCATTCATGACCTCATGAATGAACAACGCATCAACTAAAGCATTAAGTATGGTGGCTACATCATTATGAATTATGGTTTATTAAGCATGATCATGATGATTTATTTTTCTGTACATAATTTATCATGAATTCATGCATGTAAGCCTTCTTGAAATATTAGGGGATTAACTAAGTATTAGTTACTCATGAGTTCATCATGTTTGTGGCCCCTCAACTAAAGTGGTGAATAATGACGTATGTTTAGAGAAAGAGTTTAAGAAAGTGTGTTTAGAGAGTTCGTACAAATCAAGCCCAACAGTCATAGTAACTAATGCTTAGTTAATCTCCTAATAATTCAGGAAGGCTTTCATGCATGAATTCATTATGATTCATGTACAGAAAAATAAATCATCATGATCATGCTTAATAAACCATAATTCATAATGATGTAGCCACCATACTTAATGCTTTAGTTGATGCGTTGTTCATGTATGAGGTCATGAATGACATATGGTGAACTCATATCAATTCCTGATGATTCATGAGATATTAAGCCATTAAGTAATGCATAAATCATGAATGAATTCATGATGATTCATGTACCCTTACCGCAAAGTGTTACCAATTTATTTATTTTCTGATTTTATCTATTTTATTTTATTGTTTATTTTCCTATCCTATTTGTTTTGTGTTTTTAGTTTCTATGGGTAATTTATGTTTTTGCCGTATTGTTGTGTGTCTTGTCCTTATGTATACCTGTCTGCTGGCTGCACAAAAATTGCCCCTTGGGGACAATAAAGTTACCTTGACCTTGACCTTGACAGTATGATGTATTGTGACATCGAAGCAAGTCAAATTTGTATTTTCTGATGTCTCATTTCATCGAACTACAGATACACTACCCCACCTTGTAAAGTTACATAGTGCGGTTGTAGCCGATAGAGGGCCGCGAAGTGAAAGCAGAAGTGCCGTTCACCCTGTTACAAGTTGATGAACCGCTGAAATGATTTTGGAAACATTATTTTAAGGTGCGAAAAACTCTTTAGTGTTGCTTTAACAAAAAGAAAAACAACCTTTTTGAACAATGTGCCCGGCGTTTGATAACAAAACCATCCCAAATGTAAACTGGACACACCCCTTTTTGTCACTGACCATCCATTTTAGATCGTCAACATAGGGCCCAAATTAGCATAACTAAACTTCTTAAGTTAAACGCAATGTCTTAGGGGTCAATTCTCCCATGTGTGTAATAGTGTGTAAGTGCAAATTCACCCCTTCACGTACAGAGGCACTTCACCCATTTGCATTAAGCTTTGTATCGTTACAAACTCAGCCATCATTTTGAATGGTTGTGCATTATTTGATCACTTTATATATATATATATATATATTTACCCTGAGACGGGAGAAAGTGTTAGAGTTCCTGCCTACAGTACAATCAGGCGGGTAGGAACATAGTTGAAGGGGACAAGAATGAGGTCCGTCGCGGTGGTGGATAAGTCTAGTTCTATTTAAAACTAAAAGCACTCCGAGAGCGCAAACCTCCGCCAAGCGAAAACATAACCGCCTCCTTTATCCAGACGGTGATACAGATCACTCCCAAAATGTCATCTTTTCTTCCATGGGTCATTTCAGGCCTTCCCTGAAGATTTCATCGAAATCCATCCATAACTTTGAGTTATAACTTTGAACAAACAGACAGACAGACAGACAGTCAGACAAACAAACAAACCCCGATGCAAACATAACCTCCTTGGCGGAGGTAATAAATCACACTTTTCTCATAAGGATGCCTAGATTTCGAACTTGCGCACTGTGGGTGTGACAGAAGCAGGAATGGGAGAATGTGCGCAACTGACGCACGTAAAAAAGGGATAGGTAGATAGATAGATACTTTATTGATCCCCAAGGGGAAATTCAATGTCCCAGCAGCTTAAGACACCACACACAACATACATTACAATGTAAACAGGAAAATACAAGGCAAATCAACAAATCAACATGACTAAAGGAGCAGTAAAATACTATAGATAAAGATGTGCATGAATGTACTGAGGATTGGTACTGTGATCCAGTATGAGGTGTGTGTCAAGTTGGTAGTGCAAATGAGTCCAACAGTGCAAGATTAAAGTGACCAGCAATAAATATGTACAGTACAAAAAAGTAAGCATAGTAATAACAGAACTAGTATAAATATATGGACAATTAAAATAAACATACCATAGTAATATAAGAGTTATAGCAGCAGTGCAAGGATAGTTAGATATGGGTGCAGACATTAGTCATTGAATTCCTATTGCCCCCCTTAATGAATTCCTATTGCACTTTTGGCCTTTTTATGCCCTTAATGCGATAGGACAGTGGAGATTGACAGGGAGTGAATGGGAGAGAGAGCAGGGGTGGGATCTAGAAAGGACTACGGGGCCGGAATCGAACCCGGGTCGCCAGCGTATGGTGCAGGTGCTCCAGCCAGTTGTGCCACAGCTGGGGCTGCTATTGCTCAATGTTAAAAGAATATGGCTCATCACCCATTACCAAGCCTATGGCTACATTACATTCTTGTTAAATGACAGAAGAACTAATATTTTGTCAATGACCTCTCACATGTAGGCTGTTTCTGTTAGGTTTGAACTATGGGACAGTTGATTTTCCATCACATCCATACATTAGTGTCCTTCAAAAAAAAAAAAAAAAACAGCTATAACAAAGCGAACATTAATAATAATAATAATAATAATAATAATAGTTCTCCTTCTCATTATTATTATGATTTTGATTAGCTCTGGATGTATTGAAGCTTATTGGTGGGTTTTCTTGGGTAGGCCTTAAATAATTGAATTTCTTGAATTTCCTCTTGGGGATCAATAAAATCTACAGTATCTATCTAAGAATGCTATTACAGTAGTTGAGTCAGCATGGATGAGAGTTTCAGCTGCAGTGAAGGTCAGTGAGGGGCAGAGGTATGCAGTTTTGGAGATGTGGTTGACATGGAAAGAGTGAGAGGGTGGAGTCAAAGATGATTCCATCATTCCAAGGTTGCGGATGTTGGTTGGGGGAGTGACATTGGAGCCACCGATCTTGAGTTAGAAGGTCTGGGCAAGGTGGGGGGAGTTTGGGCCAGTGATAAGGATTTCAGATGTATTGCAGTTTAGTTGGAGAAAGCTAGCTGATGGTCTCAACAGCTCTGTGGCTAACCTCCAGCTGGTCATTGACTCATAATCACAATATTGTATTAGTCTGAAAAAGATCAATTGTTGGAATAACATCATCTAAGTCAGTGTTGCTGCAGAGCAAGAGTTGAGGATAAAGTTGCCTTTATCCTACAGTATCACCTTAACTGCTTTGAAACTTTAACCTATAACTTATACTTATACTTATAACTTATTCAGTTGCAAAGACAGTTTCCCTTCTGCCTTCAGATGACATCAGATGATGGGTGTTCTCTGAATTGCCAGTATGCATGGTTGCCCCGGTGAAGCAGGTGATTATTGACAATATGGCTAATGACTATCTTAAATCAGGTTCCTCATCAAGCTCAGGTGGGTAGGATATTTAATTGAAAATGTAATTGCATTTCTAAACGTATATGTTGCATGTCTCTTAATGGGCATCCTCACAGCCTATATTTGTTTGTATTTTGTGTGTAGCCTATCTATAAATGGCCGGATTACTTCAGATTTTCAGACAAAGTCACTATATTTCAGTCCTCCAACAGGATCACTAGGATCTGGTCAGCTAACCCTGTTGATTATTATTGTATATGTATTTGTATAAGTATTCTAAGTGGTTGTAACCTAACCATCGCCAGATCCTTGTAGTTCGCCGAGCTTCAGCGAAACGCCTCTGGTGGAGCATGGCGGAACTACAAGGGGCTGGCGAGAGTCAGGCTAAAGTGGTTGGTGTTTGACAAGTGAACTTGAGTCTTAGCCAATAAGCTGTAGCTACCCCGGAATTTCTCATATACTGTCTCCAATAAGGAAACTTCTATTTCAACAATCATATTTCAGAAATGTGGTTGCTGCGGCTCATTGCTACACTGAATGACATAGTTTCCACTATAGGACAGGACATTGGAGTTTAAATTTGTTATCAAACAATGTATGATGTTCCTGAGATATCGAATAATTACATTATCTTGAGAAAACAATGTGCTGTTATCACAATATAACGACCAAGAAGTTGAGATATTGGGAAACAAAGTGAAATAACTTGCAGGGTCAAATAGGACAATTTGGTCAGAATAACATGTAAATTAATGACAGCCCTGATAGTCACCTGACTGCTCTACTTTATTTGGTTGTCAACAGTTTCAATGTGATTCCAAGCTGCTGATAGGTAACTGTATTCAATTTAAGTAAAACAGAATGTAGCTTGCTTTGCATACTTAACTAATCTCCTGTCCGAGTATGGAAGTAATCAGTCCTATACAAAATGACGTAATTGCATGTGCTATTTTTATGGGTTACACTGAGACAGAATTCTTTTGCCATTAATACTTCTTTAACATATGTCCTGAGGGTCGTGTTGCACTTATCACGTGCCTTCAAAGACACTGGAGAAGCGGCGAGACAGTATGGCACGGTTGCGTTAACCTAGTTAATATGATAAACTGAAAGATTATGTCGCTAAAGCCATTGATTCAGGTTGTTTACAAAATAATCAATCATGCCTGTCCAACCAATCAATCCAAGATTCCAATGCATTAAGCGGATTTGCAATTGATCGATTTCCATATGGTTTCAAATTCAGGTTTTTTTGTTTGTTTGTGTTTTTTTTTTCTTCTTTTTTTTCAAAAACACCTACCTTCACTTATACTTATACTCTGCTTCGTTTACATATAGTAGGTTTTTGTTGTGAAATGACAGATATCATGGCAATGGTGAGCCATTATTCGAAACATGTTTTCACCTCTGCCATGGAGGAGATTATATTTTCAGCTTGGGTTGTTTTGGTGGACGATCTGGAAGCGTGCTGATGCGCACGCCAGAAGAGTTATGAACACACCCGCTCTGGCGCTGTAATGATCGGCATAGCCACACTAAACTGAATGAGCCGCTGTATCCTTAAGCTGGACGGGGGAGGGATGAAATCCAAGTGACGTCCTTGGCGACATCTACCCTGTTAAAGCTGCGAGCGCTCTGCACTCAGTCAGACAGCGCACAGAGGAGAAGGCAGCAAGGGGCACCCACATACACACGGTCGCGGCTCACGCATTTCTCAGTGAAGGAACGCAACAAGGAAAATGGTCTAGGCACGACATTTAAAGACAAAATCTGTGAATGTAATTACATTACATTCATAAATTGTGCGCGCAAGGCTCGCTTAGTTTTTCGTCTCGACACTCGTCTCCTCTTTGAGAGATACGTTCCCATGCGATTCTTCAGACTCACATTTAAGTGTTTCGTGGATTGTTTTTGAGGGTGCTGTCTAATTCGGTGTTTTTTCTTTTATGAGCGTTTTCTAGTTTTCTTTGACATTATTTTATAAAGGAATTTTACAATCCTACCAACATCCCAGTTGCCAATTTCGCCAACAAATTTGACTGCCTGCTCATCGTTGAGCGTATGACACTGCAAAGCGATTATTGAAAAAGAAATTCTACCTACTGACTTGTATCCCTTTCAGGGACCTGAAAGGACCAGAACCTATTAATAAATAGGGTGATATTTTCACTTATTCCTTACTTCTCAGTGCTGTCTGGACGTTGAGGGTGTTTTGTTTACAAGTGTATAATTGGAATGGAGAAATCTTCTTTCAACACTGACTGCTCTGCTGTGAACGTGGTCCTAGGGGAAGAGAGGAAGGGTCACCTCATCCCTAATGGAAATGGACATCAAGGCGCGAATGGAACCGTTATTGGAAGCGCTGGCGCGGCCGGTGCTGGAGCTCCACCTGCGGTGCCCACCGTGGGCAAGGGATACCCCGAAAGAGAGACTTGGACCAGACAGATGGATTTCATCATGTCCTGCGTGGGGTTTGCAGTGGGGCTGGGAAACGTTTGGCGTTTCCCTTATCTCTGCTACAAAAACGGAGGAGGTGAGTTGTTTGATCTAAACAGCAGCAGCAATTCTGTGACGTGTATACCCCGTCCCATCACACCGTGGTCTACACCATGTATAGCATCCCATCATATAGTTCGGTCATGCCCTTAAGTCATGTACCGTGACTCCCGAGATAACACACTAGAGACGGTGGGACGTCAGATGACGTTTAATTCTACGCACTAGCTAGAACGTCAGGCGTTTTTAATTTGTATGCCCACCTCGTCCTTCAGTGGGGTACCTCTGCAAGATGGAGAACGACGTCAGCACATCATTACCGCGACATCACATGTCTGCCTATTGATGGCAAATCTTGGGGTTTTTCCAGTGCTTTGGGACGGGAGGCGTGCCTACAAGACGTAGTCACGATTGCGTTTATGTATATCAGCTTTCTGTACGGTTAGAATGCCCATATATTGCGCGATATGACTTTACCATTTTGCACCAATGACGTCCATGGCGCGAAGTGTTAAAATATTTTCCTGTATTTTCTCGTGTCATTTCACTCAGAGGGTGTAGTGCTTTTGGACAACAGATATGGATAAATCATAGAACCAGCGTGAAAACACTAAACGTTGAAGTTGAAGTTGTAAACGTTGCTATGGGTGTCTCCAGTCTCTGTAATGAACAGGTTCTAGACAGTGAGCTTCCTTTGGATCATTATAATTTGAATGCAGTACCGAAAGGGCTCTCTCTGAATCACGCAGACAGGACTTATGAGAAAGAGCGTTGTTGTGTTTCTTTTCCAAATGAAGAATGTCTCTCCCTATATGCCCCAAATTGGACTGTGCCCAGAGTTTACTTAGGCTAATCAATTGATTTACATAAGAGCCCCATAAAAAGGCCAGTGATCGCAGTCATGATGTACACCTTTAATTAAATCCATCTCAGTTGATCCAACTAGGATTAATTCGGTGGTATCCCCAACCAAAGGGCAGTTTCAGGTGAACGAATCTCTGTTTATAACCAAATTACAGTGCACATAGCCAGAGATGTGTAATCAGAGGTAAAAGTAAGCAAAAGATGATATTTTGGTCTTGTGGAGGCACTGAAGTGTCTCTTGCACACTCTAACACATACTGTACAAGGAGTCACTTATAAGACAAGATAACATTTCAGCAAAACAGCTACTTGAACTCATTCTTGAAATGTAATATTTCAGCGGGAAATGTTACGTGTTCTTTTAACATGCGTAACGTAATAGTGAATTGCTGAATACTGTTAGCAGTGGCCCAGATTTAAAAAAAAAAAAAACATTCTTGGGGTGCTGGTAGTTGCTAAAGAAAAAGCAAAATACAAAACCTATTGTTTTTTAATTGGCAAATGTAAACACACAACACATTCCTCAGGTGTATGTCCCATAAACTTTGACAAATACAGTCAGTTCATGGCCATTACTAAGATAGGGGAATACATTTAGTGAAGGGTACCTTATTTTTAAAGAGTTAAAGCTGATATCAGACCAGCATGTAGTCAGTGAAAAGTAAAAGTAAGTAAAGAAAAAAGTAGTCACAGATTCACATTTTATATGTTTTTGAAGCCAACATAAGGCTGTGTGGAGTCTCAATAGCCTAATGTGCTTTTTGCTGAGTCTGTATACGTTTCCAAAGGTGATTGGACATGTACTTGAAATGGATATAGCGACACATCTGCCTCTAATGTTTTCCCTTATGATTTGATTATGTACAGTAATAAATGTCTATAGCATGAGGCTTTTCTATTAGGGGCCATCCATCATTCATCCAAACAAATATAACTCCACATAAACACCGACGGCTGCTCTGGGCCCCCCTCTGTGCTGTTAGTCAAAATGGATGCAATAGAATACGTGTAGTTACGATCCCTCAGAGCATGTTTTAAATCTAATTTAACTTATCAACCTCAATAGCAGCCGCGTTCCTGTCAGCCAATAATCGGTGTAGCTGATTTTAGGTTTCCGTAATGTGTGTGTGTGTGTGTGTGAGGGAGACAAGAGAGAGTATCTATTTTAACAAGAGGCTGTTTGGATGAAATCCATTTATTCTTGGTGATTGTAAAGACTGACCCTCTGAAAAGGCCATTGGGGACCTGCTGGTGGGAAATGTCTAGAGGGAGCATCAATTCTGCTAGAACAACGTTTAATTCAGGCCAGAGGTGCCAGCAAGAGAAAGGCTCGAGGGTTGATGAGTGGCGGGCGATGTCTCCAACCTTGTCTTGGCCCTCTTCTCCAAATACTTACTTTGCCCCTGTCTGTGAGCTCTAAGGTAACATGATGATGTTTTTGCCGTCCGGGTTGCCAGACTCAGTATGTGTCCTTTTCAAATTGTGCGCATACCACAGAGGCTACCAAGATCCTCTTGCCAAATCAAATCAAGCTGCTCCAAGTTGAAAAGGTGCTCTTCACATAGAAACAAGTTACTGTACCAACAGCCAAGAAGGAGGGCGACACTTCTGTGTAAATTGGCTCCACGGGGTAATGAGAAAGCTTGCCGAACATTTGTCTTTCATTTATTCAAATTGCTTAATTCATTTAGTACTTTATTGTTTGATATAAGCTTTCTGATCTTATGGAATTTCCAACGAACCCATAATGAATTAAGATAGGCCAACAATTTGGTGGTACGGAGAAGCATTTGAAAAAATCACCAGTCAGCACTTTGCCTTTGTTCACAATGCATTTTATATGAGCTCATACATTTTAGATGTCTCCCTCCACCTCATTAATAATTCCTGGGATGGCACTTCCATGCACTACAGTTGGATTCCTTTTAATTGCCACGTGGTGCCCTCATCCTCGCACACTATCACGTTTGGCACACACTAGGAAATGTTCACAAATGAGTATCATAACAGTGAGGGTAGAGAGAAAGCTGCAATCAAGTTGTGTCCTTTGATACGAGACCAGTGGTCAAATCCTGATCTGAGGACTACAACTATAGTCTTGCTTTTAAGAGTGTCACTGACATACAGATGGGACTTTTTGATACAGATTTCTTCTCGTGATCCTGCTTTGATGGTGAATGGTCATAGAATTGAGGCTCCCATAGTAGTTGTAGAATTGTTTTTTTTTTTTTTACCTCCATAGCACCATTAAGCCCTTTTGAAAGGTTAGCTGATAACACAAGATCCACTACACCTCTCAGCTCAACATTTCTACTCCAAGTGCTGATAAACACAGTGCACTGTACTTTCAAAAGTTTCCTTCTAAAAGTTGCATGAAGAAACACAATGAAACGTATGGAATGCAATTACAAATTCTGGTCGTGTCCCACTGATGCAAAATCTGGAGTCTCCTTGGTTGTCAAATTTTTTTAATCTAATTTGTCACTCACACAGTTACCCAGTCGGCATTTCCATTTGATTAAGCTGACAGTGACACTAATACTGATGATGACATTCCACTCTGGGGGTCGAGGGAGAGGTCTTCGCCGTATCAGTTTATCTGTCTCATCAATGTCCTTCGGTTTAACCTTTGCAAGGATATCACCAAATAGGCCTATCTGTTTCAGCGAAATCAGAAAGAGACATTTAAGAGACTGTTTGTCACATACATGAGGAGGGAACCAAGTGACCTTTTCTCGGTCTGTCCACACTTGCATCGTATTAATAGGGAGCCATCTCTGTTAAGGATGCCACGTTTTCCCCTCATAGGAAGTTGAGAAGTTCTGTGGTTAGACATATGACATTGCGGGGGTTTTGTCCCTCTTGTGGAATGAGGAAGTGTGTGTGTGTGTGTGAGAGAGAGACAGACAGGCAGGCAAAGGTGAATGAGTTGCAGTGGTGTATTTGCCGGTGGCAGTGGCTGCAGCAGGGTGTGTGTGGGGGGTTATGTGCCTCCTGAAAAGCAGCAGTAGGTAGCGTTAGCGCATAGCGTCCGCCAGCCAGGAGATTTATAGGGTCTGCAGTGAGCCCTCTGCACGTCCTTGGCTGCAGCCTACAGAGGTCCACTCGCCCGCCCGCATGCACTCGATGCACCATGCGTCCGTGCCACCGTGCGCGTCGCCATGTCCTCGTGCGGCGCGAGTCAAACAGCGATGTCACCGCGCAGATATGCCATCTGGGATTATTTTGCATGTCTAGAGTCAAAAGCTGATCTCCCCCCCCCCCCCCCCACCCTCCGGCCGTTGTCTGTGAAATGGCTTTCCTCTTACTTACACACTTACAGTCCTGTGGAATCTGTTTGCTTTATTGAAGAATTGGGATTAGAGGGCCCGTTCACATGCCATGTCGTTTGAGTGCTGATTTATTTAGTTTGGGTCTCTGATTGGATTATGGTGGCCAGTGGTCAAAATCCACGTGTTTTTTTATGTGGCGTTACCTCAACGTTGTGGCCCTCGCTGAACAACTTTGAAGACTAATTGTTTGTGAAGTTCTGTTGCAGCTTGTCCTGCGCTATGCATGAGTGAAGGGGACACAGCTGAGCACTGTGCTGCTCCTGTGGGGCGGGCGGGAGGGCGGACGGCGTGAGAAGCGAGGCCAGCACGAGGTTGTAGTGTGAATACGGCGGAGTTTATTTGGCTCCCTGCCCTGCCTGACATCAGCTCCTCACCCCACGTGGACGAGCGATTAAGAAGAGTGTCTGTTAATCTTTTAATCCCCCCGTTTCTGACTGGAACCCAGGAGCGCTTTAGGGTTCAGGCAGGGAATGGTGCGACCCAATCTCGGGCCCTGGAACTGCTCGTCAGGTCCCCTGGTCACACCACTGCCGCCGCCGGTCACCACCACCACGAGAGGAAGAGTGGAGGGCGTTTTACTCTCATCCCTCACTGTAATAGAGGCCATTTGTTACGGAAAAGTAGGCCGTTTACTGTTAGAGGTGCATGGCCTCACGTGGCGCGGCCGCAGACATCATTTTCTTGCACACGTATGCCGTATGTCGCGTACGAGGCTCGCGGCTATTGTTTGGTTTGTGTGCGTGTCCTCAACGCTAACCTTTGCCCAGGGGGTTTTTATTGATGTTTGCCCGGCATATGAGGTTAACAGTCTGGCTAAGGAGAGTCGATAAGTGCAGGGAGCCACTTGTTCATCTCAGCGTCCGCAGAGATGGCTATTGTAGCCTCTGTTGCTGCCTCGTCAGTCGGGGAGTGAGTCTAAGGAACTCTCTACTTCCCAACAGATTTGGGGGGTAGTAGAGAGCTTCAAGGTGGCTGTCACTTTGCAGTATTGAAGTATGTTGACGGCATGGCCAGTAATCTCATGCTGCACCCAGTGATCTGAATACCACTAAAATAACCAGGGAATGGATAATTGGGTTGGCTTAATCCATCATAAGACGTTTAAAATTAGTTTTAAATGTGCAGGCTATGAAGGGATTACAATTGCATGTGTGAGGTGGTTTAAGGAAATGGCCAATATTCTTAATCTCAGAAATGTATGTTAGTTTACATTTATGATCTGGGTGAGGGGAAAAAAAGCAGAGACATCGTTAGCAGTTTCAGCTATGCAACGTGTCTCTGTGCCAGAGATTTATTCTCACCAAACTGCCAGTAGTAAGATGCTTACCAATCCCCCTCCTCTGGAGATGATTGCATGTGATGACTGGGGCGGGGGTCATATCCAAGTGTTGGCTGTGTAGGAGAGAAGGGGGGGGGGGGGGGGGGTTATTTTTAGCATTTGTATCATTTCAACACCACAATGTCTAATCACCGCCTGCGAGTATTTGTCAGTTCCCCCTCTATCACTTTCTCCCTCTCTCTCTCTCTCTCTCTCTCTCTCATTTTTCTCTCTCTCTCCCTCTCTCCACTTTTCTTCGCGCTTTCTTAATAGCGACACCGTTAAAAAAAAAAATCGAGGCCTCGTGACTGCCTGAGGGGGATGATGCAGCTGGTCTAAAGGAGCTCAGGTGTTGCGCTGCGCACTGCACTCTCTCTCTCTCTCTCTCTCTCTCTCTCGATGCGGTCTGCAGCCTCTGCCTGGCGGCAATGTCGGTGGTGGCGGCGGCGGCGTTGAGCAAAAGGGATTCGGCGCTCACTGTCCGTCTAATGTTCTCCCCCCCGAAGGCCAGCAGAGCTCTAGACAGTTACTTAGCCCGTCGAGAATAGACGGCTTAGCGTACTCTCGCTCTACTACAGCGCGCCTGAATGGGCCGGCTATTCCTGAGCGGCTCAGAGGAGCGCCACCGATAATTGCTGAGCTAATTAACTAAAAGTAAACGGGTCGAGAGGTGGGGGTGGTGAGAGAACGGGGACAGCCATTCAGCAAAAAAAAAAGCCTCAGTGTCAGTCTCTTGTCTGACCCAGCGTTCCTCCTTCGTCTGGCGTCCTGGTGTTATTTTGGAGACGGCCCTCTGAAAATATGGAGTCGTTTTTCCGTGTGTCACGTGTCTTCCGCAGTGGAAGGCACCATCGGGGCGGGGAGATGGCGGGTTTCGCGGGGTTGGTCATGCGTAGCGAGTCGGGGCGCTTGAGTTTAACGTGGCGGGATGAGCTCCGTTGCCATCTCTGAATCGCAGCATCACGGGTTTCAGCTCAGGTAGAGTCAGGTGCTCGCCTCCATTGATATGCTTTTACTCCCCCCTCCCCCCCCCCCCCCTCAGGGTAAAGTCACGACGTCCTGCGCAGTGTGTTTGCCGGCTGTGCGACAGCGCGCGAGCGTGTGTGTGTGTGTGCGCCTGTGAGTCACCGGCGTGCCGACGGTGCGTCTTATTTCCGCCTCTTAGTGTGTGAGCTGGCAGTCACACGCTCATTCATCATCCAACAGCCATTTCCATAGCGCGCTCTTTGTGTGCGTATCAGCTTCCATCTCCTCTCACCATTCTCAAAACCCACGGCTACATATTTCACCGCCGTTCGCTTGTGCAACAAATGCAATAGGTCGAGGTGCCATAATGCTTCCAGTCATGGCAGCATTTGTTTCTGTAAGGCAGAATAGGATTGTAGGACATTGTATACAACCCCCCCCCCCCACACACACACACACACACTCCCCCAGCTCCCTTTGTGTGCAGTTAATCAAAAGGCTTCTATCTCTCCTAGTCATGGTCCCCTCATTCCGAACAGTAGCTTATGCTCTGTGAAAAGGAGCTCAGGCAAAGCTATTCATTCACCCGGTTCAGATTCCTCAAGTTGAACTATTTCTTTTTTTCCGAGGGGGGCTGCCATCTCCTTTATCGCAGTGCAACTGTGTCGCGCCGGGTTAATATACAGCCACGCACCAGTGCTTCTGATATGCCCTCCGCCTTTCTACCTGGGAAGACGGACACAGTGATTATGTCCCAGAGCTCATTCCATCGCGGCTCGTTCGACCCCATTCCGCAAACAAAAGGGGGAGGGGGGGGGGGGGGTCGCCTTCAAGCATCCATCTTTAATTCTGTCAGGGAGCCTTTGGCTGTTGCTGCTAGCTTGCGGAGCCTGGCGTTATGCAACGGGTGGCGCTTTGAATAACTGGCTCTCGGCAGTCTCACACTCGCTCTCACTGTCAGCCTGCGAGCTGGCCTATGGGCTCAGGACGAGTAGGAGGAGGAGGGGGGCTTAGCGCTGGGGAGGGGGGGTTCGATGGTGGAGGGCTGACGTCATCTGGACCTTCATTGAGTGTGTGTGGCGCATTGTTCAATGGATAATCTGCATTAGGAGCCTTGCCGCTAACACAGCCAATGACCCTGCCCCCACCCTCGTCTCATTGGCCGCCTTCACTCCAGGCCCTGCCCCCTCATCCGTAGTCCACGGGCTGCGGGAGCTGTCCGTCAAACGTAGGGGGCTGAGGCCTCATTGCAGATGATGGGTTTGCTGTGCATTCACAGCACAGCTTCAAGGATGCTGGTTAATGCAGCAAAGAGCATTGCGTGGAGCTTGTCCGACTGATTGGGTAACTCTAGAGGGGACTTTCAATGCCTGGCCTGTAACAGGAGGGTCTGTCCCTCTCTCCCTCTCCCTCCCTCTCCCTCTTTCTCTCCTACTCACATACTCCGTCCCAATTAGTGCTGAAGCACATTGTTTCATCGTTCGAAATCATTTCTGTACACCTCTTCTTGCCCCAGAGCACATATAAAAATGCTAATGCTAGTAAACGAGATACATAAATAGTTAATTGTCTCATAAATAAAGTGTCTTAATTAAATTCTCTCTCTCTCTCTCTTTCTCTCTCTGTTTGTTGTGTCTGTTCCCTAGGAGTGTTCCTCATCCCGTATGGACTCTTTATATTCCTGGGGGGTATTCCCATCTTCTTCCTGGAGATTGCTCTGGGTCAGTTCATGAAGGCCGGAAGTATCAATGTTTGGAATATTGCACCGCTCTTCAAAGGTATCTGTTTCATTTCTCTCTCTCTCTCTCTCTCTCTCTCTCTCTCTCTCTCTCTGTTGGAATATGCAAACAAAATGCATATTCTGAAACACCTCACATGCCCACAGATCCCACAGTTTTAGCACATGCAAAGCTGTATCAGAAATGATGCTGAGTACTTACATCAGAATAGACTTGTGTCCAGTCAGTCAATATGTTGCCCATACCTACTGATGCCTGTGGGCACAGTCAGCATCACAGTCACAGTCATCACACGGTTTCCGTAACTCATTAGTGTAAAAGGCAAACGTCTTGTGCTACAGTAGCATCAAAGAATCAGCTGCTTGGGCTGGTAATTTGTCATGAGGACATAAGGAGGAACATCTGTAGAAGCGAGCAGAAGCCTATTGTCGGCTATAAATGGGCTATAAATACCTGCCCTTTACAGCCGTTTTTGCCCTTCACATCAGATTTGTCCCTCCATGGTGAGGCTCAGTGCAGCAATATGCTTCAAGTTCAGCTGAATGACAGAACAGTTAGCTTCTGTTCAGAGCCCATCTCAGGCAGCTCGAAAGTCCCTTACATTGCCAGGAATGATATCCATCCTACAGACTGTGAAGTGTGTGTACTTTAACTCCTCCTTTAACTCTCCTCCTGTGTCTCCCTAAGGACTGGGCTATGCGTCCATGGTGATTGTGTTCTTCTGTAACACTTACTACATCATGGTCCTGGCGTGGGGCTTCTACTACTTCATCAAGTCCTTCAACAGCACCCTGCCGTGGTCCACCTGCGACAACCCGTGGAACACGCCCAGCTGCATCGAGATCTTCCGCCTTGAGGACTGCAAGAACGGAACCATCGGCAACGCCACCTTTGGCAACATGACGTGCGAGGAGTTAGCAGAGGGACGCTCTCCCATCATAGAGTTCTGGGAGTGAGTGTGTCCGGTATTCATGACATTGTGTTGGGACTGTAGTCAAGATCTGGCTTTTCATCAAATTTTGATAAGTTGATTTTAAGTTTTAAACAAGGTTTTTCATTTTTTATTTTGATAGCAGAAATATAAGAGAATACAACAATCTATATGGAATTAGTACACAGTATTTGACCTACTCCTCCACCTAAGCCGAATCTAAGTTTTGATGAATTAGCATAATTCCTTTGTGGTGAAAGTGTTTTTCTGTGTTTGCTCTGATTTTGTTTGTAATTGCACTGGAGTGGTGTGAAGGTCATCTCCTTCTGTCTGGTCATGTGGCCCTGAGTAATGTGCATAGCACAGCATTTGCTCTCCTGCTCCTGGGGGACTGGCTTTGAGATATGAATATATGTGTCGGTGAAGGTCGTAACCATGTCCACACCAGCCACACACACACACACACACACACACACACACAGAGGCCAAGGATGCCAGCACCGTCCTTTACGACACGTAATGTAACATGTCGTCAAATTACAGTAGTGTAGAGGTCAGAAGTAGCATTCGGTGGTGTAGACAGAGCCTCCTGCTTCCTTTGTGACAGGAGGCCTGAATGAGGGGATTGTTCTGGGATGAATGGGGGCCTGTCCGCGGTCACAGGTCCTGGGTCTAATCTCTCGCTCTCTTTCTCTCTTTTCTCTGTGTCTCTCTTTCCCTCGGGTTTTCTCCGGTGCGCCTCCCTCAGGAACAAGGTGCTGAACATCTCGAATGGTCTGGAGGAGCCGGGCGAAATGAACTGGGAGCTGGTTCTGTGTCTGGTGGCCGTGTGGATCATGGTGTACTTCTGCGTGTGGAAAGGTGTGAAGTCGACTGGAAAGGTAAAAAACGCCATCGCCAGGCCACCCCCAATCACACAGGATAGGATTCAGAATATTGGCATGGCAAAATAGCATTCTCTCAGTTGTTGAGGTCAGACACTGTCCAGAACCCACTACAGCATCGGCCATCTTTTTTCATTGTAATCTCGTCTGATGTATTCCGCTGTTTGGCACTGCTGCGGGTCAGCTTTGACAAAAACTTTCACTAATCAACTTTGGCCTGGCTCACGCCATTACCTCTCTCTCTCTCTCTCTTTGAAGCATCTATTTTTATGCAAACTGTTTAGAGTGCACACGCAGCCGTTTCTGCCAGCAATTTTCACTCTCAAACACACACACACCTGCCTATGCTACAGTACCTCCTTCCTCACTTTTTTATCTACTGCCAACACACACACACACACACACACACACACACACACACACACACACACACACACACACACACACACACACACACACACACACACACACACCAATGGACTAAAGCAGAGAAAAGCTGATGATCTGTGTCTTATGATCACAGGTAAAAGCAGGGTGTGAAGATCTGAGCCAAATGCTTCAGAGGCTGCCTTCTTGGCTTCATTCACACTTATGTAACAGCACTCCTAGCTTGCACACACACTCTCCTTCTCTCCCTCCCTCTTCCCCTCTCTCTTTCTCTCTCCATCTCTTCATCCCTCTCTTTCTCTCTCTCCCGCTCTCTCTCATCCGAGGAATGATCAGTGTCAGCAGAGTTCAGGTTTGTAGGTAGCATCTACAGTCAGTTAGAAGAATACAGTAGACTCTTATTCTGTCAGACTGCCAAGATATAAAGGGGAAGATGGGGGAAAAAATCACCCTATTTAAACGAGACGTAAAATATTTTAACTCGCTATTCTGTCCCAACCACATTTCACGCTTAATCCTGACTCCAGTATCATAGGGCAGCATGAAAGCATCTGTGTTGGTATGTTTAATTTGCTCTGTGCGTAGTCCCCTCCGTATGCGTGTGTGTCCTCAGCGTAGACGAGAGACATTAGCAGCCGCGTGGAAAGGCACAGAGAGGCCTCGGCACGTAAAGCCACAGTGTTTTAATGAGATCCCTTCAGTCAGGCGTCAGGTGTTATCAGCTGGACAACAAATGGCCGTGCAGCTGGTGACTCCCGTCTCAGCTGTCAGCTCACGCTCATAATCCGCCAGCGCCGGACTCTTTCTCTCTCTCTCTCTCTCTCTCTCTCTCCCTCTCTCTCTCATGAGTGAATGAGAACACAATCTAGTTGTTGATGTTTGTGTGTGTTTTGTTGTGTTGTTTTTTTGTTTTTTTTTCCCTAACCTTGATTCAAGCTCCACCCTCGCTCACTGCCGCTTGCCTCGATATAACAGTTGAGGCAGTGGGTAGCCATGGCAACGTCATTGGCGGAGGGGGATGGGGGCGTCGGGGAAGGGGAGGGGGGGGGGGGTGAGGAGGTGTGGCTATGAAATATTACAAAGTGCCCTGTCACAATGCTGGTTGGTGATTGGTGGGCTGAGGCGGATTGTCTGCAGTGAGACGTGACCAGGCTCTCGTGCAGAAGGCTACAGCCATCTTCTTAGCTCCGGGGGCGGGGTCACGCGAAGCGAAGCCCCTCGCAGAAAATGACGCCGCTTCTGTCACTGCCGCTGCCGCTCCACTCATTCAGACTTTTGTTCCAGTCAGTCATAGAAGCCACAGATGCTGGGTTGGTGTGTGTACTAGGGAGTATTGTGTTTCCTTGATGAGATTTGTTTAACTCGGGAGTGCTTCGTGTCTCCCGTTTACTATCACACATTATCACTGTGGAGTATTAAAGTACAGTCAGAGGAAAAAAGACATGAATGAAAAAATCGTGAAAAAATGAAAACAATCCACAAAATTTTGAGTAATTTAGCAGATTTTTCAAATTACTATGGTGGCTTGCCACCAGTTAGCGCATTTTGTTAAGCCCATAGTGCAGCCCTTCTGCCAGCGTGAGGAGGTACTAATGTCCTGGTAACACAGCCTTCCTTGAGTGCTCTTTCAGGAAAAATCTAAAGCATAGATTTGGGCACGTGTCCAAGTGTCTTTAAGGGCATTGCCATTTGCAGATGGACCAGCACCACTTTGATATCCCACTGAGATTTGTATTTTTATTTTTAGGGCTGCATTACCGCATGTGTACTACGGCGTAGCTATTAGCACACAGCGACGGGGGTCTGTTTCAAAGTCAGCCGGACATTTTCTCCCCCCACCCCTCCCCCCGTCTGTCTGTCTGTCTGTCTGTCTCTTCTTCTCCCTCTCCCTCTCTCTCCCTCTCTCTCCCTCTCTCTCCCTCTCTCTCCCCCTCTCTCTCTCTCTCTCTCTCTCTCTCTCTCTCCCTCTCACTGTCTTTCCTTCTCTCTCTCTCTGTCTCCGCTTGGCCCCATTCTCTCTCCTCTTGTAGAATGTGGGGCCGAGACAGATAATCTCATTTCCATTGATTCATTGTTCTGACTCTCCTGTGTCTGTGTTGTTGAGTCAATGTCAGTGTGCATTTAGCTCCCATAGAGCCTGTTCTCTCCCGAGTACCACCACAGCTCTCCCTATTGTTCCTCCATTCTAGAATGGTATGGCAGAACACCAAGCGATCGGAAGGAGATTTGAGTTTGAGGTAGATGGAACAATGGTGAAGGTTTTTTTTTTTTTTTCTGAGCCCTTTTGAAAAGTCCACTCTGTCTCAGATGCCAAACTTCGCCTCTCAAGGGCGATACGCCCTCCGCCGCAGCCCGAAAGAACAAGACAACTCCTGACCGCGAGCACGCAATGGAGTCTGAATAGTAATGATATTGGGTACTGTGTTTTTCCACGAAAAGAGGGACGTGGCGCTGGACAGTTGTCCTAGTTTCAGACCAGCATACCTCCAGAGTAGTAAAGGCAGGGCCTGTAAAAGAGGTGCCAAGTCAGGTGTGTCTTAGCAGGCACAGGTCAAGGTTGCTGTGTTTGAAGTGTACCGTGAGCAGATAAACACTTCCACTTAGTCCTATCTTTAACTGCTTTGTTATCTGTGTGGCAAAAGGCCCGAGTGATGAATTACTCCTCTACAGTCATAAGACTGGCTTTAATGACTGGTGCCTCTTGGCAAGTAGTCAAAACATAAATGTCCAGTGAATCAGAGTTATACAACATACTGTTACATTTGTTAACTTGATTGAGTTATGCCGTGCTTTGGGTGTGCACAAAGGAGTGTTTTAATGTGACAGCAGATCTGAATGATTGCAATGACAGCACTTTTTATTGGTTCTGAAGAAGATGATTGCGATGCACTGTAAAGTTCAGTGCAATTCATTAAGCATGACAATTTTGATGTTGACACTGTGAGCAATTAGCGACAACTTTATTTATTTATATAGCGCTTTATAAATGCACCCAAAGCGCTTTACCGCTTTAACCACCATCAACAGTACTGAAGTAATGGAGTGTTGCGTTGTGTGTATGTTTTGTGATTGTTGTTTATGTTCCCGTGCTGATTCTGTCACTGTGCTCTCCTTTAGATTGTGTATTTCACTGCCACGTTCCCATATGTTGTGCTGATCATCCTGCTGGTACGAGGGGTCACTCTGCCTGGGGCCTATGATGGGATCATGTACTACCTTAAGCCTAACTGGTCTAAACTCGCAGAGCCACAGGTAAGATCATTACGGCCTTGGCAATTAACAATCTATTGTTGTAAATACAGTGCCGTCCCCCTGAAGTTCAGTGTCTCACGCTTGATTGAAGCGGAAAACTGCTGCTATAATTGAAGAATATTAAAACGCCATTACCATAATTTCTCCCCTTAAGGAAATGAAAGTATTGTAATATTGTGTGTCGGTACGAATAAAACTACAATGATGCCTGAGGTTCAGTGTTTCTCATTTAGAGCTCCAGAGAGAGGTTTAAACTGCAACGCATCCTGAAGGAAATGCTATTCTTGTCTGTGTTGCTGCAAATCCACTGGATTGCACTATTCTTTCGTTGTCCAATTCCTGTGTGACTTGAGGTTGTGATCTGAGAGCTGATTGCTTCTCTTGTCTTTGCCAGGTCTGGATAGATGCCGGCACACAGATATTTTTCTCCTATGCCATTGGCCTGGGAGCTCTCACTGCTCTTGGCAGCTACAACAGATTCAATAACGACTGCTATAAGTAAGTCAGTGTTCCATGATCTACCAGCTTTGGTTGTCCTTGGCTGACGGGCTAAATTCAAATAATTATTATCGTATGTGTTTTGCATTGCTGATAACTGGTCATTGCCTTTTAGGCTGTGTTAAATTACAGTGTAATGAATATAAAGTAACCAGAGTAGCATACCGCTATCAAAACTGTGACTCTTATCCTAACAAACCTCTTCATTTAGAGCAAGTAGCACATAAATGCATTCCTGCACACAAGGTGGCAGCATTGGAAAAAATCATTTGTTATACCCAAATTATGTGTAAAGGAAGAGAAAATAGAAAGTGGCAAGAATAAGGCAATTGTGAGTTATGATATGTTTAGGAATCTACGATGTTATATTGTTATTCTGCACATTCCAACCATAGCTGAAGGCAGGCAGTTTTATATGAAATAAGTAAGCATTAGCCAATGTTTAGACTTCACTGGACAGCTACCGTGTTGACATTATCCATTGTTATGACAAGATGATGTTACAATGTGGAATATGCACACACAAAAAAAAAACTAACAAAGATTTTTAATGAGATATCAAAGTAAATACACAGCCAGGAAGTAACTGAGTGTGTGAACTCCAGCTGAGAGCACGTCTGACCCACTTGGTTCTGTCCCGGTGTACAGGGATGCGTTTGTTCTGGCCCTGATCAATAGTGGCACCAGCTTCTTCGCCGGCTTTGTGGTCTTCTCCATCCTGGGCTTCATGGCCTCAGAGCAGGGCGTGGACATCTCCAAAGTAGCCGAATCAGGTACAGGTTCCTGCTCATTCTCACAGCTCTCCACTAACCCAAGCATTTAGGTCAGCACTGTGTGATGATAGTTTGTCCTAGATGTGCTGTTAGGTACATGTACTGTAATGTGATGTTGCTTGTCTCCTGTATGTTGATGGTCTGTTACTTATAAGGAAATGTTTTCTTGCCATGTGAGTCAAATAGTTATTGACTGTTTTGCGTAATTTAAAAACAGAAGCAGCCATTTTCTCGTGCCACAAGGATGTTTCTCCATGTATCTGATGAATAATTTAGCCCTATATCCAGTGCTTTCCAGTTCACATAACTGATTTCTAATTCAAGTTCATGCCTGTGTTGAGATGTTTATATTATTCATGATATTGCTTTTCTGAAACAAAGAAGTCAGAAATATGATGTTGCAAAGAACCTGCTCGTGCTATATACAGGAAAAATGAATGTTTTATAATGCTAGGGGTGTATTTCTGTAGCCTACTATTTTTGGATGCCAAAATAATTTCCTGTTTTTCTTTTACGAGCAATTAGGCTAAAGTTTTTTTTTGTTTGTTTGTGTGAATGCGTATGGGTGTGTGCACAAAAGGCGAAACATGTTCTATACTAGATCATGATGAGAGATTGGATAGAGAATGTTACATGCTGGATTGGGTTTGTGTGTGTGTTTGTATGTGTATGTGTGCAAGAGTGTATGTGTATGAATGTGCATTTATGTACATGTTTGTGTGTGAATGTGTAAGGAATGTGTGCACTGTATGTGTATCTACAGTAAATGTATTTGTGAATGTGTGTCTGTATGAAGGGGAGAATTGCGATTGAGTCGTTCAGTGTCAAATGAGTTTCACAGACACTGTGGTTAAAAAAATAAGTGGAGCTTCCCATATAAGATATCAGATATGCTCATATTTCACTAAGACTAGTGAGAACAGCAGTAAACAGGAGAAAAAAGCTCTTTGTATTAGGCAAGTTGTTACAACATATATAGTATGGAACTGATTAAAATAACCTTTTGAGAAGCTCTAACCTCAGACCACACCAGCCCCCGTTAGCGTAGCGATATTCTGACTAATGACACTACTACTCCTGAGAGTGTGGCATGCTACTTACCAAGGGCATGATCAATAGTGCTCTGGCATGTTGGCACTACCTTAGTTATTCAGCGTAATTCATTGTACATCTGACATGTTGGGGTAGAAAGGATTCAGCATCATTTGGGATACTTTGTGCTTTCATTTTTACAATTTAATGTATTCAACATCTCTTTTTTCTTTACTTGATGACTGACACAGTGCTGAATTGCATATTGGAATTCACATGCATTCCTATCTATATAGTCATGTTAAGCAGCCGTCCGAATAATGATGCCGTAGATCTCCTGTTAAAGGGATAGTTTATCTAGCCTGTTCCCGCTCGCCTCGTGTCCGCACTCATTCTCATTTCACGGAGATACTAGTCGGCCTACTTTCAATGCATTTGCGTTTCCCTCAGCCACTACAATGGAGAACCAGTCTGCAATGAGAGGGGATGAGGTTAATTTCAACATCATGTGGTGAATGTACTGTAATAGCAACGGTTGCAAACATAAATCGAATTTAGTCATAAGAATATACAAATGTATACAGCAAAGGTAGATAGATCAGTTTTTGAAGGTTTGGTGGAGTGGGAAGTAATATTAGGAATCCCCGATCAATGTGATTGGTTAGGCTGTAGCAATGATTTATCGCAAAAGTCTACACCCATTACGATGTTGGGTTGGAAACATTTCCCAATTGTGAGTACTCCGACTCTTCATTTGCCCCTCCAAATATTCAGATAATCTACTTACACCGCGTTCACACTGTCTACTTCCGTCGACAGATCTCGGAATGCCTGTCTGCCGTATGTATATTTGCATACACGCGATCTGATTGGCTGACGGATCCGTCCCTGCCTGAAAAGTTGAACATTTCTCAACTTTTTTGGTGGAGGCAGCGGAGCTGAAGGAACGGACGGACCCACAATGCATTTCGAGTCCGCCCCATGCAAAGTCAATGAGATCCGTTGACGGACGTGGGCAGTGTGAACGCGGTGTTTTTATTTACTGTAACCTCATGCCAGTAGGAAGGGGTAGTTTGCGTTTTTGCTATGAAAGGGAAAAGGAGTAAACTAAACTAAATTAAGAATCTCCTGCTACATTTGAATCAGTTAGCATACAATCATTATCATCATTTGCAGTCATCAAGGCTTTCCGTTCCTTCCTCCTTGTTACCGAGATTTCCTTTTCCCTTCTACAGTAAAATCAATGCACAAAATGGGTACGTCAGCATAGGTAAACTATCTCTTTAAAATTCCCACAGTTGTCATCATTTTTAGCACAAAATATGCATTCAAATGCATAAGCCTTTTAGTGACTACTTCACAAATATTGCACTGACAGTGTAAGTGTTCACCTTGACAGTGACCTGGCCTGTAACATAAACGCCCTGCATCCATTTCTCCCACAAACTGTTTCCTAATTGAAAAATGATATTAGCATTTATTTTAAAACGTTCTCAAAATAGTTCATGCTTAACACATTGTATTGCTCATAGATGTTCAACATCATGAACAATATGTAATTTGGGCTTGTAAAAAATAAAGTATGTGGTAATGGCATGCAGATTTAAACCAAGATTTGCCCTTACGTCCCTGAGCCACAGTGGAGTCTATTTGCTCCATGGTGGTGTCACTGTAACTATTTCATATTACGCCATTAACTTAGGCAGAGCACAGCAACTGTAAACATCGCACACAAAGAAAAAAAAAATCACCCTCTGCACTTGTGCTATTTTTAGGCCGTTTAAATGTTTGTGCCAGCCACACAGTTTATTTTTGGCTGTGCTGTAGTGGCGTCTCTTGCGAATGATGCCATTGTGTAATAATAATAACGAGCAGAACTGGGTGCTAATCATGAGGATCTGTGGGTCAACCCTCTGGGCAGCAGACGGCCGTTTGTGTGCTGCCTCGTCCAGGTTGTCTGCACAAAGCTCCCTTTAAGCTCAGTAGAAAGCCCCAGACATTATTAGTCCCACTCCTTTGCTGTTTGCTATCCACTGAGGAGCATAACAGACTCATCACATTCCAAACTGCATGGGATTGCATTAAACTGGACTTTTCATCAAACTGGTTGATTTAAACCTATAATCATGACTTTGTGTGGGGTTTATTTTTTGGGTTTTTTTTATTGTTGGTGTAAATGTTCAACTTTAGGTGACTTATGGCATTAAATCTAGATCACATCAGTCCCCCTCGAGCCTGTTTCCTCAGGCCTAAAAGTGAAAGTTGTGAAAGAGAAACTCTATGCAATGCCATGGAGGAAAGACAGCAGTGGCAAAGAGCACCAGAGGTGATCTCTGAACATTGGACCCATTGGAGTCATTTTGACAAGGAACAACAACCTTGTTTGATGTTTCAGACACCATATAGTATGTTTTCAATTGGACATCAACTGCACAATCTCTAAATATCTATTTGGAGAGCAAAAAAACTAGAATATGTGACATGGTGCTTTCTCTGTTGTATGTTGCCGACATACACGTGCAGCATTCCTAACAGGCATTATCCATGCTATCCATTATCCAATCAAAGCCCTGTGTATGCAGAGATCGCTGGTGTCTTTTGGCCTTTTGATATTCTCTTCCACGCCCTCCCCCCGCCCCCCCCCCCCCAACCCCCCCTGCATGACTGACGTCTTCTGCTGTGATATCAGTCTGTGTGATGATGAGACGCCATTTCACCTTGCAGCAGTAGACTAAATCCAAAAGCACCGGCTTGTTGAGGCTAAGCAAGGAACAGCATGCACCCTGGCTCTGAGACAGGCCCCACATGCGTAAAGAAAGACCTAATGATGTCACCGGGTTTCTTCTGACATCCTTAACGGGGGGTAAGGTCACTGATGTGGCATCAGAATATCAGATGAACATTGATTTATGAATTCTATCTCCTGGGTAGAGATACTTGGAAGGGAAAGGGAAGGGAAAACATGACCCTGAGACATACTTGAGGTCACTAGCATAAGCAGACCTGTGCCTTGAAAACGAACCTAAGCTGTGTTTTTGTGTGTCTGTTAGTTGTTGGAAACAATAGTGAGGGAGTGATTGTTAGTGTGTGTGTGTGTGTGTGTGTGTGTGTGTGTGTGTGTGTGTGTTTGTGTGTGTGTGTTTGGTTGTATGACAGCAAATCAGAAGATGTGTGTGCGTGTGTGCGTGTGTGTGTGTGTGTGTGTGTGTGTGTGTGTGTGACTGTGTGTGTGTGTGTGTGTGTGTGTGTGTGTGTGTGTGTGTGTGTGTGTGTGTGTGTGTGTGTGTCTGTTTGTCTGTCTCAGAGTGTATGTAAGTCTATGTTTGTACATCATGTTCTGTGCGTCTGTTTGTATCTGGATCTTTGAGGACCTTGTATGTGCACTTGTGATTCTAGGGAAAGGTTTTACAGAGTTGCTCTTGTCTAAAACTGCCTTATAGATTTAAACCAAACTATGGCATTTTTTTATGATCAGCCACTGTTTGGTCTGTTATGTTTAAAAATTATTGGAAATCCATTCAGATTCTTGCAGGCTGTTGTACACTTTTGCCAAAGAAATCCCCCATTTTGATCCTTTTAACAGGATTGTACTGTCTTCAGTCCCAGTATCTGAAATGTGATTCACGTCTCCTCTATATCTATATCTATATTTTTCAATTTATTTAAATGTTAATTTAAGGATTATTTAACCAGGAATTTTGCCTCTTGAGATGTGCACATCTCGATTTCAAGAGGGGTCCTGGAGCTGACTGCATCAGCAGGTAAACTTCTGATATCTAAATGAAAGCATACACTTTTAATACAGTCCAGTTGAGTCCAGTCAAACCCAGTCCATACAGATGACTGCATTTCCCAGGTAGCTTTGCAGGACAGGAAAGCAGGAAGTCAGTTGAACAGAACATGTGATCCAGCCGTAGGTCCAAGTGCCCCAGTCTAACCATACTAAACCTCAACACAGTACAAACTAATCGTCCGTCCGTCCATTTTATTATTTTTTAAAAAAAGACAGAGCATCTTTTTCAGAGATTTTCAGCTATTTGACCAATCAAATGTGCACATAATAAGACAAATGTAAAGCCAAATGGGTTTTTACTGGGGTTTGTTGTATAAACTCAAATCTTTGATTGTTTATTTGTTTCACTTTTGATTTGTGTGCAACGCAAGGATCAGAATGGCCCACTTGGTAATGGCCATAGTTATTACAGGGAAGGCACCTATCCCACTCATCAGTCATCAAGTAAAGATAATAATATTTTATTATCCAATTAAGTAGCACAAATTATGAATGACTGCCATAAATGAAACAGTTTAATGCTACCAAGACATGTATAATTTATCAGGAAACTATTCATTAGTAGATATCACACTGGATACCACAGTTGATCCTATTTACAGCCACATAAAACTAACTAGCTTTATCCACATATCCATTCCATTACAATCACTATAGATTAGTGACTTCTGTGACGAAGTTACGGTAAATATATACACATCTAATGTATTTAAAACAAAACACAACTGTTCAAAAGGTTTTAGGAATAAATGGCAGAAAAAGGAGATCATGAATAACTTTACCCAAAACAATACACACAGCTGATACAGATGCAAACATTTGGTTTGCAAATATACAAATAAACTAGTTTTATGAAATGAAATCGCATATTCCCTCTGCAACTCAACTGTGCTCAAAGTAACCTCACAAACATGTACTGGCACTAATAAGAGGCAAAGATAAGTAATGGAAGCACATCAAATGCATAATTTCTTTATTAATCAGAAAAAGAGTTTTAAAAATGACAGACAATGAGACAACAAAGACAGCAGTCTCTGCTGTTATAGTTATAGTAGTTAAGGTTTGAAATGGACCATTAACCATATCATCTTACTGTAGAGCCTAGTATCTGATCACTTGTGTACATGAAAAAGACATGGGCATCTATTGACTTTCATACATAAAAATAATACTGACATTTGGAACGCCTCTCTAAATGTATGATATGTTCACACTGTAAGCACAAACATTCATTTCAGAGAGTGAAGTACTGTACATTTTAAAATTATATCAAAACATACATGCTCAAAACATATTTAACATCTTATGAGGAGAAACAAGAAATATGAAATCAGGAGGAGGGGGTTGTCATAGATTTATATGCAAGCAGTACTGTGCAAAAGTGTTAGGCACCTTAGAGGTTTTGCTTAAGTAATGCAAGAAGAACCTTATTGTTTATTTCTCGCTCTCTTAATTAGAATAGGACCAGACAACACATGGACTACAGTATGTGCATAGTATTTTTAAGTACACAAAAAATGTCAATTAATCACCGAAGGGGGAAGTTCCTGGTGGAGCTGTCATTCCCCACCCAGGCTATTGACAGGCACGTCTGGTCAGCCAGAAGCTGCTGGTAGATCCAGTTATGTTTGGGGTGTCGAGATCAGCTGCTGACTTGACCGTGGTTCACCCTAAAACTTGCCTCATCAAGGCTCTAGGAATAGAAACCTTTGACCGTGCATTTTCCACTTTAGACGAGCAATGAACTGTTCCAGCTGTAGCTTTCCAGTGAGATCTTTGAATAGTGAAATGGTCATCATCTCCTTACCACTTCTGATACCAATGTGTCAGAGCCAGTACCGGTACCAGTACCAACCGGCTTCAGCTTCCCCCTTGAAAGAGATCGGTCATTATAACACTGCAAAAACAACTAATTGGATGGACGCAAAAGGCCAGAAAATTTTTTGTCAATTCACACAGAGGCACATTTCCTCTATTATATTGATTGATTAGTTGAATTCTAATGAAGACACTGAGGAATAAACATATATGGTCATCATAACATTGCTAAAACAACAAATCTAATGGGTTCCTAACACTTTTTCACAGCACTCTATGTACTGCTAATATTCTTTAGGGCCCGTTGATATATTCTTCTGTCATGCACTTTCTGTTTGTTTGGAAATACCACCCATTTTGTTCACTTCCCAGAGAACAATTGTAGAGGTAGATTTACAGTATTGTATATAACAGACATAAGGTTACATACTGTATGTTGCAGTCACGTGAACATTCCCTCAGCAACTTTTCTTTATCTTACAACTTTTTGTGTTCTCTGACTACCTTAAAGCCGAGGCCATATAGCAGAGATCATAAAAAAATATATTGGTGATACAGTAAAGCCCAGCCTCTGATTCTGACAAGTGCAATGATTCCCTTGGGTCTCTGTGGTGTGGTATTGATAGGATTAATCTATAACTAAGTGCAGTTGCCTGAAGCTAACTTCTCCTACTGACTTTCCTGTAAATCAGATAACCTAAATGACAAATGAGTAACCACACCACTAATCCGTAGCAATAGTGTTGAAAAGCATGCCCCCTACCCCACTCCAAGATAACACACCCTTCCCCCCCGAGAGATGATATAGTATGTTTCAATAACATCATAGCCAAAGGTTGTAGAGAGGGAAGGAGACATCTAACCACTAACCATGCCTGACTCTTGTGTGGATGTGAGGCCAAGTCACAGGCCTCTCTAGACAAGCCCAAGCTGCAGACCAGAAATGCATTACTGCCATACTAGTCCCTATCACACACACACTGCACTCTCTTACACACTCCCACTGCCCCACACTCAGGTGCACCTCTTGCACTGTTATGCTCTCTCTCTCCCTCTTTTCCACTTACATCCTTCTTCTGTGCTATTTTCTCCCTTTCTTTGTCTCTTTATCTCCTTTTTGATTCTCTCATCCTGTCTTCCTTTCTCACTCTGCTGTTTGTGCGTGGTGTGTAAGTCTGCTCGTCAGTGCTCTGTGTGTGTGCGTGCGTGCGTGTGTGTTTGTTTGTTTGTTTGTTTGTGTCTGTGGAGCGCCTGCGTGCGCCTCAGGTGCTGAGTCTCTCTCATCATCTCCTCGCCTCCCCCCCTCCCCTTGCAGGCCCCGGCTTGGCATTCATCGCCTACCCAAAGGCCGTGTCTCTGATGCCCGTGGCTCCCGTGTGGGCTGCTCTCTTCTTCTTCATGCTGTTACTTCTGGGACTCGACAGTCAGGTCAGTCGGCACAGGGGCGGGGGGGGGGGGGGGGGGGGGGCATGCAGTACAAAATACAGGGGGCACACTGACGTGGTGACGAGAGCTATAGAGCAAGATGAAGGAAAGTGGGGGAGAGGTTAAGAAGTCCTTTAACTGAGGACAGATGAACATTGGAAATGATAAAAAAAAAACAAGGTTGAAGTGTGAAGACCTAAAACTCCACTGACGTGCTGAAGGTGTGACCAGAACGGTTGAGCAAGATGAAGGAAAGTGGGGGAGAGGTTAAGAAGTCCTTTAACTGAGGACAGATGAACATTTGGAAATGAGAAGGAAAAAAAAAACTGTGAGAACAACCCAAGGTTGAAGTGCGAAGACCTAAAACTCCACAGGAGTTATTTATGTTCAAGTCATAGCTTCCTTCAGTAATTCTTCCAACAACGTAAAATCAGTATGAGTGATCCGTCTGCGTAATGAAATACAAATTCTGGATCACAGGCACCGCTTTTTTAACATACACCTCTGTACCACATGGAAACAGAACCTCATTCCAAACTGTTAGTGAACCCCACAGTGACCCTATGAAAACAGTGACCCTATGAAAACAGTGACCCCAAGCAGTATCTCCACAGGCGCACAGATGACTAAAAACATGTCTTGTGTCTCTTCTTTCTACAGTTTGTTGGAGTGGAAGGTTTTGTAACTGGGATTCTTGATATTTATCCTGGAAAGTATTACATGCGCTACCAGCGTGAGATCGCTGTGGCAATCTGCTGTTCATTGTGCTTCATAATAGATCTCTCCATGGTTACACAGGTGAGTATTCCCTCAGAGCACAGAACTGAATCATTATCCATGCAGGGCATGTTGTATATGTCAAAGGTGTTGATCAGACCCCACCCATACCCAATGTAGATATTTGTCTTTTACATTCATTATTATATGCACAGTTTCTATGCAGTGAGGTAGCCTGATTTTTTTTCAGGGAGGGATGTTCGTCTTCCAGCTGTTTGATTATTACTCTGCCAGCGGTATGACCCTGTTGTGGCAGGCATTCTGGGAGTGCGTGGTTGTCGCCTGGGTCTACGGTAAGGGTCTCACTCCTCTCATGTTTACTTGTGTTTCTCAGTTTGGAATTTTCGCAGTTACTGCTCTTTGGCTTTGTAGGGCAGAGTAACACAAAGACGGTGTGCTCGTTCTGCCCACGTGTACGTAAATATTCTTACAGATCAAGTGGAAGTAGTTTGGGAGCTACCATTCTTTCACTTACAAGCCTTACTGACTATGAGCACATTAGTGTTTTGTTACCGAGCTGTCATAATACACGTTGATGACATGTTAGTCCTTGACACCAGAAGGGCGCTGAAACAGTTCACAAAAATAACACAGCATTGTATGTCTTGTTCTATACGTAGCGTAGGCACATCGGACATCAGTATTCATGTCTCATCATGGGGAACAATATGTCAACATCACACTCAGTTCGTCCTTGTCTGCGATAAGCACCTCATTCCAGATATAATGCCCGGAATTCTTATTAACAATAGATATACCTCTCGGATCAGGACCTATTTATTATCGTGACAGTAAAGGACATGCGGATCCAGCCAAGGGTAGTCAGTCCTCTGATCTCGAGCACGTAGTGTTCTCGAGTATTACATGCGAATCACAAACACCACCACTTTTATTTGACATTAGTAGCGAAAACCTTGGGTTGGCAGTCCGTCTGGCCTTTCACCTCGACAAAGCCCAGGTGTTATCACCCCGCGTGTGTGCCTATGAGTGTTTAATGTCAGACGTGTCTATCAGTGTTTGATGTGGGACGTGCCGTCTGTCTCCTCCTTGCAGGTGCTGACAGGTTTATGGACGACATAGCTCGTATGATCGGTTACCGGCCTTTCCCTTGGATTAAGTGGTGCTGGTCGTTTATTACTCCATGCGTTTGCATGGTAAGTGCCTTTAAGCTCAACGTGTTTGACCTCCCACCTAGCATCATCTGCAGACAGACCCAGCTGCCGTAGTCTAAAATGGATCCCCTTATGACATTTGGAGTGTATTCTGCCCCCCTGAGATCCATGACCTGCTGTCAAATCCACCAATCATCTTCTCTTTCAGGCTATCTTCCTGTTTCACCTGATGAATTACAAGCCTCTTACCTACAACAATGCGTACGTGTACCCGTGGTGGGGTGAGGTGATCGGCTGGTGTCTGGCCCTCTCCTCCATGCTCTGCATCCCCGTCAGCCTGCTGTACAAGCTCTCCGGGCCCATGGGAACCTTCAAAGAGGTCAGCGCGTTTTCTCAAAGCTTCCTTGGGATTCTCTGTAGACAGTGAATTCTGTAAAAACCAAACATAGCAGTTCTAAATTAATCCAAGGTCCACGCACAGCTTGGTTAGGTGCAGGTAGATTGAAGGAACAAACTTAAATAGCAATAATAAGAACACTCTACCACACACTGTTGACTTTACTCGATTTTATTCAGAGCGAACATAGCAAACATAGCAGTGTTTTATTTTGGTTGACATGCCAGAGAAGCCTTCCTGTTGAATGTTGTACTTGTACTAAGTTGAAGTATGCAATGGCACTTATTTAAAAATGTATTGTAAAAAATCTATTAAAAAAATGTTTCATTTTAAAGCTGAATGATCAACATTTGAACAACCTTGATTTAACTTTTTAAGATAAACTGAAGAAGCAGTAATAATTCTAGGGAAGGTAGTGGAGTGTGTGCATTCTTTGCTCTCCCAAGTGTCACATAAAGTGATAAATATATCTGCTCAACAACGCAACACAGTGCAGAAAAATGTAAATATTTGTCAGAGCAGACACGTGGGGGAAAAAGCCGAGCTTTGAAGCCGTGGTCTTACCAGTGTTTCACATCACACATACATGTATAGCTGTCCCAACTGAGCTTCAGAAACAAAACCATGTATCAGTGTGAGCGATAGACTACCAGCCAAACTCGGACATAGGAAATGTGAGGCTTTTGAGGGATGTCTAACATACCGCAAGCCATGGGAAGAGGTTGAATGGAAAAAATGGATTGTGGGAAACCATGCTGGTGCCCCTTATCGAGGAAGCCCCAGGAGACCTCCAAAAGAAGGGCTCAGTGGTGCAACTGCCAGAGCCTCAATTCTCAGCTCTTTAGCACTTGTCTTTTGTGTTCTAGTCATATTTCACAGTGACGCCTACCCTTGCTGACATGTTGTTGTAAAGATGTGCTTGCTATTCCTGGAACGAGTCACTGGAGTCACTGTCTTACATATTCTGTTGAAAAATGGGCTCCATATGGATGATGTAAGGGCAGGTGGAGCAAACAGTCTTGACCTCTTCAAAGTGCTGTAAATATCCACTTGTATGCAAATGAGTGTGTGTGTGCGCCCATGAGAATGTGGATAACCGCCTTAGAGAAAATGAGGAAGGACACCTGGCCTTTTTATGGCGTAGTTTGAAAAAGAAAAAAAAAACCCACAGGATTCTTAAGATTGGATTTTACACAATCGAGGATTTTAAATGTGTAGTCTTAATTAGTAAGCTGTACAACAAAAATCACAGTGTCATTGTCTATTAACACATACATGGGCAGAGGTGATTTTCTTATGTTAGCAACTAACTAAGAGGACAACCAAGTGAAGGAGTGAGTGACTGTCTACACAAGTGAATCTAATGAGTGTGTCTGACATACATTACATGAATTTAAGCCTCTGATTTTACGAGTGCACAATGCTGCAGCTGGAACTAAGTTGCCCCCCCCCCCCCCCCCCTTTTCTATTTCTCTTGCAGCGTTGGGCGGACCTGACCAAACCAGTATGGGGCGCCCATCACCTTGAGTACATGGCTCCTGATGCTGATATCAAAAGCCTGGCCTCGCCTCTTTCCCCGGGCTCGGAGGAGAACAAGGTCATCATCTTTGAGAGTGTCATGTAGGCAAAGGTCTGCAAACGGAGGACGCCTCCAAAGACAAGCTGCAGAGAAGGCTACTCTTCCTTTTTATGCTTTTTAATTTTCTATTTGAACGAAATGATTTGAAAGCCAAAGTGTCTTCAAAGTCTCCAAATCACTATATTCCATATTTTGAATACCAAATTGGACCTTTTTGCATATCGCAGACGTGACCTCTCTTTTATTATGCAAACTCATTCTTAATAGTTGGTCCCTCTGTCTATTACACACCCATTTTACCATTCAAATAATTTCCCCAGGTGATTGACCTCTATTCTTAACAGAACCATCAGTGACATTTCTTTATGTCAAAATTCACCCTTTTGTTTTGGCCATCATTGATTTGTTTTTTGGGTTTGTTTGTCTGTTTAAATTCATACCAGTATTTGTCCACCATGAGTAGCCGGCGTGGCAGCTTGTCTCGGGAGGCCGTAGGCGTGGCGTGGGCCTGTGCACCAGGCCGGAGCCCAGCAGGGGTGTGGTGCGGCCTCCACCTCCCTGACCACTGCAGAATTCCCACAGGCCAGCTCTGTCTAGCAGCGCAGTCCGCTGGGGGCCTCCTTAATACCCCACACTTCATAGCCAGCGTAGGGGACGGACAGAGGGAAGAGCTGGGGGGGCGGGAGGGGGGGGGGGGGCTGTTGACCAGGCTGAGTGGACTGGACTGGACCGCTCTGTCTGTCTGAGGTGCGTGTGTACATCTTAGAGGAGGGACTGGGACTTTCTTGACCTTTCACCTCCTTACGCAGGACACAGCACCACCCTTGGTCACGGTCCTGGAGAGTTAGTCAGAATACATCACCCATCCAAAAAACACTCAAATACTCCAAATAGTCCGAGTCCCTGTGCTGGAAATAAGATGCCATCTGGTACATGAGCACAGAACACCAGAATTCTCATTTGAAATTAAGTTGTTTAATTTATAATTCTATTTCTGTTTTGACAATCACAATCTGTTTAATAGACGCACAGATTGTACATGCATCTGATCTGATCAAGGCCGACTCTTCTAGAAAGTGATGGGATGTTTGGTCTGACTTATGCTGGTCCCTGACACGACAACACAGTTGCCAAACTGTCAGAGCCAATGCTTTGTCTGACGAGCACAAGTTTTGTTTAATGTGTCTTTCATGATTACAGTGAACCTCAGTATTCTGTTGTAGACGTAATGATAAACACACTTTAAGTTAATTAAGTGCCAAAGGGAGCATGTTGTCTATCTCTGACTGATTGACAGAGACTGGTTTTGGTTGCCATAAAAAACACACAAACACACACACTAAAATACACATACAATTAACAGCAGCTGCAAAACTGTTTGCCAATGAGGAGTGCAGATTGTGCAATAACCACAAGCAGATGGATCTACATAGGCACGTGCACACACACACACACACACACACACATGCAGACACTTCAATATGCATACTACACCATGTTTGTGTTCCTTGTGTTCCTTGAGTTCCATACAACGTTTGTGCTGCAGTCGCAGTTTAGAGGGTGGACAATTAGTTGCCAAATTTTGCCTTTTTTATTAAAGAAAGATTTGTCTTAAGTCTAGCGCCCATTGTCGAATAGCCAAGTCAAACGCCAGGTCTCCCAGCTCACTGCCCTGAGAGTTCACCTGTGGGAATTCTGCTCTGTACATTAGCATTATAAATCATTGTTACTATACAATATAATTAGAATGTAAAATAAATTAAATAATGTATGGCTCCAGAACTATATTTGCACATTGTTGTACAATAATAATCTTGCTAGCACTTTACAATCGTGTTAGAATAAGATTCTCTTTGTTTTTGTTTTACATCTTGTCAAATAAATCAGAGATTTATTTTGTGAAGGCTTTTATTTTGCTTAAAACATATACAAATACATATTAAATATCTTTGTGTGCTATATTTTGAAAGTTTGATGCAGTATGCGATTTTGGAAAGCATAAATGTATCCCCCTGAACTGCTGCAATGCAGCATCAGAATGGATAGAGAGATGGATAGCACATTGAATGGATTTTAATTTCATTTTCAAGTGCTACCGTGTTTGAAAGTGTTAGATTCTGTCTTTGTGTGCTTCAACTTCAGTATTGTCCTGACCACCCAGAGCTCCACAATGGTTTTATATTATGTATAATAAGTTACAAGTTTCATTCGTTGGGGATATTGGGAACGCTGATGTGTACAGTAGGTGTGTGAGGCAACACTCGCATCATTCAACTTCCAGCAGAGCCTCACGCCTCACGCCTACTCTACTCATTTTAAAAGGGACAGTGTAGATTGATTCATGCTCAGAATATTCACTCGGTGGTGGGTTTTTTTTTCTTTTCTTCGACTTTACCTCCTTTTACCTGGAGTCTCAAAAAAACAGAGACGATCTCCGATGTCAAAGACATTCTCCCTTGCCATTAGCAGTCTACAATAACTGCAGTAAAGATTCTGCCGTATGTCATTCACCAATGTGTGACAGGACCAAAACATTCACCCAAATCGAAAAGAAAAAAAATTCTCAAACGAGCATTTCAGCTGCCAATGCCTTCCTCTCTCTCTGTAGTGAGAAAGAATGTGCAAGTGCCCGGAATTGCAAGTCAGTGGACGCACAAGCGACACCAGTTTACCTGACAGTGGTGGTACAACCGTCCAACCTTATTGGAAGATACAGTCAGTGTAACTAGAATGTCTTTTTAACCTTTGCCATCTATATAGTACATTTCATAGCCTGGGTGGATCAGTTGATTTAGAACTCTAATGTAGTAGTATGTAGAACAAAAAATTAAAAAATTACATTACCAAAAAAATTATAAATGTAACTATTGTCATTTATGTGCTCTGCCAAATTGTTCTTGACAGTATTTTTTCTCCAAAGGTCTATTCAGAAATTACTCCATGTATATATAAATAAATAAATAAATAAATAAATAAATAAATAAATAAATATAAAAATGCGGTTAAATATAGTTGAATGGCTCACTGACTGGGTTCTGATTTTTCCAACTAAAGATATATCACTTGGATCGACATGCACAGTGCACAAAAAGGGACTAGTATACATTATGGAAATGATAAACATCCAGTAATGAATCCTCCTTGCCTGAGCTAAATAGATTATAGTTTATTGGAATGGATACATTAATTCTGATTTGTCAATGGAGTGTTAACATCATTTGTCAGCAGATATAAAGTCTTATATCTGAACTTTTGGAGAATGATACTGTCTTGAAAATTCACATTAGCACTGTTGGCTCGCAACTTAACAGATTTTTAACCCTCATTGTTGTGCTTTGTAACAAAACTGTGAGATGTAACATTGGTCTTCCATTGTCTTTCATGATCTGATGTACAGTAGTATTGCAGAGATAAATGTACTGTGCGTGTGTATAGATATATACACTGTATACTTCTGTATGTATATGTTTGCTAACATCACAAAGGAGTTCCATCTGTCTTGCAGTTTCCCTCACCGATGAAGGGCTTCATGCTTGTGAAACCACTGTGATTTTGTGCTAAAACAAATCCACTGGCCTGAATCAAAATAACAAATGGCAATAAAACTAACTGAAAAATACTCTCACTTTTTTGTTTGTTCATGACTTAGAAACAGCAAAGATGGAAATATATATCTATATATATATTCCCCCCTACTATGTGTAGGAAACAAGCATGTAAAAAACCCCACTATTTTGATAAACATGCCAGCTTTTGAAACAAAGAAGTGCACAATCTTCAAGTATTTTGAAGTAAACACATTACATTCCAAACACACACACACACACACACACACACACACACACACACACACTATGGTTACATGTGACCTTACAGGCACTTACAAAAGGGAAAGAACACAGACAGCAATATCATCTCTCTCTCTCTCTCTCTCTCTCTCTCTCTCTCTCTCTCCACCAACCCACCATTAAATCATCTGCTCATCCCACTCTCAGTTTGTGTCGGGAGGAGTGGCACGAGGAGGCCGGAGAGCGCCGCCAGAGCAGTTCAAACTGGTTTTTAATGACAAATGCCCAGTTTGTCCGACGCGTCACAGATGCCATATTAAGCCAAGGCCGCTGTGCCGTCCGCCGCTGCTGAAGTTGTTTGGCTATGTTTAGCTAGTGCCCTCGGAGCCGCCACCGCTCTATTTCTGGCAGAGGAGCTGGAGGCTGCTTGGCCCTCAGCAGTGTTTGCTGGATCTCCCCACAGCAGCTGCCCCGGCTCAGGCCGGCCTGAAGCCCAACACAAGGCCTGGCTGTGTGTGTCCAGTCGGACAGCCGCTCGGCCTCGTAACGGCGCGGTGCAAGATCTGACTCACATGTTTAAGACCAAATTGGCTAAACAAACACACAAACAAACGCCTGTTCCCGGTATACCTGTTGTATCCTCCTACATGATTGATGTGCAAACATTTCTTAGTATTAAAGCTTTATTTAATATTGCACTGCAATGCAGCTGTCTTAAACTGAAGTCTTATGACGTGGACATACAAATCTCATCTGTGTGTGTCTCTGTGTCTCTGTGTGTGTGTGTGTGTGTGTGTGTGGCCGGCCGTCACAGTGAAGGGGGTGGTGTGTGTGTATGTGTAAACTATATTTGCATTTGTCAGACAGGGGGGTCTAAGAGCACTGAGCAGAGCTGTGCTTATGACAGATGGCCATTAGTTACGATTCCATTATGAAACTAATAGCCTCCTTACACCAAACAACTTGGAAAAGATTTGGAAAGAATTCTTGAAAGATAGTCTTTTGAATAAAGCTTGAATGGGGGACATTGGTTAAAAGACTCCTTCAAGAGTCTTTCCTACATTTTGTCAAAGTTGTTTGGTGTAAGGAGGCCATAACCTTCCAACATGGATGCCTCAGATGACTTTTGCCATTTCCTTGGTCTTATGGTGTCCTTCCTTAACCCTAACATTATGAGTCATCATTGACTTGCTTATAAAGAAGTGCACAAGCACTTTTCATATTTTACATTTTGTCATTGTTCTTACGCTCAGTTCACAATTATATCAAGTGCTTTAAAGTTGTGTTTGTGTGTGTGTGTGTGTGTGTGTGTTTCTGAGGGCGCTTATGTAATGTCGGCTACTTAATGTTTACATTTTCATGCTAGGCCTCCTTTATCGCCAGTTCATTTGCAAGTGCCAAAACCATGAGATAAGGTGAATTAACTGAATTTTAAACTGGTCAAAGTTCACTCGCAAGAGGGCCTACGGTACACTCCTCACGTCTGCTATGCTTAGATCACATGGCAGAGCCATTTTAAGATCCCGCCCTTAATATTTCATGTGATGTTCTCGGTGACATTGTTCTCCGTGATCACTGCCTCCAACACGTGCATATGAATTATACACGACGTATGTGCAGCACTTTTGGCATCTTTATCATAAATGTTTATGACTGCCATTTCCTCCTTGTAAATCTGATTCAGCAAAAAGTGAGTCTCGCATTACATTTTTTTTAAAAAAGGCCAAGATCCATAGCCCATGCCAACTTCCTGAAAGGGACACCAACATGAACTCATCTACCTATGCAAGCTGATTTTTATAGGAGACAAAGCTTAGAGTGTCTCTTCTAGTCCCTCACACTCATTTTCTCACCTACAGTAGCAAGGCCCAAGCAGATGGACTCCCCTTCTGAGATGGCTGCTGCTCAAGGTTTCCTTTGGTTTTTATCAGTGCTTCAGTTCTTTCCATTTAGCAGAAACTTCTATCCAAATTGATGTACATGCACTACTCACAAACAGTCAGGGATATCTGGCTTTCAGGTGAAATGTAATGTTTCAGTACAGAAATTTACTGAAACATTGAACTGTTGGATATGCACATTCAAAAGTTAGAGGTTACATCAAGTTCACCTGTAAAGGTTACAGTGGATTTTAGGTTTAGGAACCAATCACAGACAGGAAGACGATGACGACGTCTAAGCAACACACCAAATCTTGTATTTTGGTTAAGAACCAAACCAGGTTTTGGTCGAATCTCGTACTTAAGGTTCATTTTTCAAATGCTATTTTGAAGTATTAAAACGCTCTACATTTGTCATCTGGTACAGGCCAACTGATACAACTGGCTAGCCGATAGACATCCATGGCGCCCAATAAACGGCTCTGGGCATTCGTAATCCATGCCTCAAAACACGAGAAAATGAATGTTTGGTTCCTGTGCCCATGTGGTGGCGTTAGCCAGGCTAAACTTTTTGTGAGTAGTGTGTCAATTATATTACAGCGCCTTAGTCCCCAGAGCAACTAGGGTTTAAGAGCCTTGCTCAGGAGCACAAGGATGAAAACCATGAATTGAACCCACAACTTTTCTGGCTACTGCATACTAGCCCAGCTCCTTAGCCACTATGGTACCACCGTCCATTCTCTAGGGTTAGTCTCTGGGTTCTGTATGCAGTATTGAGACAATCAGTTGTAATACTATAGTATAGTATACTATATAGAGTTGCATTATAAAAAATGATTGAAATTATTAATGACACACAACATTTTTTTTATTATTTATTTACTTTATTGACTTGCAAATTACAAATGTTACAGCCAGAAAACCCTTTTACACCAACACACACTGTGACAATCCCTAACGTCCCATTCCAGAAAGATGATCCTAACAACAGCGCAGCCAATGCCATTGCCTGAAGTCACAGAGCAGTGCGTCTTCTTCCCAGACCCATTCTTACAAGTGTGGGAAACCATATGCCATCGTGACATCACTCAAATTAATCTAGCATCGTGCCCGGGGGCTAACGCTTCCTTAAATCCTGTGGTGATCAACAGCTGCCCTCATGCCCATACCCACTGGCATATGGGGGGGGGGGGGGGGGGGTTGCTTAGCTTTTCTGCAGGTGCCTATTTTTACCAGGTGCCACAATTCGTGATGTCATTCTTTGGACGAAGCGGAGGGCACTGCTGGCCGCAGCGGATGCCGGACGTGAGCTGACGGACTGTGCTCGGAGATCACCTGCTGAAGAGGCAGACTGACAGGTGTCAAGTCCGGCCATTCTTGGGGGTCGCGCCTGGGGAAGATTTATCTGTACAGCATCCACCAGACCAGCTCCCAGCTAAAAGAGACAGGAACAACCGGAACAACAGCACTGGACAACTTTTAACGACCAGCTTCTCCCCAGTGATGCTGTACACATAAGCCTACAGTACGTTGGCCCAGTCAGGTTGAAACAGAGAGAGGGACATGACCCCCTTTTCACAGCTTTTACAATGATGGACAACACGGACTGAGTTTTAGCAGAGTCTAGCACTTTTAGATTAGGGTTTGAGACGCGGGCATCTGGGACTGGCCCCCCACGAGCGTGTTTTGAAACCCAATCTGTGGCTGTGACACTAAAGGCACGCTGCCCGCCGCTGCCAGGGCACTACACTGTGCCTGTAGATTACAGTACATGGGGCCGAGTATCAGATTATGCAGGCTCCGCACGGGGCTTGGGATCCGGCCTCAACCGGCTGCAGCCCAGTCAAATCATGTGCCTCACACTTCCCTCCCTCCGTGCGACCGTGAGAACACCGAAAGGGGAATGATTCATTAGACCACTCGCTAGATGCATGATACACTTCCAATGCCAGCATACACATGGGTCTATACATGCCTTTTGAAACCAAAAGAGCGTTAGGACTCATATCAAACATATCGTGAGAAGCTAGAGTATGCAAATCATCAGTTGAAACAACACTTTTCTTGAGGCCCTTTCTATATGGATAGATGTTGACAGATATGAAAACGGTTTAAACATTCCACTGGAGCCACTCCTGAAGAGCGGCAGATTTTGGTCCTATTGGACGACACTGATCACTACGTGACAAAGCTGCAGAACGAGCACTCGTCCCACAGTACAGTGACGATGGGAATAAAATAATCAAAGAATTAAGCGCATTAACATGAAAAAGAGAATGTAAACAAACAATAGTAAATATAAAAAGAATGTGAAAGAACTGTGTGTATGTGTACACACACAGACACACACACACACGTATAGAATAGAACCAAATCATGAATAACATTGGGCAAGCAGGCCATTGAATATTTGCCTTGCATCTCCCAGATGTGTGCAGGTGGGGAGGTTTCACAGGTGGAGGTATGGACAGTGCTTCCACCTAGCGGTGTGCAGCACCTACGCCCTCTATGAGCAAACAGGTGGAGGAGGATGAGGAGGAGGAGGAGGTCTGTGAGGTGATGAGGGGGAAAACACCTTCAGCTGATCAATTGGACTTCTTATCCTGGGAGTCGACACTCGCCTGCGGAACACAAGAAGTTTATATTGAAAAAAAAAACCATGTCACATGGGCGTCTGTTATGTTTTTGCCTCGTGTGGACTTTTCAACTCAAGACACTGCTGCCTAACTTCTAACTTTGGTGATTGAGCTCAATTCAAAATGGCATTGTTCTCTGGTGGGTTTCTGTCTCCGGTCAGCTCTTTAGTGATCAGGAAGCTATGGAGTGCTGTGGTGAAAGCGTAGCACTGCAGTAAACTGAACAATGAAACTAGACACCTACAAGTGTTTGGGGGGGGGATATTAAGTGATCACGTCATACAGTTGGGGCAGTGAAAGGGCATTACATGTAGAACCAGGCACACCGATTTATTTACACTTCAATACAGAAGAGGAGACGTCCAAGCACGCACGCACGCACGCACGCTAGATGCATGATACACTTCCAATGCCAGCATACATATGGGTCTATAAATGGCTTTTGAAACCACAAGGGCGTTTTGACTCATATCAAACATATCGTGAGAAGGTAGAGTATGCAAATCATCAGTTGAAACAACATTTTTCTTGAGGCCCTTTCTATATCGATAGATGTTGACAGATATGAAAACGGTTTAAACATTTCACTGCACTGGAGCCACTCCTGAAGAGCGGCAGATGTTTGGTCCTATTGGACGACACTGATCACTACGTGCCAAAGACGCGGAGGTTGGAGGTTGGAAGTCATTAACTAGTCTTATTCTGGAGGTTGCAGCGAGTTCAAGGAAAACCGGGGGGCCGACGAGAGCCCACGTGAGACGGCGGGCGCTCACCGGGCACACGTGCCCTGCCGCCACCTGTCGACTTCATATCTGCAGCCCTGGGGCCGTGCAGCAATCCCAACACCAAGGTGACGCGCGCGCACACACACAGGCAAGGGATGCAGTTACGGACGCAGACAGCAAAAGCGCGCTCGGTTTACCGAGAACACACGCTACACCATATAGACTTACTCGGTCATCAATCTCCACTGACAAAAGGTCACATAACATGAAGACACATTTGTGGCGAGTACCGCAATAAGACGGGTCATTACTGTCCATCACGGCTGTTTACAATCTCCAAAAAATGAGAGCCGTGTTTGTGATTAGAGAGCAGATAAACAGACATAAAGAGGGCCCAGCTGCTTTTCAGACATAATCTAGTGATGAGCTGCCGGTGAGCTGCCGGTGAGCTGCTGCTGCTGGAGCCATGGGGCTAATACCACAGCGCTCCCTGCTCTGCCCTGCTTTGGGTGCTCTCCTCTCTGCTCATCTGGGGCACCTGATGGTATGCAGGTAGTGCAGTAAGCACCATATTAAGACATGCCGTGAAACATGTTATTTTTACAGCAGTGGATGAGTAATCCTGACTGTACTTGTGTGTGTGTGTATGTGTTGGGGTGTGTGTTTGGGGGGAGGGTTTCACTTATCCGACATCTGTTGGGAAACAGTGAGTCACTCTAGTAATGACTCTTAAACATCTGACCACACCTGACCAGATCCCTCAAGAGGTCATACTGTACACCACCCTTAAGATGCGGAGTGGTAAAACCGCGTGGCATTTTAGAATCCAGAGTGAGTTCAGTTGGTGAACCCAGGGCCATCTTCACCGTGCCCCTTAAACTGATTAGTATGTCATTGCGCAGCGGTCTGCCACGAGAGAATGAATAGAGTAAGCAGGTTTTGTACACGTAAGTAGGTTTAGGATCCTCAAAGTTGCACTCGTTCAAAAAATTCACTTGTCCTAGACCAGTAATGATGCCATATGCAACGTCATAAAGGACAAATAGTTCATCAAGACCTGAAAAATCATCTACACGTTATCTACACATACACTATGTTGCCAAAAGTATAGGGTCACTTGCCTTGACTCACATATGAATTTAAGTGATACCATTCTTAATCCATAGGGTTTAATATGACGTTGGTATATCCACACCAAACTCTGCACCATTGCACAAAACAAGGTCCACAAAGACATGGATGACACAGTCATGTGGGAACAGGAAGTGACCATCCCTAAACTGTTCCTACAAAAGTTGGTGCATGGAATTCCCTTGGTTAATGCTAAAGAATTCAGAGTTCCATTCACTGAAACTAAGGGGCCAAGACCAGTTTGGGGATAGCCCCTTGGTGTGGATGAACTTGACTGGCCTGCACAGAGTCCTGACCTCAACCCAATAGAACACCTTTGGGATGAATTAGAGCAGAGACTGAGAGCCAGTCTCCATCAGTGTGTGACCTCACAAATGCACTTCTGGAAGAATGGTCAAAAATTCCCATGAACACACTCCTAAACCTTGTGGAAAGCCTTTTAAGACTTGAAGCTGTTAGAGCTGCAAAGAGTGGACCAACTTCATATTAAACCCTATGGATTAAGAATGGGATGTCACTTAAGTTCATATGCAATCAAGTAGCCAAAGACTAGAAAAAAGATGTCATTACGGATGGAAAAGTTAATGTTTTTTTGTTGTTCATATCATCAGCAGAGCTTTATTTACAAACTAAAGTCTAGATATCACACACACATCACATCATATTACATTATATATATATATATATATATATTACACACACACACACAAATACATAATCCTTTAGGACCTTGCATTACTGGTCTCTAGGGAAACTGTATTGTTTGACAGTAGAGTGCAACTTCAAGGTTCATAGACCTTTGAGATTCATAAACCTTCCTACGTGGTACGTGCACAACATCACATCAAGATGTCAGGCAATTTCCTCATTCATTTCATCACACAATCCAGGTTCACCCGAAGGCCAGTATGAACTATGAAGGAGGTCAAGACCTGACTCACTAAAGGCATGTATGAAATAAATATTGGATACTAAAGCGCAGTCGTGCATATGTGGCAACGGAGTGTGTTTGTGTGTACATGCCTGTAGCTTTCCATGCTCGTCCAACAGGCGATCGTACTCAATGGTGAGGTTCTCCGATTGCGACTTCATGGCCTTCACATCACGGTCAGCTTTCTGAAGGGCTGCAGACAGACACAAATCAGAGAGAGAGAACATTTCAATCAATATACAGAATGAATAGCAAAGCACTTTCAAGAATAATTATAATTGTGTAGCCTACTGGTCTACAAAAAAGTCCTCATACAATGACAAAGAAGTCTCCCTAAGAAGGAGGACACCAGGAACAGGCCTCGGGACAGAACGCCAGTCCCATGAAGGCCTGAACACCATAGGCTTTTGTGTGGCTCTGCTACTAGACCTGCGGACGGTACCTTCTTTGGTGGTGTCCAGCTCGCCCTTCAGCTTGTTCACCTCCTTCTTGAGGGTCCTGTTCTCCTCCTGCACGCTGGGTCCGCTCTTGGCGCCCGGCTCGGGGATCTCGATCCCGGCCTCCCGAAGTTGCTGTCAAAGGACACAGGGGTGTGTGTGTGTGATTACATGTTGCTGTGGTCTGCAGTCCTTACTGTGTGTGCGTGCACGTGTGTGTGCACACATGCGTGTGTGCGTGTATGTGTATGTGTGTGTGTGCGTGCGTGTAGTATCCGCATATAGTATTTCTTTGTATTCGAGCAGTCAGAGAACTATCAGATTGCTCATCAGTCTCACTGTTCATAAGGATTCTGTTTAACATAACATCTCCCTCATATCTGAATAAGCTGTGCAGCATGAGAGAGAGAGAGAGAGAGAGAGAGAGAGAGAGAGAGAAAGAGAAAGAGAGAGAGACAGAGAGAGAGAGACAGAGAGAGAGAGAGACAGAGAGAGAGAGACAGAGAGAGAGAGACAGAGAGAGAGAGACAGAGAGAGAGAGACAGAGAGAGAGAGAGACAGAGAGAGAGAGAGACAGAGAGAGAGAGACAGAGAGACAGAGAGACAGAGAGATGAGATTGCAGATGTCCCCAGCTTAAGGGCCGTTGGTAAGCAGACGGCCATCTGCTACACCGGTGTGGGCTTTAGGTAAGCCATGAACCACCTCACCTCTGAACTGCACCTCACCGCCTCAAGCAGGATGCTTCTTCTCAGAGTCTGAGTTGCACTTCCCAAAAGGATCACGCATTGTTAAATACTTGACAAGAGAAGAAGATTTAAAACCAAGCACTCGTTTTCTGTCTATTGTGAGGGGCATTTACTTCTCCAGCTTCTATGAAAGCTTGGCAGTAAGGAGTAGGGACTGTTCCCCACTGCCTGTTCACTGCAAGTGGTTCAATTAATTGCAGGGTATTAAAAATACCACACAAGTACACTTTAGGTGCCCTGTGGCATACTACACTGAAAGACGTTATAGTTTGGACGTATAATGTTGTATAAAGGCCCGTATTCAGTCTCGCTCTAAAATGTCAGCGTAACCTGAGTAAAGCTATAAAGGCCATCAGCTATTGTGAAAGCCGCCATGGCAGCAGCAATCTTATTCCCCCATCGTGAATCAAACACATCTTGGGGAGCAATGCCAGAGGCAGCCCTGCTGAAGTACAACTGCACCCATGCCAACACGACTGTGTGGTGTGCCAAAGACAATTTGCTCGGCAGTGCATGGTTTTTCCAAAGCTGTAGCCGCAAACTATCGAAATACGCTCATCGAATATGTCCTTAGCAATAAAATAGGAATATATTAAGAGCTTGGTAGCTACTACTTGGAAAGAGTTCTGTGTTGCTGATATAAGAGCACACAGATTCCACCGGTCGACTGGCAACAACTAGCCTGAACCAGTTTGATGCGGGGAAAATGGAGAAGGTCAGGGAATGACAATTTCAAGCCCTTCCCCCTGACCCCAACAACACACTGACTTCCTGGAGAGGAGAGGGCAGTCTAATTGGTGGAAAAGCTAGGATTAAAAAGGTGAGAGAGTCATGTTTTGGTGCCCGGATGTTCATTAGGGCTTGGCACTTGGAGACGCAGAGCTTTCTAATGAAGGTTCGGTTACATGCAAAACACCGGGGGTTGGTTATGGGATCAACTTCTGAAAAACAAAATACATCTTAAGAAGGTGTACTAGGAAACACAACCGGACTGGGGGGGCGAGGGGAAGAAATGTAGCCTACAAATAAACAGCACATGGACGAGGAATCCTATTTATCTCGTTGAGGTATCAACCAAATCAAAAACACCACGGAAAACACTACTTGCTCAATACATACACTAAAGAAGAATGTAAAAGCAACATTTTCAGTCCCATTTTTCATGGATTATAGTAAAGGATGTGATTACTTCTATACACAAACAAAAGGCTTATTTCTCTCCAGTTTGTTCACAAATGTGTTAAGGTCTATATTGTTGAGTAGTTCATCTTCATCAGCATAATCCATTCACCCAACACATGTGGCATAGCCAAAATGTTTTTTTATCGCAAAAGATACCAAGGTCATTGAGGTCAATCAATACGCTGAATTAAGCTGAAGAGATGTGGCTCTTCGGTTTATTAATCAATCTTGTATTCTGCCCTTTTATTTCCTCGGACCGTCAGGGCTACTGTGGCAGCTTCAAGCCAATTCTCCGAGCCAAACACCGTTATCTTAGCCATAGCAATGTCACTTATTTCTCTTGCAAGGCTGGCAAAAAGCAAGCACTTAAAACAACCTGATAAGGAGGCGCGATGTGCTGTCTGCACCGCCGGTGCAGCGTCAGGACACACAAAAAAACACACACACACACACACACACACTGCACTTACATAAAGAATCTGAGGACGAATTTCTGACGACGTCTGCCTTTGATTGTAAAGTAATCTGACAATATGTTAAGCTCCTACCTGGGGGACATTATTCGCTGGTCTGAGCGAATCCAGAAATAAGTAGTTTTGTAGCTGGAGGTTTAGATGAGAGGAGTTCTCTGTTCAAATCATTTTAAACAGAATAAGGTTAAGGTCCCCCTGAGGGGAGGGGAGAGAGACTTGCTTTTGTATCTGGGTCAGATGGTTTTCTATGTTCCTTGCTGGCAATTTCAACCTGCAATCTAAACTTAGAAAGAAAATAAAAAATCAGCGGCTTTGTTTGAGTTGAAACGTTAAATATGATAGGAATGGTATAGATAGAAAAAAGTGATCCAAAGTGTGAGAGAGTGATTCGTTTGAGACAAACCAAAGATGGCAACTGAGATGAAAATTATTGGACTGGACAACATAGCCGTTGTCAATTATCCGTGCTCTCGGAGGCTCGGTTTTCAGGTCCAAGTACCCGAGAATTGAATTTAGATATTCGCTTTTCATCGATTCTAAACCATGGCTGCATGCAAGATTCTATTTGATGGCTTCACCACTGATAGAGTGGTGCTAAATCTGTCATTATTCTCTGGGACACCAGGGCAAATGTCCTTCATAGCAAACGACCTTCATGGTCTGATAAGGGAATAACACACACCCTGATAAAGGAATTATATGGACAATGAGAAGCTATGCACTATACTAAAGGCCATGCTTAAATTGCATGCACTGCAGTTAAGGCCAGGTTAAATGTTGCCCATCAAGTCAACCCCAACCCAGGATTGAATGGCAGAGGCCGCAACGAGTCTGTGGCAATAGGGGTGAAACCACTGGGGCAAAGCGTCCAGCAGCACACCTGTGACGGGATCGCTGCCAAAGACACATTCTGTGCATTTTTGATAGGGATTGCTTTACAGGCGGGTGACTCGTGGAAATATTTCATTGGCAGACTCCAGGGGGGTGTTCCAGAAAGGAGGTTTACAAAACTCCCCCGTCTAATCCTGAAGGATGATTGAGCCCGAGATGGGAAACTGAGATTTTGGTTCCAATACAGCTGGTCTGAGTTAGTTCAATCAACACAAAGTGAGTTCAACACAACAGTGAGTTCAGCGCGTGTCCAATGACTATAAAAAGTCATCATCAATGGGGCTCAGAAATGAAGTCACCATGGCAACTAGTGGAAAAAAGACCCAACTATCCCCATTTCCTACGTCACTACAGTTAAGAAGTTATGCCGATGAGTACAGTGTGCACAATTTTTTATTTTTTTTTTTTTTAAGAAAATGGGCCCCAGCTGTGGCGCAACTGGCTGGAGCCCCTGCACTGCACGCCGGCGACCCGGGTTCGATTCCCGTCCCATGGTCCTTTCCGAATCCCACCCCAACTCTCTCTTCCCACTCACTTCCTGTCTCTCTGTACTTTCTGTAGTTTCAGACTTCTACTTTCTCTACTTCTTGTCTAGTGTCTACTAAAAAAGAAAATGAACCACAAATTGCATTTGAGTGAAACCATCATGTCATGAGGTAGGAGGTATGGAGAAATACTGGGTTTAAGTTAAGTTTCTTACAGCAACGGAAATCCCAGAGCTTCCCCTCAATTCAGGGTTAACAAACTCTGAAATACCCTCTGATGGGAAACTGTAGAAGGACTTGGTAAGAATACAGCATCCACACAGATGCTAAACCACTGCAATAGTACAAAGTCCAGGCAGGTAGAATGGATACAACCAGAGACCAAATTAGTCATGGGCATAGAAAGTACTTTTAGTTGAAGTACAACTTGTGCTGTACAGAAGTACAAAAACAACATGGCCAATGACTGTGGCAACTAGATAAATTAACTTGCTGCTGTAAAACCATTTTGTTCTAGAAATATCCAAATGATCATGACAGACTGAGTGCATTCATTTACTCAAAGTTGGCATTTACAATACAAATTCAGTTTGGGATAAACAACTGATACTTAACACTGTTTATGCAATCAATAATACATTTGTGAACGACTAAATTGACAATGGCATGTGATGTTTAGTCGGAGTCATACTGATGCCGATTTCCTGATCCTTTCAGCTCCAGCTTGACCGACAGCAGACAGGGGATTCATCTTCCTCAAGATCAATAGCAGTGCTAGCAGGACAGCGTTTGGGCTGACGCAGTGACAGGGGTCGCAGTGACGGACCGCACGGCATGGGATTTTTTTCCTCTCGCGGAAAGACAAAGTTATTCAAAAGGTGAGGAACGGGGTTGATTAGAGCGGCGCGGTCCCACGCGCAGTCCGCGTGCACCCCATGACAGCCTATCAGCACCACCAGGGGCCTCCGTCACACAAACAAGTCGTCGGAAAGGGCAGGTCAGCTCAACCAGACCAAGGCTGACCACATACGACTCTCGAAAAAGACCACACATATCAGTTTCTCTCCTCAGCTGTAAATTCTTTCACTTCTCCCTCCCGCCCGCCCGCTCGCCCGACCCACCCCCTCTCTCTACCCCTACTGGTTCAGAGAACTGCCTTCTACCTCGACGGAACTGAAATCAGATTTCGCAGGGCCCTTTCTGTTTGCGAGACAGCGAGCGCTGCCGTTGCCCTTTGGTTTATGGCTGCTGCTGTGCATTGCACCGGCCACGGTGCACATGAGTAATTGTGGCATGCGGGCGCCCCACGTGGGGACTGGCGACGACCTTCTGGGCCAGGACGCAATCTAGGAGATCAATGTTCTCAGTTATGAATGCGTGGGGCGGATGGGGTGGGGGGTGGAGCGGATGGGGTGGGGTGGGTGGTCGAGGGCAAGAGTAGTGCACAGCATGCGAGCTGGGCAGAACAGTATGGTCTTCAACAATCAAATCAATGACAGCTGTTCGGTGCTTTTAGTAATAATATAGTCACGTGTAGCGTCCATATAGAATTTATGTCCCCGGTTACGTCACAATAGCGTTGGATCTGTTGGAGGTTGAAGCGAGGCCAATCAGAAACCGGTTTTCACCTGACTCAACTCAGCACTGAGCAGCTAGCAGCTCACATGCCTATAGTTGTGCATTTTAAGTAATCTTGGGACCCTCTAGCGCAATTACTTTGATGATAAGGTACAGCTTCAATTTATAGAAGGGTGGTGCGCCCACTTTTCAATAAATGGAAGCAATTCAACTGAATCCCCATATGTAGCCTACTTTATATTCATATACAGTATGTACAATATACACTTTCTGATGAGTTTGTTTTTTTTCTGTATTTTGTCGCTTTTGAGAAAGTACAAATTCTGCGTTTGTTTCATCATTGCAACAACGCCAACAGATCAAAACCTAGAGCACAAACCCAACCGTGAAGAGGGTGAAAGCATTACATCAGGAGCAAGAAGACTTAATCTGCCTGAATAGATTGGATTAGGACAGACCTCCTGCATACAAGCGTGATCATTGATAGTACATGAGAGCCCATGGTTCATTCTACCCAGAAAGCAGTCTGAAAGGCTTTAAAAGGACATTCAGTTCCACTGAATATCTAAGAACATACTTTGCTGTGTGGCTCTCAAAACTCAGGTTGACTATGATCCATCACAACTAAGTGGTTTTTGTAAGTTATGGTTTGTATATTGTGGTATTTGTTTATTTTTATTAGGCTTTTGATCATTGATATTGCATTGACATTATTGTTTATTATTGCCATTTTCCTTAATGTAGCCTTAGCAACATTTTTAACTATTGCATTGTTTATATTCTTGTTTATTTCTAACGCTTATAATCATAGGCATATCACTAAATATTGAGGCATATGCAGCAATTCTGCACATGAAGACCTCATGATCATCATATAAAGATTCTAAATAAGAAGGCTAGAAATTGGACGAATACTAATATTGATAAAGTAGCCTACATTATCTTTCAAGACATGTCTGAGTCGCAAGTCCAATTTTGAACTGTAAATATGTTCACAAAGCAGATGTATAAACTTTGTGCAAACATCAACAATGCATAGAATACACCTCTTTAAAAAGCAGCCAAAATTTCCCCTCAGCATTTGCACTCTAATCAGCACACATTCATACATTCCTAGTGTGCAACATCGCCCCCCAGCAATTCAGATGGGCATAGCATCCTGCAGAGTGCACCGAACCCACAAGTTGGAGAAGGTCTGGCCAACACCCCCCACACAGAGGTATAATACACCTGCCAAATTTATGCTGAACTGTGCTGTTCTCATTAACGCATGGGTTCTTCATTCAAACGAGCCGCTAGACTACAGAGTGTGCTTTCTTCAATGTCTCCACGCTCCCTCCAACCGCTTGCTGTACTTGTTGTTCCGTGACCCCCCTTGTCATCTCTCTCCCTGCCTTCATTTGTGCTGACCTCAGGAACGTTCCTGTTCTTCTCATACAGCCTGTGTTCTAATGCACACTGCGTGCAAAAACCGCTGCGTTCCGGATCAGTGTGTATACGTGCGTGCGTGCCTGCGTGTGTGTGTGTGTGTGTGTGTGTGTGGTCACATTGGAGGCCGTGTCGAGCGTTACGCTACGCCGTGTTAGACTCACGTCCTGCAGCTTCTCGTTCTCCTCCATGTACCTCTTGGCCGCGTCGTTGGCTCCCTCGGCCTGCTTCTTGAAGGCCTCGTTGGAGGCCATGAGCGTGGCCTGCTGGGACAGCAGGGTGGCCAGGCGCCTCAGGATCCTAAACAGCACCAGGGGAAAGCAGATAAGTCTCAGGGACAGTCTAAATATCAATGACACTAGACAAATACAGACAAACAGCACGTAACCTCATAAAAGGGAACAATTTAGTAGAACATAGCAGGATATAGGAGGCTTTATAATTAAAGGCTAGCAAAGAAGCGAGGGCTAAACAGGGGACAGATATGATGGAGAACCAGGTGCACACTAATGTGAGTCACAATGTCTGTGTGTGTGTGTGTGTGTGTGTGTGTGTGTGTGTGTGTGTGTGTGTGTGTGTGTGTGTGTGTGTGTGTGTGTACACATGTAAGGGTGTGAGACTGTTAAGGCCAGTTCAAACACAAGATCCGCGACGAGACGAGCTGCAACATTCTAAAAACCAGCAACGTTCTAAAACTTCTTGAACTGGCCTTAAGTGTGTATGCAAATGGTATTGTGTATGTGTGTGATTGTGACACGTGTCCGATGTTTGACAAGGCCTCAATATGCAAAAGTCCAGATGTGTGAAGACAGATGTATCGTTATGCAAGACACTGTAAAAGTAAAGATGCGAGTACCAGAGTACTGGTATGAGCGTTATATCTACACAAAACAAAATAAAAATAATCATCTTAAAGCATAACCTTCCAGTGGCTAAACCGGCAGAGATAGGTTCCCTTCAGCCACTGTGTACACGGCCCCAGTATGGGTACTAAGCACGTCATTTTATGCTTCAGACACAAGCATGTGGTACATGAATAAATGTAAGTGTAATCTTTCCACTCATTATGGCTCTGTATCAAGAGCAGCACGCTGCGTGATGAAACCCAAGAACATGACCTTGGGTGAGCATATGGAGGCCCATATGCTGACAGAGCACCACTTCATTTCCACAGGGATCAAAATGAAGAAACTCATGGAGCGCGCATGCACACACACACACACACACAGGCACACGCGCACACACACACGCGCATGCACACACACACACACACTCAGCAGAGACAGAGCTGACATGTAAACAGTAAGTCGCTCTAGTGTTGCTGTAGCTGAACATGTACAGTATGGTACACACGGCACCATAGGCAAGCATAGGTGATTCACTTATGGCCTTTGTGCGCTGGACGATACCTAGAAGCGTCCCCTGCTGCTGCTGCATGGACATCACGGACGTATTCAGCCACTTCTTCTATTTTTACAATCCTGGAGTCACGTCAAGCTGTTACTGAATCTTCACTGGCAGAGGAGCGCCCTCCATGGAGAATGTTTTTATACTGATCGATGAAATAACATCTCCGCCACCATTAAACCCTGGACTCGAGCACTGCTGGGGATTTGATTACAGAGGATGATTCAAAGAGGCCCGTGGTTCTAAGAAATCAAAAACGTAGTTCACTTAAGGATAAGGCCATCAAGGGACTTGCTCTAGCGTACAAATAATTTTTCACACGGGTAAACAAATGCTCTTGATCAAATGTTAACCTCAGCTAAAAGTTAACCTATTTTTATAGTTGCTAGGCTCAAAATGTACAACATTGCTTGTGATTTCCCATCGCCGTGTTGGAACAACAGCGCACTACTTTAGTTTGCCATTTCGCTTCTATCATTTACCGCGATGTTCCATTGAATGGGAACGAAAACCCGGCGAGCACTTCCCCATATGCATCAGAACATCTCACACTAATGCGCCACTACAAGACTGCCTTCACAGGCGACGTCTCTTCCGGCACGATCCATCGCCACTGACGTCACCACCACACTGCCTCATTATTTACACCCCAGAAACACTTACATACTATATGCACATATCCACACTCCGCAGATCCCAGATCAGTCTGAGCTGCCGTTTAGGACCCAGCGGGTCACATCCATGTTGTGAAACCGCTAAAGGAATCCCGACAGCTGACAGGCTTCCTTACTGTAAGAATGCACATGAGATATATGTAGCAGGAAAAGCCATATATCTGCTGTGAAGCCATCATCACAATAATACACGCTGGTGGACCAGCACTGCCACTCTCGTATTACAGGAGGGTTTGAAAGGGGGGGAAACCCACACATACACAAACTGCACCCACCCAACTCAACCGATACATTCCTATACGTTTAGCCTTGCGACTGATGGCGGCCACTTTGTTATATAACACGCTGTCCACGCATGCCAGGTCTTGCCAGCGCGCCATCAGTCACCCAGCAGCATGTGACGGAGGTTAGTCATGCCAGTAGCATGCGTGTGTGGGTCAAAACAGGCCCGGGCCACTCCACTCCACGCATGGCCAAGAGGGCCGTCGTCGTGCAACTGGAGCCTCTCGGCTGTGCTGTTCCAAAAGGCATGACATCCACTCGGCGCGGCGGGGGCTAAATATAACGCTCGTCACCAGTTGCCTGATCACATGCTCTGCAACGACGACGGGCCGCAGCTGTCCAGAGACCGCTATGGGCCGAACAGCCAAACCTGGCAAGGGGAGCCGAGTAGTAGCGCACATAAATGTAGTAGACCCCAGGCTCACAGGGGGGCTATTAATAGGGCACCATTGAGAGGAATATGACTGGTGGTGCCCTGTATGGAAGAGCTATGCAGACAAGGGCCGCATGAATGAGGGGATGGGAGAGCTAGCGGCCGGCAGAGCGATGGCAACCAACGCCCAATCAATTGGCCGGCCCGGGGCTTTGCACCTCTGATGAGATTTGTGAATGGAAAATACCGCTAGTCGCCGTTTAACAGTCAGCATTCCTTCCACTGCTACTGTCCCGAGAGAGAGAGAGAACAAGAGAAAAAACAGGAGGAGAACAAGAGAAGCTGAGACAGAGAGATAGGAAGACAAATGGACAGAGAGAGAAGAGAAAGAGAAGAGAGAGAGAGAGAAAGAAAGAGAAAAAAAAACAGAGATCCTCCTCTTGAGGTCCCAAACATACAGTGTGCTTTGATCTATTTATGGTGAAGTAACTAGGGCAGAATTGTCTGATGTAGGAACTCATCAATAGTCCGACTGCCACAGCTTTTGTTTTACGACTCTATTGCTATGTGTGTGCAAACACCTAGACACACTGGGGATTGTATTTGTCTTGCAGAGGTCAATGACTTAACACAGAGGAATCAATACAATGCCAGCGACACATTTTCTCACATCGCAGCATCAATTTCCAATCAACTTCCTGTCATCATCATCCCAACCTGTACCATGACAGGACAGAATGAGTTCTGTCGCTATACTTGAATTATATCTAACTATATCTTGAATTTCCCCTTGGATCTATCTATCTATCCATCTACTGATATATACAAAATTCATTCATTTCACAGTCTCACAAAAATAAACGGTCAGTTAAGTGTTTGCAGGTGTGGAAAGCTCTTTGTATAGCCAAGTGTAACCAACATTTAATCATCCGAATGACTATACAGTACCCTCCAGAATTATTGGCACCCTTGGTAAAAGTTGACTAAAAGTAGGTATAAAAAATAATCTTTAGGTGATTTATTGTACTCCCACAATGAAAACAATGAGGAAAAATATATCCTGCAAGACAAGCAAATTTATTCTGAGAAAAAGGAAAATCTCATAAAGAAATAAATATTTTTAACAAAAACAGCTTGCTCACAATTATTGGCACCCCTGAAACATATTATGTACAACATTTAACAGGAACATTTTCCTATGTAAATGCAACGTTTTAAAGTAAATCAGAGTGTCTGTGAACTTTCAGAAGTAGTTCATGACGTTCTTTTTCACTATGGTATGAAAATGAAGTCACTCAGAGGCTAAATCCTCTAGTCATTTTTCAACATTGGAGAGACAAGAGAATACACTAAATTGAAACAAAAAGAAATTGTGTTGACATTTGTAAGTAGGAGAATGTCTATGGAAACTAGGTATTTTTTTGAAAATGCCTATATTTCCAGTTAAAATGATGACTAAAAGGTTCTAATCATCTGGAAATGTGGCAAACATGCTTGGACAAAGACCCATGGCTATTTTGCTCCCACGCACAGTATGGAGGATGGTATGATAGGCAAAAATAATCCATAAGAACCACTGTTGAGAGTTACAGACAAAGCTATCATCTTGGGGTCACCAAGTCCCCCCCAAAAATCTTCAAAAGTGACCTCACTGCTAATAGATTATTTAGACAGCATGTCAGGTTAAAGCCAGTAGAGTCATTTAATGAACAATGTAAATGGCAGGAGTTACTGAATGGTACCATGACATGTCTGGGAGTGTGGTCTATTGTCAGATGAAAATAAAATTATGCTCTTTTGCTAAAAACACTTAAGGTGTCTTTGGCGTACATAGAAGAATGACTATACTAAAAAGAACCCCATGCCTAATCAGAATTATGGTGGAGGGGCTGTGCTATTGTGGGGCTGTTTTAATTCCCAAAGGCCTTGGGAACCTAATTAAGGTGCATGGCATCATGAACACCAAGAAAAACCTGAACATTTTCAAAGGATATCAAACAATCTCTGCCAAGGCCCTAAAAGTTGGTCATGATTGGATCATTCATCAGGTCAATGAACCAAAACAAATGCACAGATCAAAACAAATATGGTTTACTGAACACAAAATCAAGCTTCAGACATTGCCATAGCAGTCCCCTGATCTAAACCCCATAGAAAAACAATGGGATGAGTCAACGAGAAGAATGCACAAGTGTGGACCTAGCAATCTGGATGATCTGGGGAGGTTTTGTAAAGATGAATGGTCTTAAATCCCTTACTTTGTATTCTCAATCTTTATGGGGTGTCAGAGAAGAATATTACATGCTGTTTTATTGACAAAGGGAGGTTTAAGAAGGTATTACAAGTAGGGGTGCCAATAATTGTGAGTGACGTGTTTTTATTAAAAACATTTATTTCTTTATGAGATTTTCCTTTTTCTCAGAATAAATTTGCTTCCCTTGCAGGGTGTATTTTTCCTCATTGTTTTCATTGTTTGAGTACAATAAGTCACCTAAAGATTATTTTTTAGACCTATTTTTAGTCAACTTTTACCAAGGGTGCCAATAATTCTGGAGGGTACTGTATATGGGTGTGTTCATTCAGAATAGGAGCGGACTAGGAAATGATTGGATCAGGAATCCAATTGAGGTGTTTACATGACAAAATGTATTGTGATTGAGCCGTTACTCTGTTTCAAATCGGAATAGAAGTGTCCATGTAAACGTGGCTAGAGCCATTCATGTCCACTATGTGAACCAATTGAGTTGCATATCTAGTGTATGTTCCTGTCCCGACTGCATTTCAACACAACCAGAATAGATCCAGTACGACTCAACACTGACTGACTGACAGACTGATTGCTCCGGTCCCCATCAAAATTTCCAGTTCAACAACTGCCAGACAGTGAGGCAGAGACCACGAGAGTGGTTAGTCACTGGCATTAGTCATGGCTAATTCTTGAATTTTACTTCTTCACAAATATTACATAACATGAAAATGGGGTCAAACTCGAGGGTTTCAAGGGCTGATTCACAGACATGGCCTGATGCAAGGAAGCACGTCATGTTTTGCCGTGGGATCCAGGGCGGCGTTGCATTCCATATGGCCGCACTGCCGAGCACACAGAGTGACCCCAGTCCCCAGGGCCATGACCTCTTACATCACACACACACACCACCGAGCCTCACTGCCCATTATAGAACAGCTCAGAGGAGAGAATGGCTTGTGTGCGTGTGTGTCTGTCTGTGTCTTTGTGTCTAGTGTGTTGCATCTCATCTGCATTGCATGAGTCTCATGTCTCACTCTGTGCTTTATTGCACTAAGTACACTTTAGTACAGACTAAGTAAGACTAAAAACTGACAGCTGCAACAATAGACTAGAAAGCCGATATGCAAAAAAATGTAAATTATTAAGGGAGGCGGGCCATTTTTCCATTTGATAAGAAGTCTGCATTGAAACATGACACTTCAGAATATGACACCTGTACTAGTGGAGTTTCTTGTTTTGAGGGGACTGATGAAGATGTTGGTGGTGAGCATGATGGGGATTACTGAGTATATGGAAAGCAGGGGTAAGAAGAAACGAAGTGCGGAGAGAGATGCTGAGCACTAGACTCCATCATCTTCAACAGCAGGAGGAGGAGGAGGAGGAGGAGGAGGAGGAGAAGGAGGAGGAGAGCAGAATCCAGTGACTGATGGTGCTTACAGGAGAAGGGAACAATGAGAGGGGGACTGCAAGACTCAGCATTCTGTTAAAAAATGATAACAGCTTCACAGTTTCAGAGCGAGAGACATGGAGCAAAGGAGATTTGTTCAATACTGACGTTGACACAAATTTCTCTTTTCCTGATGGTTTTTGTTTTGTGGTGATATACATTGTATATACTGTACATTGTATATATATATATATATATATATATATATATTAGTATAGTGCTTTAGTAACTTTAGTCACACTCATAAAGTGAGTGAGTGAGTGAGAGAGAGAGTGTAAGTGAGTGAGTGAGTGAGTGAGTGAGTGAGTGTATATGAGAGAGAGAAAGGGTGAGACAGAGATGACATTTCCAATGGCAAATGAGAGTGGAGGAAGAGGCCACTCACAGGCAGAGGAGCAGAGCGAAGCCTGCGATGTACTCGTTCCTCTGGGCCCTGAACAGCTTCATGTGGATGTGCTCCACGGCCACCGGGTTGTTGGACAGGTCAACGGTGTCTTTCACACTGTACTTACGCACCTCTCGGAAGGCATCTACACACAGAAAAAGAAACAATCAAACACACACACACACACACACACACACATATGAGGAAATCTGGTGTAGGACACTTGGGCTTTATTTATTTCACTAACGTGAGAGAGCACATAAACATCAACATAATGAGCAGTAAGGTCTCAGAGACACACACTCACCAATGAGAAGAAAGACCAGGATGGCAATGGCCACCATGAAGGCTGTGTTGCCATAATATGTCACCGTTTGAACAAAACGGGATTTAAAGAACTTGTTCCACCTGAGAAAAAAAAAATGTGATCGTATGGCCAAATGTTAGTTCATGTAGACAAAAATGAATGTTCAAAGGGTGGTCTGAGAGTTATTGCTACACTCACGACCCAAGGGAGCAAAACATGTTTACTGTTCTGTATTAATTACTGAAAAGGAAAAAAAACACTAGGTTGCTTAATGAGTCAACACCAACATCAGCAGTGAGCTTGTTTACACTTCTGGGAACTGATGTTTTAGTTTTAGATATCCTAGCAACCTTTAAATCAGTTGAGTGGTCATGAGAGTCTTTCCAGCGGTAAATAAATTACAGCTTCTCTATTCCTGTTGCCACTACATGCAAAGAGTGGGTAGATGGATCCAATTAGATTAGCCAGGCACATCCTCCTGAGTGCCTTGTTTGTGAGTTTTTCCGGGGGATTCTGAACTAAGAGGTGATGTAACATTTGACCCAGTACATACTAAACTGTTTTTAGGTTTTCATTGAGATGCCAGTGATGTGCAACAACATTTCTATTGCCACACTGACTGACTGAACTGGACACCGTAAACAAACCAAAGTACTTGATTAGCGCAATCAGTGCTTGGGTTATCAAGAACTGGAAGAGAGGTGCCCTGTGTGCTTCTACAAGTCTCTAGGAGTAGCGCGGAGAAACACATCAGATTAGGCATAACTGTCCAAAACAGGACTCGGCCAATTAACTCTACGGAGTCATGAGGACTCGAAAAGATCAATGATTGCTACTGGGCATGAGTTTAAGGGTTGTGGAATCTTGCCATCTGACTCGATTTCAACACACACGCCACACCTCTTCCCGAGCTCCCATGGACAAATGTTCCCCTTTTAAGAGAGGGTTTCCAACTGTGGATAGAGGCCAACCTTTTGGGGGAGATGAAGGGTACACACAACAGCAGCACAGCAAACACCTCCGCATACAGGAATGTCGCCACGGCCGTCCACTGCAAACTCATGGCTGCCGGCGGAGATTCTGAGGAGGCAACAGATAAACATCATGAGTCTATATGTCAGCTAAAGAAGTTACAGTAAACCCCACTGTACATTTCACTATTTTACATTATATCCATAATAACAAGGGGAGAGCGAGGCACTTATAATACACCATATAGCTTAAGAAATGTGAACTGGTCCCGTCGGTAAATTCGAAGCCATGAGAGGCTGTTATACTGTTGTCAAACAATGCTATTTTGAACAGTGTTGTGGACAGTTCACACGGATGTCACATATCCCGTGCGATGGTGTGAAATATTGTTTAGCTGCTGAGGGCATAAACGCCCAAGCCGCGTCAGAGCTGTAGCGAGCAGAAGAGCAACAGCACCATCTCTTGTCATCATAGACACGATAGCACTTCAACTAACCTGACAGAGAGCTTGTTGAGTTGCATACCTAAACTAAGCCCTAACTAACCTGGTTAGGAGCTTGCCGAGTTGCATCAACTATGCCTCGGGTCAAACATCAGATTTTTTCGTCATCAGATGTGCATTCATTAGGCCTACACTATATGGTTAAACCAAGTGAGCCTACTGTAAATAACTCTTATTGAGAATTTGTCAAACAAACAGCCTACAGGCCATCATTGCAACTGGCGCGTCACGAGAATGTTATCTGGCAACTCACAGATTATGCTACGGTGTCAACATTACATTTAAGTGCTGCGCTGACCATTATAAATCCTAAATAAATCTCAACTCTAATCTACCTCAGTTACAATAGTTTACCTCACTGGTCTACAATATGGACTCGCCTACACCAGAGGCTAACGTCATATGGTTGGCCTGGAGTTAGTTAATATTAGCTGGATTTCACAAGGTGCACACCCACTGAAAATAGTTGTTTTATACTCGTAATACTTCCAACATATAGTATCTAAAATCACTTAAGTATCAACAACTTACAAGAACCCGAAGAGAGAAAGAAGCGCAGATGCCGACTTCTGCTCCAAATGAGAATTTGTGTTCTCTATATTTCACAAGAAAGCTATTATACTTCCGGTATATGAACGACCGTCAATAAGCCACGATAATTCTTCCGGTTACGTATTACTTGAAGTTCTTCACAATAAGAGTCTGAGCGTATCAATGATTGCAGTTATGATTAACATAGTGGCTTTGGAGAGTGTCCGTTGAATATATGAGCAGCGTACACCATCTCTACATAAAATATAATTTACAAAGTCATTGCAGCATATTTGCATACCATGGGTAAATAAAAAAGGAGAGCACGTGTTTGCCTAGCCTTAGGGCTTTTATAATGAAATTTCAAGGAGCAGATCATTTCACAAGCACTTCAAACATAACGCCACCTCATCCAACATGAAGGCCTGATACAGTGATGACGTTGGCCTACTGGTGTGCAACAAAGCCCCTGGATAGGGGCAACTTTGAAGGTGCTTGTAGAGCTCTTACCTGGTAACATAACTAGGCTACAGGGGGAAAGATTGTTTAGATATTAGTGGTTTAGTACATTATTCTGCTTAAACTGGCAAACTCGTTTTCCATCTTTCATTTGAGACACACACACACACACACACACACACACACATACACACACACACACACACACACACACACACACACAATATGACTTTTAAAAACGTTTTATTCTTGTGCCAGTGGAACTATCAAACCAGATTGCAGCATGAGCACAAAAATACATAGCCAACTTGGAATCATCTTGTAAAAAAATACTGGCAAATGAGGTGTTAAAGCATACAATATTCAATCAGGTTTGTTATTATAGCACCAGTTTCTTCATGTCAGTCATTTCACTTTAATTCAATAATTGCAATTTCCTATAATTAACTTTCATATATTGCACAGCAAACACATACACTGCACTGCACTGCTGTCAAATAGTTGTGTTTAGCTGAAGATATGCATTTGTGCCAGAGGGGGGCGCCAACATACAACAGATCAAGCCACCCGACAATTTCATTATCAGTCACATGACTAATACACCCACTGTTAAGACAGTCTCTCTCAAACTGCTCTCAAAGCATCAATACTGTGTTCAATGGTTATGAGTGAGTGTGCATCGCTAAATGAAATGCATTGCTTAATACACATTTCAAAGACACTTAAATTAATGTGCATAGTGCCTATTCACATCTGCAGATAGATGTAGTGTGAGCAGACAACTGAACATAAACCCCTTTTTTCAAGGGTTTTCAATGAGGTAAAAAGAAATGTAAATCATTAAAATATGTTACAACCATATGATAGTGTCATATCAGAGGATAGCATCAAGCAATTTAACCATAACATGTTGCCTAGCTAAATTACATGATCAAACTCAGTACCTACTGTATGTGTGTCCATATTTTAAGTTTCAATCTATGTAAAAACAGATGAGGTTTCCACAAATGCAAAAAATATATATGTATTATTTTGCAGATCAGTGGATGCTAAAGTCATAAAGAAATGCTTAAACTAACTGCTACAACTTACAATTGACAGAAGGCACTTGAACCATCACAAATCCATTTTTTCCGTGTTGCTTTGGCAGGGCTCTTTCACAACTTTTATTATATCACTGAAGCAGAGATGTAGCAATCTCAGCTTTCCTTTTCTTTCACAGGATTCCTACAAAAAAGAGAGAAGAAAAGAAACATAGCAGTGAGTCAGAGAGAACAATCAAGTCAGATAATAAAAAGCAAGACATGAGTTGCAGAGGTGAGGTGCAAACTGGTTCAGTAGAACTGATTTGCTCTGATAAAGCTCAATAAAGATATTCATCTTAACAGTTGAATGCTGAAAGACTGGGAACTCACAACACCTTATTTGTATCCATTTCAATGTATTTTACCATGATCAGTATAGCAAGACTCTACAGTATGTCTATTACCATCATGTACAGTATTTGTCCCAAGGATTGTCATGGTGTCAAAGGTCTGTCTGTCTCAGACACACTTCCTGGTTAGTGATTAACAAAGCAGGGAATTATGAAACAAGATACTCAAGGTAAATCCCAGACTTTCACAGAGCTTCAGAGTTCTTGGTTGTCTACGGGTATGTTTAACATTGAACCTCATCCCACCTGAGATTACATTGACTGGTTCTCATTATCCATTCATTGACATAATTCGGCTTATTTCAGTAATTGAATTCTATTCAGTCAAGACAACATTCCACCTTTCTGATCATCTGATAATGTAAAGCATCATACCTATGGAGCATTATCCTCGACTAGCTAACAGAAAAGTACTAAAATAGATTGTCTTTAAAATACCAGAACAAGAAAGTGATCATCCAACTCTTGATTTATTTTATTTATCTTTACCAGTTTTTTTTATGTTTACAGCATATATCATGTAAAACAGTTTAAAATGTTTTGTTTTTTTGTATTTAAAGCATGAAAAAATATGGAATCAGTATATTTACAAGTCAAATTTGACACTAATTAGAAATAAGAAAATGTTCACTAATTTATGTCATTTATTGTTTACCTCAAGAAAAGAGGCAATTACTGTATGAGTACACAGCCAGCCATTGGCTGGTAAAGTGAGTCCATGATTCATTCATTTATGCATTTCAAAACCAGAGATTGTGTCAAGTTAACACGGGTCATCATATGTTTTTTTACATAGTAGCAAAACTCTACAGTGGAGATATGAGATGACTGCACATACTTTTTCTGAGACAGATTGACTAGCTGTTCATGGTGACAAATCACTTTGATAAGATTAGGCCAGACACAATAGGTAACATTAAAACATACAATCCACACCTGAAATCCACACACTTCAGCATATTTTTCTGCCTGATGTCACAACAGTGCTTAGTCACAACTGCGATAAGTAGTGAGGAAGAATGACTCATGAAGTCACAGCTGCCTGCAGACACTGACATTTACCAGACCAGACTCCATTGATTAAATTGATCCCACCATTCAAGTTTTTTTTTCACCCAGTGATGCCAAACTTCTTTACCAGTAAATACTATCCGATTAATTTCCCAACAGAGATTTCCCACCGCTTATGATTATGACACATAACATACCCCTGCCATAAAACCCGCTTATAAAACCCCCACCCAGCAAACTTGTGGCTACCATGTCCATGAGACAAGAGAATATAGAACCTTTTGATTTCACTTCATGGATATCCATTAACATTCATTAAGTCTCAGCTGATGTCTTTTTAAGTCATCTAACGAGAGACCACTTTTGGTATAACCATAAACGAAAATACCCAAACACAAAAACAAACCCACAAAAACATAAATAGATAAACTCTAAATTAAACCTCAGAGAAATAGCATTTCGATACTTTATACATGTGTTTTTTTTTTCTTTTCTTTTTTTTTTTTTAAAGGAAAACTCTTACTGACATTACAGTTCAGCACAGTCCGTTGTACATGTGGATCAAGAGAAGGCACGGTATGTCCATTTGTGACCTCAGGTGAAGCAGATACACGCTCCGCCTCCTCCCTCAATCAGCCAGTTATAAGGTGCCATGTTGTGTTGGATTGCAATGTTTACAAATCATCTCAACTTCAAAGACAAGCTCAACCCACGGTGGTCAGGGGGGAAAAGATGAAGCATTGTGCAGGTACCAATTTCTCTGCAGCATAATATGAGTTCTGTAATGGCCCTTTACCACTGCAATTTCAGTGCTCTTGCACTGGCATCATTTGTTAAGGTTTTCAATAGTTCAAGATTTGGGTCCACTACACCACCAACACATCGATGGACCCAAATCTTCCCAACACCTTTTTCTGCAGTGTTAGGTAGTCTGTAGTGTTGCTGTGACACAGAATCAAAGAAGTGTGCCAGAGTAAACATTGCTGGTTATTTCCACATAGCTCCTGTAGTAGCAGTGAATATTACTTCAAAGACCACAAAGATGACTTTGCATTGGCAATCACATGATGGCCATGATGTCGGCTGGTTGTAAACTTAAACGTAAAATATCTCTGATATACTTTATATGGCCCATCTATCCTGTACAACTATACAGAATAGTTCATCTGAATTCTTTATATTTTACTTATATACATGTTATGAATCTCTTCTTAATATCTAAGATATTTTTGGAGTACAAATTCACAGTGGTATAAAAGTACTTATACCATAAGTTCTTGTTTGACATAGAAATATATTGCCAGTGAACAGAAATAAAAGTATGATTGACAAGATCTTGTTTTCTGAAATAATAATAATAAATACACAGCGCTGTGTTGGTTCTGATAGCTGGATGGCTTGTGAACAAGAGCAGTATTACAGAGAAAGCTGTTTACTCTGATTTTATACAGACAATGTGTGTGGCAAATGCACAATTTAGTTATATCATATACCTTCGCTGGGCATCAGGCAAGTTGAAACCTATACCATGATCTGATCATGACCACATTACTGACCCATTTTTCATATGTGATAAGGCATTCCACTGATCTGGAAAAGAATACACTTTAAGGCAAACAGGGAGGCCCGTGAATATGGTACAAAAGAAATACAAAATAATTAAAACAAAACATGAAAAGATAAACACTCGCTGTGACATGAACGATTATGCCATGAAACAATAATGGTCATACTACTGCCATGAGAGAATGTATAATTAGTATGTTAGACAAAGCCTAATGTGTGTTTTGTACCTTGTGCTTTTCAAAAAAAATATAGAAAACACACAGTAAACAAAAAACTGCAACATATGTGCCAGCCAGGCAGCCCCCATTGTGTTATGTGGCCTGAGAAAGAGCAGGAGGGGTCTTTCATTACAGACACATCAACATGGACATGGGCTCATGCCCACCACTGACATATCCTCAGTCAAAAACGCTGAGAAGTGTTAAAGAGTTTTGAGATTTAAAAAAAGACCAAAAAAAAATGTAGTCAGGAAAGAACAGGTCATGAGAAAGTTAGAAAATCCAGTGAGCTGTGAGAGGTTGTTACGAGAGGAGAAGGAGCACAGGAGAGGGGGGGGGGAAACAAAAAGAGGTGAAGAAAAGGCTTAAAAAGATAAATCATTTCACCACAACTGACTTGGAGAGAAAAGCTTCCAGCTCTGAGTCTCCTCCTGGGTTGCTTCTTCCGTGGCTCACGGCTGAGGCCGAGGAAGAGGCAGCGACACTCGGCTTGGGCAAACTATACATGTACACGGCCCCAATGACCAGCCCTGCGCCCAGCGTGAAGACCAAGTCCACGTGGAAGCCGAAGAGGTAGACGGACATGATGGTGGACACAACAATGGAGAAGGAGGTGGCAAAGCCCTTCAGGATGTTGTCGGCATACTTCACCACCACGGCCACCAGGAGGCCGCCGAACGCCTGGTTGAGGATCACGCCCCACACCATGGGCGTGTAGCCAAACAGGAAGCCCTTCTCGGCGATGGCGGCACCGTCGTTCCACCACAGGCCCAGCAGTCCCAGGACCGTGCCAAAGATGCCCAGCTGCACGTTCCGCAGCCACACGGACGCCGAGCTGCCCTTGAGGATCTTCTCAAAATAGACGCCGGCGAAGCCGGACGACAGGCACGACACCACCACCGCCACCAGACCCTTGCCGTAGCTCTGGCCGGAGTCGGCCGCCGAGGCCTCCTTCTGCTTGCCGCTCTCCTGCTGCACCTGGACGACGGCGACGCCGGCGAACAGCAGCAGCAGGGAGACCCACTGCACCCGCGACAGGCTCTTCCGCAGCATCAGCACGGAGAAGAGGGCTGTGGTCAGGATCTTCAGCTGATACGTCACCTGGAGTCAGAACACGTACAGGTAAAAAAAAAAAAAAGTGTGAGAAAGAACAGAAGACAGAAGGAATGAGCAGACAAAGTGGGTGAGAGGGGAAGCAAGCAAGAAAGCAGAGTTATCTACAAAGGAAACCCCAAGATATCACAACCAGGCATGAAATTGAACGTTTATCATTGTGTTTACAGAACACAAAGTACCAGACACCCGGTCACTGGGACCACTTATGAATGTAGGGGTTGTTTTTGTTTTGTGACCTCAAGTTGGAAATGACCGTAATCAACACTGGAAGCATCTGGGGCATTTCGAAACGGTTCACATTAGAGAGGGCACAATAACCCCAAAGATGAAAGAAGGAAATGACAGTGAGGGAGAGCCAGAGGATAGAGCAGTAAATTCCTCTTTCTCCTTTTATGTCCCAGCTTCGGGCTACGGCAGTCAGAGGCTAGGCTAATTCATCTCACCTGGAATGTGGCTGCTGGGAGGTTTGAAATGGCCACATACTGCAGGTTGTTCTGAAGTGTGTAGATAAGGGACGGGACGGCCAGTTTTAGCGTGTCCCTGAACTGAACGACTATGGAGTCGTACAGGAGAACCCCAAACTCCTTGAGGTTACCTACAAATAGAAAAACAGGGCAATATGCAATAGATAGATTAGATAGATAGATAGATACAGCTAGATAGATAGACTGATAGGTAGAATATGCAAGCTTGTTTGTGCGTGCTTGTGCGACGTGTTTGTTAGTTCATTCAAACATAGGCGAGCTTAGGATGTCAAATGTTGGTTTTATTTCACTGCTGGCTTAATGGCAGGAGAATAAAATGTTCTGCCTGATATAGACCCATTCAACTGTATCATGTGTCAACATGCGTTCCTGAGACTATTCCCGGCAGAACAGAAAACAACATTGAACTAATGGTACCTTGAGAATAAAAAAAAAAGTTTTAAAGTCGACATTTTGTAGAGCATTAGGCTAAAAGCATTTGAAAGTATCTGCGTTGGTTTTGAACATTTCGACCGCAAATCTTCTAGGAACAGACTGAAAGGGTCTAGAAGACAATACACCAGAAGAAACATAAAGCATTAAGCATTTTCTAGCATTATCTAACCTCACATCCAAGCGGCAATCACGGAGACCTACCCCTTTTTTGAAACAAAATGATGAGCAGACAAGTGCAGCCTTTGAGAATCTCTGCCATGACGACAGCCGAGGTCGCAAAGAAGCGATCCCCTGGCAGTGTGCGAACATATCGGATGCTGAGAATGAGTGAGGCGTTCTGGATCACCAAGATAGCCAAACTGATGTACTTCAACTTCTTGTTCACGTCTGTGCAGAGAGGCAAAATGACAAAACAAAATCAATTATCAGTGGATGTTGTGCTGTAACTGATGTTCGTTTCCACACAGATACAGTATTTTGACCGTGCTCTCTTACATGTAGGGCTATAGACTTCTGTGTACAGGATTCTACAGGAAAAACATCCTTGCTGAATGGAAGAATAAACCTCAACAATCCTTGAACTGACAATTACATCATTACAACATTAAATTACATTACATTTGTTCATTTAGGTGACGCTTGGGACTTGCAAATGACGACTAAGTTTCAAACTGCATTGCAGTTGGTGTAACAATAAACACTTTTACAAAAAATATCTGACTGTCAGAGGATGAGAGTGCAGAAGTTTAAGAACTAGTCAACGGACAGTAGTAGGAGACATAAGTAGAAGTGAGAAGAACATATTGAAGTTGAACTAACATAAATTCCTCAATATAGAACACTAACTAACTAATGCGCTAATGTGTGAAGCTATTTCTACTCCCTTGGTAAACAGAAAAAGGCTAAACAGACATCCATTTATAAAACGCTCAATACGGATAGTGTTCTGGAAGTAGACAAATATAGGTGCAGCCCAACGAATGCTTTAAGTATGAAACATGACGCATTTACAACTGTCGTAATTGCTCATATTTACTCGGTGAAGTATGCCATTTCCTTAACAATGAGAAATCAAGCAAATGTAGGGTAGGATAGCCTTATGCTAGTATTTCTAAGAACTCGTCCAACTTGCTGGTCGTGTACCCAACCCACCAAAGTTAGCTATCTAGTCTTAATTCTCAAACAAGCTGCTCAAAAGGCTTAATATTTACCTCCTCTCATGTTCACCTCTAGAAACAAACTTAGTGCACACTGAAGAAGACACTATGACTATGATTGAGGATACATGACAGGGTATCCTAAAGATTCTTTAGTTGCCGTTTCTGGTTTAACTGGATTAGCAGACAATGGTAGTGGCCCATTATGTAATGAATTGATACTGTTCCATACATGAAGGACGAAATATAGATAATGCTTTACAGATTAGCTAAAGGATAATGGTAGTGGACTGCGCTATCATGTTAATTTGACGTTAGCTTGCTATTTATCTAGCTCACTAGCTAACATTATCTTATGGCAAATTGTCAATTCCAGACGGCGTGGAATGACCCGTCAATCAAGACAGCACTATTAATAAGTAATGGTAACCATAGCCTACAAGACTCGTGTAATATTACCCACATAACATTAATAATACGGTTCTACCGACAGCCTAGCCGAGTTTCCACATCTGGTAGCTTAAGCTACTAAACTTCACTGTTTAGTCGAAGTAACACTGTAACATTATCCACTCCAGCTAAGTGAGCGAGAATGTCTTATACAATAAATACAATTTCATCCATTCAGATATTTCTGGTCTAAAAATAAACTATTGTTACTAGTGCTACTGTGATCCTCCTCAGTTAACGTTAATTTCAGACGGCTAGCTAACAAGGAAACAGATAACATTAATTGATAACGTTACGGTCACTAACTTTCACAAGTGTGAGAACGATCATCAACATAATACAGTTTCGCAGATTACCGTCAAAGTGTCTGGGTTTTACCTTCATTTTGTTTACTGCGAAAACTCTTATCTTCCCCAACTCCAGAGCCCGTGCCATGGCTGCTCCCTGCCATGTTGGCATTGACGTTTCAGTGCAGAGAACTGGCTAGCTAGCTAGCTAACAAACACCAGCTTCTCCAGCAATGTGTAGACTACTGGCCAGCTAGCAAGCAATACATCGGAGAGGACTGTTCTACAGTCCCTAGCTGCTACTCAGACTTCAATCCAACTGGACACTTGAGACTGCTGCAGTCAAACTAGAAACAGAGGCCCTGTCATCGTAGACATTGCTGAGAATGTAAGAATTATAAATGCAGTGTCAACCTAGTTGTAAGGTATATCTGTTATTATACACGTTTACATTCATCTCCTCGCTCGCTAGCTACATTCATCCAGCCTCTTGTTGTCTCTCCGTTGCTTTATTTCCGCCTTGTCTGTCGTGGCAACCTGGTGGCAACTGTCATTGGTCCATAGAGCGGCTGATTTAAAAACAGAGTTTGCGCATCTGCGGCGCCCGGCGAAACCTAATTCTGCCATCTACTGTAGAAACACATGTTCAACTGCTGCAAATTAGGTCGTTAGTGGCACTTAATGGTGATGTTTAAAGTGAGGTGATACTAGGCTAGTCAGTCTATGGTTGTTATAATATGTGAAGAAAAGAAGCGTGTTGAAACTTAGATCAGAGATGGTTGATAAAGCTAATCCAGTAACTAAACAATCTTTAGCCAATGCGCTTGTGTAGCCTACTCCTTTCGAACACACAGATTTGCAGGGATTGGCCCCTAGGCCTAAATTTCGTTTTTTTGTTAATGTAGCCTATATTTCAACAATCAGTGATTGATGGTAGTATCCTAGATTATTTATGATGTAGGCCTATTTTAAATATGTAGGTCTATTTCAAAAGCAAAATAGGTGGTCTAGGCTATTTTATCATTTATCTATTTTATTGAGCTGAAGAAAAATGTATCAAAATACTTTGAATAGGGCCTACTTACTGAGCCTATACATATTCGGAGGACTGCCTCATTGTGAAATTTTAGCATTTGCCATGTAGCCTATTCTCTGAAGTTGTGGTCAGGCTCATTCTTTTTGAGTTGAAATGACTTTTGACAGCTTGAGATATTGCATCACTTGACAGCAGACTCTGTTCATCAGCTAGTTTGTAAAATAACCACTCTAGCAGCAGTTCTTTATAACTGATTGTTGATTGAAGATGTTATTGTGGGTGGGAACGAATTGGCGCAATTTGGTTACTTCATTGGTGAAAAGGGCCATCTGTCATCATCTGTAGGCCTATGATTTTTTTTTTTTTTTTTTTAAATGATTAAACACAACTTAATAATTTAAATCAAATTATTGTGCAGACCTCTATGGCCTGAGGCCCCCCAGTGGTCCCTAGACCCCACTTTAAGAACCATCTGGACTGATGTCCAGATATGATCAGAATATTGATATTCAGAGAAAAGCTGTGGCTCTCAAACATTGTAAACAGCGTCAGTGCAGGCCTACTGATGAAGGAATAGATCAGATAGACAGACATTGTTTGCAAAGTGTTTGCATGTTTCCTTTAAAGAGTATTTTTAGCATCAAAAGCATATTTTATTTTGATACATGTGGCTGGTTTATAACTTGAAATTAAGGTATTTATATTTTATTTTAAAAAGCATCTGTATGTATTTTTGCCCAACCAACATTATTCTATTCAGTTGAACCGTCAGAGAGGAGGCAGAGAGAGAGAGAGAGTTTGGGGTGCAGTCTCATCAGGATCTGCAGTGTCATAGTGTCTTTATTGTCCTAAGGACATTCTTTTTCACACATATCATTTACATTTGACAAAAAGACAGCAGCAACTGATGTTAACGTCACAGCCTCATACATAGCATATCACATATAACATCCTTAACACAGTGCAAGCAAGTGTGGACAGTGCAGACAAACAAACACAAAAGAATAGGGGGCATGGATGATTGTCACAGGAGACTGTTTAGTGCAGTCATGGCCGAGGATAGGCTACAAAACTTTTCTTTAAAGTGCACTTTTTTCCAGTCCAGGGCTCTGTACCTGAGGCCAGATGGGAGTAAGGTGAAGAACCGGGGATAGTCAGGGCTGCTTACTATGGTGCGGGGGGGTTGGGAGAGAAGGAGTGGAAGATGGGGGAGAGCTCCATTGCGCAGCACTTCAGCACCTTTGCCGGGATGCCATCTGGCCTATAATAGTGCTTTGCCAACTAGACATTCACATTCTGATGCCATCAGGAAACATCCCAAATGGAAAAGACATAGAAAAAAACGTATATGCCAGCAATGTGTTTTATATCCAAACTTGTTTGAATTGAAAGTGGCCCCTTTCTCGTTTTCCTCATACAACGTCATATATAGTCCTTATAGGTTACAATGTTTTATATGTTTCAGGTTACACAGATTTAGCAAAGATCTTATAATGGTTTCACTGTCTGTCATATAAAAACCTGATAGATTTTTATATGACAGTGAACAACAACAACAAAAATCAAAACATTTGTGCACCCACATTTAATTTGAATCACTTCAATTAGGTCACAAGGAACCATTACGGCTACTAGCTTGGTTTATTTGCCTCAGAGACATTTTTTAACCAGTCCACGCAAAATCCAATGATGACAAAAGACCAAGTTTGGCCACAACATCAGAGAATACAAATGACATTTGCTCAATTGTTATGATTATGGGGGGAGGATCCTCAGAAAATGTTCTACCCCTCAAGGGGTCCTGGAACTGGTTCGAACAAATCATTTTTGTTTTGATCTGGACATTTGTTTTGGTTTGTTGACCTGATGAATAATCCAATCATGACCCACTTTTAGTGTATTGGCAAAGATTGACAGATTTACTTTGAAAATGTTCTGGTTTCTGGGGTGGTTTATGATGCTTAGTAAAGTTCCCAAAGCCTTTGGGAATACAAACAGTCCCATAATAAGAGCCTTGCACCTTCTCATTAGGCATGTTTTCAGTAGTCATTCTTCTGTGTATACCAAACCCAACTAAAGTGTTTCTTGCCAAAGAGCATTTTCATTTAATTTGACAATAGACACACTTCCTGAAGTTACTCCTGATGCTTGTAATTAAATGACTGGAAATGCTGGCATTCCCTTTAAATAATCTATTAGCAAAGGTCACTTTTGATGATTTATTGGGGGAGTTGTGACCCCAAGATGATATTTTCCAACAGTGGTTCTTATAATGTCTTGCCTATATCATCCTCCATGCTGTGTGGTGGCAGGATAACCATGGGTCTGTTTGTCACATTTCCAGTTTTAATTATGGTTTTCACTGTAAGCATTTTCAACAAAGTTATAGTTTTATAGCCATTCGCTAATGTCAAGAGACTTTATTTTTCATTTAAATTTAGTGTAGGCCTATCTCTTGTCTTTCCGAAATGACTTTGATGATGATGATTTAACCTCTGTCACGTTATTTTCCTTATCGTGAAAAAGAAAGTCATGACTACTTCTGAAAGTTCAACGACACTCCATAATCCGTAAAACTTTAAGTTGAAATGAGATAGGGAAATTCTTCTGTTGCATTTTGTATATAGGATTTTCTAAGAGCCAATAATTGTGGATAATGTGTTTTTGTAAAAATATCAATTTCTTTTTAAGATTTTGCTTTTTAACAGAATAAATTGGTTAACGTCAAGGTTGGATTTTTCCTCATTGTTTTCATTCATTACAATAAATGTTTTGACTGCATAACACTTCCTTACAGGTTCAGGTAAAGAGAAATGATAAAGGACCTGCTTACACCGGCAATAACAGTCCAAATAAAACACTGTAAGAGAATTCATTATGTGGCTATATACACAGACATGTGGATGTTTTTTTATGGCAAAAATTTTCATTAAAAATATGACTTACAGTACTCTATATTCAAAAGCTACTTTGAAATAGCATTCTGCAGTATTGAACTTTATTTTTAATGCTAAAGAAACTAAGTAAGTAAGGATGTCATTAACAGGTCTAGGCAATGGCATAATTAAATGTAGCCTGATACTAAACCAGACAATAGAAGAAATTGACTGTGGCACTCTGGGGACCATACAGTGAAGTAGACATATTACAGTATCTTAGTCCCAGGGCCTAGAGGCAGAAAATGAGGAGTTATGGTCTGGCCTCCCTGTGGACCCTGAGGGGTACAGTAGCCCTGGCATGGTCACATGAAGATTAGATACCGTTTTAATCTAAATTTGTCATAGGTCGACACATTTAAAAAAAAAAAAAAATGCAACCACTTGCTCTGGGCATACACATGAACACATGAGCAATTAAGGTGTTTCTACATCAGCCTCTCCATTAAAAACTTTTCTGTCCTTTTCTTCATTTCTCAAGTGTTTCTATTGCTGACTGGACTATGCCTATGTTCACAAAGTTGTGTAGTGCGTAGACAACACAAAAAATGGTAACTTAGTTAGTGACAAATATTGTTTTATTTACAAACATTGTATATACAGTGTATAGACATTCAGGTGAAAATCTTATTTGAAATAAATAACATTACCTAAACAATTTACAGTAAACAATACACAAGTATCAAGCTGTTACAACCCAGGCTAAACAACCCAGATTTTCAAAAATAACTTAAGGGTGACATTGCTTTTGTTCAATTCCCTCCAACGTCCCAAGCATCTGGGTTAACAGGCACTTCTATCAATTGTATCTATTGTAATTCAAACTGTATATGTTTTTTAGTGGGGAGATTTGTCCACTGAACACAACATTGCTCCCAGGCGTGTTATAAACGTATCCAACCCAAAGAAAGACATCAGATCAAACAAGCTGTTTTAAATTGAACTTGCTGATGCCCAGTATTACACTCTTGATGGCATGTAGACCATTCTTAGTCCTGGGTTAAACAATGACTCCTTGTTCAAGGTTCTTTCTTTAGTATTGACAATCTGAACGTCAGAGAGAAATGAAATCCTGTGGGTTAGCTGTTGATGAGCAGAACAACACATTGTAGTTTGAAAAAGAAACAACCCCAAAGCTTTTCAGGAGCAACAGGAATCTCTTTTTAAATCCAGTGATGCCACTCCCAAGCTCTAACGTACTTCAGGTCTTTTAAAGTGGATCAGTAGTGCTCTGTCTTATTGTTATGTGAGGTGGGAATTGGAAACTGGATCCCTGGTCTTTGTTACCTCTTAAAACAAGGTGAAAAATCCTTAGATACAACTACCTGTAAAACCAGGTCTTAAGTATCAGTTTTGGTCTTAGGGCAAATAAATGCCAACATTCTTGGCCTGCATTTGAAGTACAATGGGAGGTATCAGAAACTTTTCCATGCCTTGGATCATCAATAAATAACATACCATTTTGAAAATAAATAACACAATAAACTCCCTAATAAATAATAAAAAAAATCTTCTGATTTCCACAATTGTTTAACATTACTACAAAATAAAGTAACATCTAGATAACCCTCCACGTTGTACTAGGCCCAAATATTGGTAATTCAATCAAGGCATTAACAGCTTGAACTAGCTGAAGACTGTGCCTTATCGAAACAGAACAATCCTATGGCACAGTGTTACTCACAGAACGGATTGTTAAGTAACAGTCAGTGAGGAGAAAATGAGAAGCTGGACATGTGAAGTTATCCAGAAATTAGAGGCTTGGTGTGATGTTCTGTTCCTCTGACAAGTCTACAATATCCTCACAGGTCTCCATCCAAGGGTGCAGCAAGATGTCTTCTAAACTTGGTCTGTCTTCTGGCCTATATGATAGGCACCACAGAATTAATGACTGGCACTCTGGGAAAGCGAGAGAGGAACTTGGGGTTAGAGTCATACAACAGACAGTATCATTTGGCAGCAGGAATATTTGTTTATTCCCTACAGCACTCCAGGCCCAGAAGACTCACCTTTTGAGATGCGTTTAGTGAAACTGGGATTGGCTTGCACAATCTCTGAGTCCCTCTCAAAAGGGATGTCGCCACAGACCATGTCGAAAAGGAGTACTCCAAGTGACCACACAGTGAGAGGCCTGGCATGATAGCTGTGGTGTAGTATCCATTCAGGAGGGCTGTAGACTCTTGTACCTGTAACAAACAATTAAGGGACATTTGTTAGAAATGCAGTGCTAGTTGTGTCTTTCATGCTCAAGTGAGATTTGGCATGTAGCTGCTGATGATGTGAAGTTTAACATACCTTCAAAATCACTGTATTCACTTTCTTTGAGGAGAGCACCAGATCCAAAGTCAATGATTTTGATGTTTCCAGTGCGGGTGTCCACTAGCACATTCTCATCTTTTATGTCTCTGTGTACAATCCCCCGGGATTCACAGAACTGCAGGGCTTCCACTATCTGTCTCAGAAACCTGCAAAATATGCCACCAATGTCAGACCATGTTATTTACTTCCAAATAATAAAGAAAAGAAAACATTAGTTCGACCCTGACCATGTCAAATTGAGAACAAAGCTATTTCACCTCCTAATAGCAACTCAACTCACCTTTGGGCAATATGCTCTTCCAGACATCCTCGCTCTGTGATGAAGTCAAAGAGGTCCTGGCAGGGTTGTGGCCTCTCAAAGACAATTAGGAACCCACGTCCTGGCAGCTCAAACCAATCCAGCATCCGAATTATCCCACTATGAGTTTTTCCTGAGTTTGTTTCACCCGCCAGACGCAGAAGTAGAGCAATCTCCATGGGAACAAGTTTTGGTTCATCAGGCTGTAACAAGGAAAAAAGGGAGAGCTTGATTAGGCCACTTAAGAATATGGTAATTAGCCTATCTGAACGGCAGAGGAATCCATTTTGTTTAAATGTGTCACGTAGGCTATAATAATAAGTAATTGTTTTGTAATTATTCTGTAATAATATTGTAATAAATAGGAAAACATAGCCTAAAAGTATAACAAATCGAATTTCATTTAAATTGTACTACAATTTAATCAGCAAACAACAAATTAGGAATAATCAAATGAGTGCAGTTTCTGTTCTTGGGGAAATTATGACTATAATTTCGCAAATATTGTTTAGGAAAACTCGTCATTGCTACGTCATCCAAAACAGTTGGGGTTTTCCCTCCCTCCCCACCAGAGGGAGCAAAGCACCACACTGTGTAGCCTACACGCTGACTTTACAAGAGGACAATAACATCTAAACAAAAAACAAGAATCAAACGAAAACAAAGCAGAAAACGTAATCTTACCAGTCTTGCCCACTGCTGTACTCTATCAGTGGATATCTGTTTGATCGCAACCTAAAATGGACGAAATGCAAGATATAAGTTAATTAAGGTTAAGAGACAATAAAGACAAGAATTTTGTGCCAACAGTTGTGCCGTTTTAGCTAAACAAATAAAGACAGTATTCTCTTGAGGGGATATTCCAATCCAAACCCACCTGCAAGCCGTCTGAGATGCGCTGGCCAGCGAAGACAGACCCGAAGCCACCGCTCCCCAGCAGCAAACCAAGCTGATACTGCTTTTCAAAGGGCTCTTTGCCTGCTGTTTGTGGAAGGAAGTCATGAGTTAAGTAGTAAATACTTGAACAAATGCGTCTAAGAACACAACAGAAATTTACTTGAAAGGGTTATTAACTTTTGAAATGATGTGTAGGCCTATAAGTTATACCGAGTCTGTCTCTGTCACGTTGCAGATTAACGTTAGCTGCTACAGCTGACAATTCAAGTCAAATAAAACATGCGATAAAAAGTCATAGGCCAGCTATGCGTAGTCCTATGAAATTGTTAACACGTAAATCGAACATAGAACAGGTCAGACGAGATGATAGTAGGCTATTAATCTATATTTGCTACAATTATATAAAAATGTATAGTAAAAAGGCTTTCAATTTACCATGTTTGCCCCTAACATCCTCTGCTTGTTCCAAATGGATATCGACAATGCGGTTGTCCAACATCTTTGTTCGGCTTTACAATTTTGAAAAAATACACAAACCGAAGGTAGTTTCAAGATAACATCCAAGTTTGACCAACTTTAGTCTAGTTAATCCACCAGAGCTCCATTTAAATTCACAAAAACGTTGGTGCAATGCTCACGATGCGAACACATGTCAGAATGATGAGCTGAAAGTTTGTTGCTGTTTTAAGTTTACATCGGTGAACACGCCCAGGTAGAGGGTATTAGCCAATCAGAATCATGCCTTTCCCTGTATTTTGAACCGTCTTCCAATCACAACGTGCCTACATTTAAATATGAGAATATTAATGAGCCAATGTTTGGTTTTTCTCAGAACTCAACCGCTCAAATTAGGCTACCTTCCAGTAAAGTAGCGCGCGCTGCGCGGATTGGCTAAAGAAGGAAATGTGTTGGTGAATCGTAAACTTTTTTTTAGCTGTTTCTGTTTTTCTTTTCTTAAATCGATTAAATGAAATTAAATGGACTAAGACCTCCGCTTGTGTTTTAAGACAATCTGGTTCGTGACTGATAGGTATTGCATTGTCAAACACAATTAGATTTAAAATATGTAGTCTACAGGATTTTCCCACGGGGTATTGGCTTTAAATGTAAGGTTATTTCCATTTGCAACAGTGTCTGTGCCTCTTCAAAAACATTGCTTCAAACACAGTTTTATGTGAAGCACGTACACCTGACGCATCTTCTTGACTGGGAATGTACGGTGTTCCCATCATGGGTCTAACTAATCGCCGGAGGTGTTTCTGCTTTGAGTTTGGCATCCGTTTCAGAAAACTATTAGAAGAACTTATACTACGCCCATGACTCACCAAATGTGAAGAAATGTGCCTACTCTGAGTGTTTGCCAATGCATTTCTCCACTGCAGCGTGCCACGGTTAGGCAAATTGTAGTACACATGCTGCACTTACTATCCGAAATTAGATTTCTGTTTTTCCCAAATAACCAACAGAACTACACACAACTACAGAGAAGTCAAGAACGTATTTCTTCAGAAAGTTCTTCTTTATTATTCCCAGAAAAAAAAGTATTTTCATCCAAAACAATAAAACAAAACAAGCTTATATTAATCATTAAGTGTATAATGTATGACATGACATCTTAATTAAGTCTTTTCTTGTTTGTTTTAAAAATGATATTTGTGTGTGTGTGTGTGTGTGTGTGTGTGTGTGTGTGTGTGTGTGTGTGTGTGTGTGTGTGTGTTTAAACATGCACCTAAAGAAGTCCAATGATTGTGTCAATGGTATTAGAAAGAAGGGGGTTTGGAGAGTTTGAGAATGAAGGATCTTTATTGGTAATGAGGAGAGGTGAATGTGGAGATAAAGAATGAGTGAAGGAAAAGACAGGATTGGTCTCCTGTTCTGCCCTCTCCATGCGAATCCCTCCATCAACTACTGTCCGGAGAGGGCTCTCTATGCATTGAATTCTTCTTCATGCTGTCGAGGTACTCTTGTTGTGAAACTGCCAAGACGGAGGCCAAAATCTCATCATCTTCCCAGTCTGTCAAACCTGGAGATGAAAACAAATGTTTAAATGTTTGTCTTTGATAAGCACTATCCCACAAAATGAAAATCCTTCATACTTATGAAGGACAACATCAGATGTTGTTATTCTCTTCTTTGGAAGATGCAAAAAAAAGCTTTTAAAAAATTGTTTGTCAAAAAAATATGTCCGTATTCCAAAAATGTATTTGTACAAACCATTAGCATAATCACTGAAGTTAGGATTTACCTAAACAGGTCATTCATTATGGTACATTTACCCAAGAGTATTGCTTTATGACTTTCAATGATCAAGGCTGTGCAAAAATAGTTTTTTTCTTTGTGTATTATTTATTTTTTAAATAGTATACTCTGAATGGACAGCTAGTAGATTGTAAGTTGTTTGCTTAATGTGACAAAAAAATGTAATAGTTTACAGTACGTTTAATATTCAGAGGGAAAGAAATACTCGGTGACTAACGGCAAATTTAGACAATGCTCAGACCAACTACACCCCTTTGAAGCACACTGGGTACATTATAGATGTTTAGCGTATATGAAACTACATAGTGATACTCGAAAACTGACACCACAGTTTTGCATCCAGGATTATTTGTAAAACTGCAAAAGGCATGTTGCTTGAGGTGCACCAGGTGTGAACTTCTTGTCCCCGAGTGCTCAGGTCACAGAGTGTAAACTGAGTTCTCTATTATAATGCTCGATCGTTTCCTTCCTTCCTTCCTCCCCTCCTTCCACAGAACTCATGTCATATCTGACCTTACATCTGAGTTACATAATCTTTCATTCACACAGCCAATGACAATTTCCATCTTTCTACTGAAGACTGTACAAGACTGGTCAATGGTGTAATCCTGATGCAGCCCATAGAAAAGACCGTGCACCCATGAGTCAACACTGAACATAATGTGACAGTAAGCAGAGATGCACAGCAAGAATGTAACAGTTGAAATTCTTTGAGAATGAACTGGACGACAAGGTGATCAGGAGCATGCCTCACCAAAGGCAGTGGGTGACATTTCCTGCATGATGGCACGATACCCCAGCGCTGGGTACAGGGACACCAGAGAGGAGGAGGTGGGCCTCTCTGGCCCGACGCACGCCTGGTTACTGGGACCTACGGCACAAGAGCACAGGCTCGAAAATCACCTCCTGTGAGCTCAGAAGACAAGTCCGACATTCCCACTGGGACCTAAGAGCACCTGTGACCTCTGCCCCTAAAAATGCCTACAAGGAAAACCACATACGCAGGGCTTTTCCATTTTCCACTTTCCACTACAAGACAGTCTGAGCTGGAAATACTTTCAAAATGAACTAAAGTTCATTTTGGGAGTTCCAAGTTGAAATGTTTACGGGATTCATGAACCTAGTGTATATAGAACCTTGGAACACAGCAGTAAGATATTTACTGATGTGTTCCACTAAGACGACTTTGAGTTTCACATGTTGAGAGTTGTATAAGATGTAGCATTCGTGCGGGATTCAGAGCGATGCTCACCTGGTGCGCAAGGTGAGGGGGGTTTGGAGATGGCCAGGACGGCTCCGGCCGGGGAGGGGGGCTTAGCAGCGGTGTCTGAGTGGGGAGGGTCGGGGTTCTCTGGGGAGGGTGCGGAGCTGCGCTGGCGCGGAGAGCGGGCGCTCCACTCTTCTAGGCCACTGGACGCCGCCGCCGTGGCGGAGCTGCAGGTGGCAGTGGCTTTACGAGGCTGCACAAAATGCACACACACACACAGCACTCAGGACAATTCCAACTATTCAACACTCTTTGGAAGCATGTGATTTCATAGAAAATAAATAAAAATGAAACTGTCGAAAATAACGGTAACACTTTACTTGACGGGTGAGTTCGTAACACATTCATAGCAGCTGTCATACACTGCAAATGAAGCATTCATGACTGTTTCATGAGACATTACTCAACATTCATACCAAACCTTTCATGAACTTGGAAGACAGATCGACGACAACTTGTCAAAATAAAACAATTTCCTATGCCGTTTTTGTTGGTTTTAACATTCATTTTAGAAAGGAAGATGCTCCGATCTGGGGCGGGACTAAAATAACTGCCCAGAAGAACTCCAGAGAGGCATAAGGACGGGCTTGACTAGAAGGACTGGCAGTAGCGATAAGTGCCACCTCTTTGCACATATGCAAAGTCATTATCTAGTATGTGAGTGTGTCTGTGTGTGTGTAGCTGCATTGAGAGAGCAACTGTGTGTCTATATGTTATTGTATATTGCTGTTTTAAACTGTATGCTACCTATATGCTGACATTTAAGGCGATGATACCTTAGTAGTAACTGTAACCACCATAACAAAGCCTAGCCCTTTATTTTGAAAATAACCTGACACTCCCACAACTAAACAAAAAAGTGATGAAATTTGTAAACATTACTCAAGGTATCGGTATTGGTTCAGGTCCAAGCCCAGTTTGAATATTACAACATCAGTGTTTTGACAGGCAGACGGCAGAGTGACACTCCTTTTTGTGCATTTACATGTCAATTTGTGTTATTCAATTACTGGTAGTTTATCTGCAGTTTACTACGCTCCTCCTTCAGCCAAAGTCAGAATTAAAATGAGGCAATAGAGCGACTAATCTCCTTTGAAGGTTTGCGAGCTGAGAGATCCTTTTTTTCCCATATTGCAGGTAAGCCTTCAGGGGCAATGCTTCAAGAGTCAAACAGTATTACCCTGAAACGATCACTGAATTAGGCCAAGTACCAAAAGCCAAAGTGTGGGAACTAAGAATGACTAAGACAGGCAAATTAGTCACTATACAATTTGCTTACAACAAATGCCACAAGTGTCACAGAGAACAGCAGTGTGTTCAGTGCAAAAATATAAATGACGCGAAGTACACACATAGACACATTCATGTAGTCCTATTTAGTACTATCTAGTACCTAAAGAACCAAATCAATTGAATAGAACAAAACATAAATCCTGCACATTATGCAGAGTGAGTTGCCAAGAGAATTAAGAGCTTAACGGAACTGGGCGGTGCCTGTACACTGTACAGTTATGGTTATTGATGTGGCTCCACTGTCTCCACGGTCTCCTCTCTGTCTCACCTGCCGTGCCTGCTTCTCTTGGTCCCGGAGCCACTGCAGGTAGGACCCGCGCGCCACCTGCTCCTCGATGGCCTCGTTGGTGGCCTCCCAGTCGGTGGCCCTCTTCTTGTCCTCCAGCATCTGCTGCTCGATCCACGACTCCTCCGACGTCTTGATGGCATTCTTCATCAGCGACGTGTCGGCATACTGCCAAAGAAAAAAAAAGCAGAGACCCTGATGTTCCACTTTTCTGACCGTAAAACATGAGATGTGATAACAGGGTACAGAAGTGCCTTGCTCACAGGCACAACGGTAGAAGCATGGGTAGAAGCCAGGTATTGAACCTAGAGCTTTAGCGTGCTATTGCATGCCAGCTCCTTAACCACTACGCTACCACTACCCCCAGGGTTCAATGTATAGCTGCTACACATTAAAAGTTCAACACTACCTTGGCCAGAATAAGCTTATTAATTCATCTTGAGGACCTCTTTACTTCTTTACAGTGGAATAGAATGGTCCTATATTTTCCTTCTCCTCCCACATCATTATGTCTTTTCTATAATTGATGGCTGATGATCAGGCATGCTCAAACACATGCAGAGATGAAATGTGCCCATTCGGTGCCCTGGCCTGGACCCAAGCATTTGGTACAACTTTGTCTTCGCCTCAGCTTCATCATAGCTGACAAAGCGTTAAAACAGAATCTGACTTGGGTGTGTTAGTGATAACTGAACGTGTGCTGCTATGAAACTCTCCACTAAATCACATTTCCCCTCCTTACACAGGTTGTTTTCACATTACTTGGTTTTCTTTCCTGTATGAGAAACTGTTCTATTCAGACTCCAGCCTTTGTGTTCTGAATGACATCTAAATTGTAAGCATGTTTACACTATCAAATCGTCAACAGTAACATGAGACAGGACATTTTGCAAATCAAAAACAAACAAAGAGGTCTGTTTAGGAGCTGCTCATGTCTGATACATAACCAGGACATGCTGGTTGAACTCAGTACCAAGAAAGGATTTCTCACACTGAATAATAAAGTTTAATGTTCTACTTTACTTGGAAGCCTCAGAACTCAGGACTGCAGTGGTGCTCATTGCAAAACAAAAAGTTTAATTAACATGTTCACTGGTTCTACTGGGAATTATGGTTCTGCTACCTTATGAAAAAGTGTTCATAGATTCATTGTATTTCGTTTCCCTGCCTTTCCAACAGATCAACAACGGTTTCTTCCAGATCCCATGGATGGTCTTCTAACCTGCCAAACCGGCAGCTACAGTTCAAGGAACGGACTGACCCAAATACGACCAGTGCACAGCCGCCCATCCAAATAACAACTCCAAAACTGGGACAAAAACGCCTGTGCCTCTGTGTTTCACGGTGAGTAACCTACATACCCCAGTGCTACCACCTTTATCAGCCACTTCATGACCAATACAATAGTCAAGCGTGACTGCTGCTTGCCATTTTATCTGGAGGACAGTGGGTAAGAATACCGTGGTTTCCTGGAGACTTAACAGATAAGAACCCAAAGTTATTATCTAAGCATGTTGATTTTGTACATTCACTGTGTACTAGAAGAGGGAATGTGTTATACAATCAAACTTTCCCACTTTACTAGTTCATCTTGGCACCTGCTGAAATGTTCCACTGGCACTGAGTTATGACACATGCAGGTTAAACTCAAGAGACAACAAAAAAAAACCAAAGCAGCGCAATCACCATTTGGGAAATGGGGCGTCTGTTCCTAAAACACTTCACATAATGCAACCGTAGAGCTTTCAGGTTGACCAAGTCAAAGGAAGAGGAAGCACACAAAGTGTTCTTTCTTCCCTTCTTCTAATTACTAAAGGCTATTTCGGCACAGATGCTCCACTGCCTGTTGACCAACACACAGTGTTATCATTAAGGGTGTCTACAGCCTAAACAAGACAGTGTACTGCTAATAGGCTTTCCCTGAGAGACAGGGACGTGTGGAATGTTGCCCTTGTCCGAGCTGTGCCGCCCAGCCCTTTGATGTTCATGTGTTCTGGAACAGGGTCGGGTCTGGTGCTCCCTCTCTCTCTCTCTCTCTGATGAGGCTTTGATGAGCTGAGGACTGTCACGTAATTCTGACTTCTCCGCTCCGCAAACACAGGGGGGCCTATCTGAGTCAGGTGGCCACACTTGGTTTCCTGATGACAAAGACGGAACGACCACTGCCTTTACACAGCACAAATGCCTAATAATGATACTGAAACACTTAGGTACAGGAGCAGTATGACTGTCTCTAATGAGATCGTTAAAAACAGGGATGACAGATCAGGGTTATAACACCAGTCTAAAAACGAACTTGTTGCAGCAGACCAGACTTAAGTAAAAGTCTTTAAATACAGTATGTTTCCGACAAATACTTCTCCTTCTGATTCACCTGAGTCCACATCAGCCTGAATGGGCTGGAAGTCGGAACACACTGCTAATGCTTCTGAGCCAACTGTGCCATGCCTTCCTGATCCCTAAGAACATACTGTAGCACTACCCGCCCCCGATATCGCACTCCACTGTAAGATCTGTGTGTGCTACATCTCTTAGGGGGTCCCATCCAGCTGACAAAGGGAGGAGGACGTGCACGAGTACACAGAGGCATCAGTCACACCCATGTGCTCTAAATCAATCACTCTGACAGGGGTCAATCAAGGTCAGGAGAGTTTATTTCGGACCCAGCAGCAAAGCCTTGCTGGCATGTTTGGGGAGTAGCCTATCTTCCGTTCAAGTCTTTTGTAGCGCAATCTCTTCAAAAGCATCAACGTGTGTGAGGTTCCACATTACATTCCCCATCATATTCACCAAATCTCCATGTTGGGGTGGAGGGGAACTAGAAGGGAGGGGGTGTATGGTGGGTGTCACATTATATGTTATATGTTATATTGTATGTTATGTGTGATGTGCAATGTGCAATGTGCAATGTGTGATGTCTGATGTGTGATGTGTGATGTGTGATGTGTGATGTGTGATGTGTGATGTGTGATATGTTATATGTGATGTGAACATCAAATGCTGCTATCTCTTTTATGGAATGTTGATTGACGTGTGAAGAAGAATATCCTTATAGGACAATAAAGACTCCATCAACAAGAGGGGCAATAGCTATTTAAAACTGTTTTTGTTACGGAAAACACCTGCAGATACACGTTCATGTTTTTGACATTACTAATTTAACTGAGACCAAGGATGCCTCATCTTGTCCTTTTCTCACACTATACATGTACTATATGTATCACAACTACAGTTCTAGACAGATTGTGGAGCATGCTGTAAGTCAAATGCATCTGTACCAGCAGTCATTGAGAAAATTGATGCATGTATGTGCAGGCCAAAGCAGACAGTACCCACCCCTGGTTTGAAGGCAGGAAGCCCGAGCCCAACTCCAATGGTGGCTTTGTTGGGGTTCACCACAGAGTTGTAGTGAATATTCCGATGGTAACTAACTCTGATTGGCTCATCGTGGTTCTGATGAATGCCATGGAACGTGTTGATTGGTTCTGCACAAAAAAAGAACAGAGGCCTTTTACGGTGATGTCTCTAAAACCATGTGTTCCATGACAAGACAGACACAGATACAGACACAGATACAGATACAGACATAGACACAGACAACACACACACACACACACACACACACACACACACACACACACACACACACACACACACACACACACACACACACACACACACACACACACACACACGCATACACTAATGTACATACACAAATACACACACTATGTAAAAGGCAGTTGGTTGCATTTTTGTAACCTCTTAAGATATGAGCACCAATATTAAACATTAAGAAAAATATGGAGAAGGACTGAAGGCAAATCAGAAAAGTGTCCTGTTCAGAAGTCTGAACACATCACATCGGTCTTCACTGAATCATATTCACTCCAAGACCTTCTTTTTTTACTGTGTGCTTTTAATGGCTCTGAGTGACCCTCTAGCTTTATTTCAAGTCTCTTGATCCCCCATGTTCCTTCAAGGGCTTTATAGTCCTCAGATAAGCCTTTGTTGGTTTTACCTGGGTCCAATTTTGAATTAAACACGGAGTGAGATTTCACGGTTACTAATCCTAAGCAACCAATATGGAATAGTCTTCCACCTAATAAAAGATCTGTTGTCTGTGTGGAAAGACTAAAAACTCACTTTTATAAGTTAGATTTCCCTGGATTTTAACTATGTGTTTCTTATTTTAGTTCAATTTGAGTTTATGCTTTTGTTTAATTCATTCAGAGATCTACATTTTTGGGGGTCAAGTCCACTTGTGATTCTGATGGGTCATGCTCATTCTAATTGTCTTAGATGTTTTCACTTTGGCCTTTTTCATTCTGATTCCCTTTACCATGTTCTGAGGTTCATTTCATTCATTGCTTATTTTTTTGCCTTTATGCCGCTTATTCACCATGTCATGTTTTTCCATTTACATTGCTTCCATTGTCTTTTCTTTTCTTTATATACTTTTATATGTTTTTAAAAAATGGAACCTATTGTCTTTATATTCTTGTCATTCCTTTATCCATACATTGACTTAATATCATAGTACCATCACCATTCTGAACTATGAAGTGGCACTGGATACTGAGGTTCCTGCTTAACACTTATTTAACACCCTGATGTCCACTTGAGATGCAGCATGGCCCTTGCGTCCACACCTGTGCCAGATTGGTAAACTTCCACCGGTCGGTTGTACATCTCCGCCATTGCCTGCATTTCAATGTGGTTCCCATGGCAGTTGTTTTTTCTCTTCCTGTTTATGTATGTGGTGAAGTCTTCTGTCACATAATTTGAGAAGTAGTCTGCATTTTTCGTCTGAAATTAAGCCAGGACAGTTTGGTTAAGGTTCAAACTGCAAACAACAATTTCAAAACCATGTGGTTCACTAGACTGGCATTGCAGCCTAATGGACAACCAGTGAGTGACTTACCAAGTAATCCATGCAGTGCTTGCGAACAACTTCGTGCATATCTTGGTCTCCATATACTTGATCAGCTGTGCAAAAGAGAACATGTGTATTCATTAAATTGATATATCTAACATCACTAACCTGCAATAGCATGGTTTAGAAACGAAAATACCTTAGAATGCATTAGAATGCATTATAATAGACCTTAGAATGCATTATCTCCTTTGCATCAGAGCCATATAGATACATATGGCTCTGCTTTGCATGCACTACAGCTAATTCTCAGAAGGCAGATGGTATTGTTAGTTATGGGCAACATCTAAAGTAAATAACAGCCCACCAGCAACCTTATTAAAGTGGTTGCGGCTTATTTTTGGCGGGCTTTGTCTACTTGTATGGCACGGTTCGATTTGAGTGACAGCTGAAGAGGCAACAGATGTAAACAAAGTGGTGTGGGCATCTCGTCTCATCTCAGTCATCTCAGTCATCTCGCTCCCCGCTCCGTCAAGCATTGCGGCATGCAAATGAGCTCTGCCCCCCACCACCACCACCGCACCCCCCGCAGCGACTTCCAACAAGTCACATGACCAGTTCGCGCGTTGTAGTTCTCAGAATCTTAGTCAACTACTTCCTCTTTCGCAGCAGTGGCCTCAAAAAAGAGGCGGAATGCAAAAATCTAGTTCAGCGAGCTACAAACACATTTATAAAAAAAAAAACAGCGCTATTTTCAATTTCAAAAGTACAGCTTCAAAGAACTTCAGGGTTAAAAAAAAAAGACAAAACCTAACTTTAGAAAAAAAAAGAAAAAAGCAATAGTATTTTCAAGGCACAAATACAAAAAACTATGTCAATGGGAAATGTATTTTTCTAGGGGAATTCAAAACAACACCAGGCTGCACCCAGTCCCAGCAGTTACTGTGGAGACTGAACTATTTACTATTTGATGCTAATGTGATTCCGGCCTTTGATTTGCCTGGAAAAAGATGCGTGTAAAAGCTTTTGTGTGGCACCAGTTGCTGCTCCATGACCCTGGCAGGTCCTGTGCCGAGACGCGAACAGAACACCTTGCTGTCATTCCCCCGGGTTGGAATAAACCAGCAGCCTGTGCATGCTGTTCAGAGAAGCATTTCTTCGTAGCGCACCACCCCAAAGGTGCCTGCCTGCTCTGGACATAAACAAGAGGAGAGTCACATTTTTGGCAAGACCAGACCTCCGGATTCTCCATCGGCTCAACCACGCATGACTTCATTCCTATGGGCTTGAGAGCAAACAAGCCCAAACAAATGCAGGAAGAAGCCTGTGCAGTAATTAAGAGGACACATCAGACAGTAGAGTATGGGCAGGACCTCATGGGGTGGGTGAAGTGGCATGGAACAGAGACAAAACAGAAGAAAAGAAAAAAAAACCCACACAAAACCCATTTCGATTCATAATAAATACCTGGGGTTTTAACCTGCCTGATCACAAATGAGTGGAGGGGAAGAACCTGGCTGGAGTTTTTAGTTCCTGCCAGGGAGTGGAACCGTGTAATTTCCGTCTCGTTTTTTGTTTTCGTTTAGCGGCCCTGAGGTGTGGGTGTCTGTATGCCTCTGTGTCTCTCTGTGTGTGTGTGTGTGTGTGTGTGGGCCGTGTGTGCGTGTGTGTTGTTTGGGGGGGCAGGACCTGATCGTCACACACCGGCACACTCTTTTCGATGACTGCTGAAGGGTGGTCATGATTGGGATTCCCCCCCCTCCACGCACACACACACACTCTATTTTGCATTATTGTGACTCATCTCCAGCAAATCCCGACCATGCTGCTTCGTTCCACCTGTGATCTCACCTACTACGTGACGCTTGTTCAAACTCTCCCTGTGTGGGCTGGTCACAAGTCAGAAAAAAACACACACGCTTATCAGGCAACGTGGTTTCCAGGTGCTCAACAGCATCAACAGGAGAAAAGTCATTTTAAAGAGTCTCTAACTATTTGCGACAAATAAAACTTTGGGTTGAGAGTATCGCTTAATCCTTATCAGATATGACTATGGGTATGAGCTAAGTGAGCTATGGGCATGAGTCTTCTGTCCATTTATATGTATTGTGTGTATGTGCTTGTGGTTACCCAAGTCATACGTTAATGTCTGTCCCATTTGGTTTACCCCAATGTGCATGTCTACTGTATGTGTTGTCTTGTAAGGATGTCAATTCTCTCTCTAACTGCAACCTTTACCCACGTGTACCAATAAAGTAACCTGAACCTGAACCTGATTTTACATTGCTGCCTTGCAGTATATGGTGTACTTTATGCTTAACTGACACCATTTCAGACCTGGAAGTTTTGTAGACCTTCACTGTGGCGAGCCACAGAGGAAGGCCTTGCGTGACCACAGACATAAAGCCTGGAGTTACCAGGGCTAATCCGTCACAACCCGTCAACACTATTACAGTACGGAACAAGGTATGGTCTGGATGACTAAAGGGTCAGTCACTTGTCTGGAACCTCAAAGAAAAGTCACACTCAACCATTGCCTGAACGGAGCCTTCAGAGGCCAGTTGCTCAATCACACAAGAAGTCAACCGGGTGACCTTTTCCGCCTCAACCCCCGTCGCTGATGTGAAATGCTCGCCAGGACTCAGAAAGAGGAAGAGCCGAGCCTAGTCTACTGAGAAAACGAGCGGCGCTGAGATAAACTTCTGAAGAAAGGAGAACGCGCACGGCTGTGGAGGAGAAAAGAAACCACAAGCGCGCCTCCACCAATGTGTAGCAGAGATAGCGCCCGACGCTCGTAACCAGCTTGCACAATTCTGAGAAAGAGGCCACTCTCCTCTCTGCGGCGCTCTGCAGAATGGCGCGCTTGTTAAGAGCCCAGCCTACCCTGGCCTGCGAGGGCCTGATAACAGCTATCCATGCAGTCCTGGGGCAGCACTTTGGTCACTTCTGGTCATTTACTACCACTCCATACTATTATGGGATGTTCTCTGTGGTTTCCAGTCAACCCCGTGGAAAGTTCATTCACTAACTTTAACATCAGGAATTGTGTCGTCAGCAAGGTCCTACCATGCTGTTCTTTCAGAATTTTTTTTTCCTCATTTCTGAAATCTAAAAAAGCAGCTAGAGATTCATAGGCTACCGTAACAGTTTAGACAATAAGATACATTTGTCTTCTTTTGCTTTTACCTTTTGTCTTTGCTTTTTTCAGCAGCTACTGAGTAAGCACTTCTGCACATAACGTCTGCATATAAAAGGCAAAGAGCCATTACACCAATACTCAACTGGCTGACTTCCAGTCAGTCTAATAGATGCATGGCCAATGAGGCAATACGCCCGGTCATTTGGCACTTCAGCTTACCCACCAGTCGACTGACACCGTTAGGAAATCACTCTCGGGGTCACGCTACTGCGGTGAGCTCCCTTCCATGTAATCTGGCCTCAACTCCAAATGGGGCTGATTCCGACGAAAGACATAAGTTCACTATCAATTTACCACAGAAAGTTAACACTTTAGATTAGGCACATTTCATGGTAAGGAAGCCAACTTTGTGGTAAGAGTAGCAAATGAAGTCAGTGACCACAGTGTCCACTGTCCACGGCTTAATATGCCTGAGCTTCAGTCTCAACAACCCATGTTAAGTTTGTGCATTAAACATGAGAATTGAATAGGCCTACAAAGTCACACAGAAAGCCTGACATAATACAATTCTGAACTTAAGTGCATGTATACAACCTAATTGAAGACCATGACTTGAGCATGCATGTTTAAATCTAGGTTTCTCTGAAACCCATTCAAAGATAAAGACAGATAGCATACATTTGTGAATTACAATACACTGCACAACCATGTTCTAGTCATATCTCCTAATATATTATATAAACTCTATAAACTGGTGTCATAACATACATTATGAATAAAATAGACATGTGTTTGATGCAGACGTCAGTTGTGCAACTAAAGATGTCTAAAGTGCACAAAGGATAAGTGAACTGTGCTAAGGACAAATGGTCATGTAAATGTACTTCACCTGCAAGTGAAGCAAAGCAAAAAAAAACATGTTATCTACATTTAACAATCACTCTCACTTTTGACACCACTTCTCCGGCCTACTTTGGCCCGGTGGATACTCTACTGTTTGATCAATAGTGTATTTGACCTCTCTGATGGTCGCCCTGCACTGCCAGGTTTCAGTGACCAGGCCTCTCCACCTTTTCTCCTCTCTCAAACAAACAAGTGACGTTAATCAAATCAATGCCACAAGAACAACCTTTCACACAGTCCAACTAGATGCCCTGTGCATCAAATGGAAGAATGCTCCTGAGCGCTTTTCACCACCGACATCTATTCAACAACCTTATGTGATCACATTACATATCTCAGACAGAAAAATATATGCTGTAAAACAGACATTAGCAAAATCAGCAAAATCAACACAATCGGGGAGCGCTGTGGCGCAGCTGGCTACAGCGCTCATACCACATAGGGGTCCGAGTGCCCACGGGGACCCAGGTTCAGTCCCACCCCATCTCTCTCCCACTTACTTCCTGTCTCACCCTTCACTGTCCTATACAAATAAAGGCAAAAAAGCCCCAAAAAATATACTTCAAAAAAAAAAAAAAAAAAATCAGCACAATCTAATTGTGATTTTTCAGAAAAATACTGATTTGATTCACATTCAAGCTACAGTTTAATATTCCAAATGTTGCTTTAAATTGTGCCACTTCTAACTGCTAAGCAAGCCTAGCTCATGACAAGCACACAGCACTCCTTTAAGGTGAGCTTGACTGTCTGTCACACAAGGAGGATGACATGAATAAGAGTCATAGATGAGACCAGATTAACCATTGTGAGCTGCACGATTATATACAGCCTTAGCCAATAGTTAACTGGTTCAGCTCAAATGCGATTTCCATTAACAAAAAATGGTGCAGCCCCAATTTAAGACTTGATAGTGAATCAGACTGATGTCTGCTGTTTTTCTGTGTTATGTCTTGTCTGTGGTGTTTGTGTCCATGTTTAACCACGCTGAAGAAAATTTTCTGTCATGTACGTCAGACAATAAAGTTTTTCTGATTCTGATTCTGATTCTGATGTTGACGTGACAGTTGTCGGCTAAATATTCCACCCGTTATGATGTACTCAAAGGGCTTGCTCAAAATCAGACTAGTACACCCCTGCCATGGAAACTTTGCCAGGGGGGGTTTGAAGGTTTTGGTTGTGAAACACACAGCTTTGCTAGCTTGTGAGTCATGGGGACTATGTGTTGGGTCTCGTGGATGCCATAACTCACTGAATCACACCCACCATTGCAATCTGTCTACGCCGTCAATGTCAGTGCATGTCTGTCTGCACACCACAGATGTGCAATCACCCTTGCCCAACATGGTTAAACCCATGATGACTACTAGACAAATGGTAGAGAATAATTGCAGGTACTTAGTGATCTGAGTAACGGGCTTCCAGTAAGCCCTGGACCAAAATTAAAAAAAAAAAATAGTCTGACAGCCGACATTCTGGAGAGAAGCTACTTCTACTTGGTACAATTTACTTGTTAGGGCACCAACCTTTGCTTTTGGGTGAAAGGTCTCGAAAACATTGCATAAGGTGGGAGACACGACTGGTCTTTCTCAATGAGGAATGTCTGTGTGTGTGGAGTCTAAGAGTCAAGAGCCAAGGGTGTCTGAGTGTCTGAACGTGACTGCATGGGCCTACGTGCAAAAAGCATGGACTGGACTGACGCACGCCGACAGTCTAAGTCACTGGAGCAAAGGGCCCTGTTGCCAGCATCTTTATAAAAATAATTATATTAATAAATAAATGGCAGACAACTTTTGAAAAAAAAAAATGCTGCCAGAGCACCACAGTCTATTCCCTGATATTGATGGTTCTTTTTCATACCCTCAAATTCTCTCAAATCAAATTAAAATTTTCCCCCGTTTTAATTAGTCATTGCGGAAATGGTTTTAATGCAACTGTAACGTTACCACATAATGCAGGTCTGACCGATGATGCTCTGCTGACTCATTTGCACTTTTGACTGGACAAGTGGCTATTAGGTCAAAGGACAACATGAGCTGTCCGTTTTCCACTGTTTTACAACAGCACACCAAAAATCTTAAGCCTGTTGTGGCACTCTGTATACAGGGGATCAATAGGATGATAGGTGAGGCTTCAGGAATGTCCTGTGATCCTCCAGGTTCCAACATGGCCTCAAACTTTGTTCTGTGTCTGTGACGAGTGACAAGCGCAATTACATGATGTCCTGAGGTCAGGCCTTTTAATTGTGCTCGGCCTATCAAAACAAACTGGAGAGACAAGATAGCAGTTCAGCTGACCCACTGTTTGTTCTCCAACACTACAAAAACAACAACTTCTTAACGCAACACATAACAAGCAGTCATTAAGTGCTACATTGTGATTACAATCAATAAATAGTGGAGGATGATCACTGTAGCCAAGACAACTACAGCGTTTATTTGTTTGCCACAATTAAGTCTTGTACTTGTGTGGGTAAATAGTCCAGACATAAATACAACGATGAGTAATTCATTCATATGAATGTGGACTATTTTGCTGTGCTCTTATGATTTGATGATTTGCTGATATGACCATACGATCTGCTGTTTAAAACATGTTTACGAAATTGATTTAATCAACATTAGACTCCTTTGCTATAAGTAATTTGTGATGCTATCTATCTGTGGTGTCTGGCTCATCTGCTCTTACAGAACAACACACACATCAAAGCTGATTTAAGAAGGAACAGACACACAAGAAGAGCAAAGCAAGTCCATACATACTGAACCGCCATTCCAGCCTGCTTCCAGATGTTAGTGAGACTGTTCCTCTTTTAAATAACTGATACTGAAACCGATCTTGTTTCTTGTTTCTAGAATCCAGAATTGTTTTAGTGTGACTGTTTATGGTGGTTGGGCACTTTGTGCAGTACTCAAAAATCAATGCTGCTCCAAGTTATTATACTCTTGTACCAAGTGGATCGAACTATTTGCTGCAAGAGAAAACATAAGAGTGCAGCCTTATCTTCCTGATTTTTAGAATGATAAGATCTCTACAGGCATTTCTAAATGTTATCTTGTAATGTGGTAATGCATTTTACATGAGAATGATTCCATTCATCTCATGATCCCAACCCTTCATAATGGGTTTAAGTAAATTCTAAGCACTCATCTATGCATACAAACTCAATAACCCTAAAGCCAAAGATCCTTCATTACTACTCCGCTTTAACCCTCTCTGCTAAAGCTCCTCAAGGCAAATTTACAGTAAAACCAATCTGGAAGCGTTTTTCAGTCGTCTGTATGACGTGACGTCCATCTATTGTTAGACAGAATTCATTCCATTAGAATGCACCATGTTTGACACTCCATATAATTATATTTCTATTTTCTTATTGCTAAATCAGAGAAGTCTGAAAACTAGTTGCAATTAGTTCCGCGAATTCTGCAGGGTAGTTGACTGATTTATGATCAACTAATTGATTGGCTTACCAATATACAACTGGCTTTGCAAAGACGCTGTAGATAAATACATTTTTAAAAAAAATGTTAAAATTACCTAAGCACTCATGTTTTCCCAAACATAAACACTTCTCAAAACAAATCATAATTGCAGGCTCCACTGAAGCTGAACTTTGGCACGGGAGTCCAGCTGACTTGTCCACGTGCGGACTGACTGGCTGCTGAAGGGAGCACCCCTGCCTGGCCACCTGTCTACAAATCCCAACAATTGGGCTCTTAAGCTCATACACGCCCCAGGCTGAGAAACGCTGTTGTTGTTGTCGTCTCAGGTTGAGTGGAATCCACGCCACGCCTAACTAAAGCCACGTAAACACATACATACAAACACACAGGCTCACACACACACACAGGCTCACACACACACAAACACACAGGCTCTCTCTCTCACACACACACACACACACACACAGGCTCACACACACACACACAGGCTCACACACACACACAGGCTCATACACACACACAGGGCTCACACACACACACACACACACACACACACACACACACACACACACACACACATACACACACACACACACACACACTCACAGGCTCACACACACACACAGGCTCACACACAGGCTCACACACACACACACACACACACACACACACACACACACACACACACACACACACACACACACACACACACACACACACACACACACACCTGCCCTGCAGACCTACCGCCTGCTCAAAGGGCTTGGAAGAGTCTGTGAAATGCCAGATATGTCCAAACAGGACATTGATGTTGCTTGTTTATCGCTATGCATCTTGATGACAGCACTGAGTCTAATATGCAAACCAAGAGCTGGAATGTGCTTGGAATTTGGAGACGCCTATTAAGAACACCTGAATTATGCGTGTGTGTGTGTGTGTGTCGCTGGAGGTGAGTGGGTGGATGTGATAGCACAGGTTTGACTGCCTTCTACGATAAGTCTTGTGAGGTAGTCAAGCATCTACAATATTCCTATCCAAAATATGGCGCCAATATAGGCCATTCTGTTTTCTGGAGCAAATTGGATAGTAGTACAGGTATGGTAGCAATGCTCACTGCATACAGCAGACAGGGTTCCAACAGCAAAGCAAAAATGAATGCCATTGCTCAACCCACATTGTTCTCATGATAGTATGAGATTACAGTTAAGTAACATTTTATCTAGAGACACGCACTAGTTTTCCTTATGATGATGCAAAGAAATTCACATTCACACACACACACACACACACACACACACACACACACACACACACACACACACACACACACACACACACACACACACACACACACACACACACACACACACACACACACACACACACACACACACACACACACACTTTAATTCTGCGAAAGAGATGCTTGTGTTTGTTTTCTCAACTCATGAAAGAGGCCAGCTTGGGGGGGGGGGGGGATAAGACCTTGACAGAGAGCGTCTAGTACACAAAGTTCCCTCGCGGAGACGACCTGCCTCCAGCGTGAGTCCGATCTGTTAGCAGAGACTCCGCGGTGGTTGATGTGGGACCGAAAACAAACGGCGGAGTATCGCTGCGGGCTCGTCAACAAATCACTGGCAGGAGGAAAACAAAGTAAAAAAAAAAAAAAAAAAGGTTGTCACAAGGCCACCGCCATCGTCAGCTGATTGTCATACCAACAAAGGCTGCGCATGACAGGACGTCACTGCGTAAACACCAGATCGCATCTATCACCTTGGACAGGTACTGTCCAGAGGAGGTATGGAGGCATGGAGGCTAATGGCATTAATTGTCAAGAGCAGTCCAGCTCGTGGATGAGTGCCTGTTTGCTGAAAGGAGAGGAGAGAGAAGTGGAGCGAATCGATCAGGCCAGGTCAGGACGCTCTGCTCACTGTTGTCCTGCTTGTGTCTGTGTGTGTGTGTGTGTGTGTGTTTGTGTGTGTTTGTATGAACACAAACACAAGAGACGGCCATGTCACTGGCGTCAAGAGAGGCAGATCGAGCGAGAGAGAGAGAGAGAGGGCCAGTGGACGCCTCCCTCCTTTGACTGTGTGGACTGAGTTGGCGGGTTTCTGTCTCTAACTGCTTTATAATCAACAGGCACACACACACACACACACACACACACACACACACACTCAGAGACCCTCGTTAACACCTGTATTCATCATTCGGAGAGGTGTGTGTGTGGTCTTTGCCATTGCAGTTTTGATATGAGAGTTGGCGGGGAAATGGAGAGTGAGAGTGCTCTGAGCTAGGGCAGAGCTCCGCTAGGTGACACCTGACTCCTTTTTCCCACCAATCAAAAGCAGAAGTGCACATTCCTCCTGTGACCCGGGGACACTAATTACAACAACATTCTGTTCAAGCTAAAAAAAAAGAAGAGCAAGAGAGGGAGGGAGGAAGAGAGAGAGAGAGAAAGAGGAGAAAAAAACACTCTACAAAGAATGCTCCTTTGACAGAGCAGAATTTGAATAGTAATTCCAAAAAGGGAGTGTTTCTTTTTGACGGAGCGATGCTTCCCCTGTGCATTCTACTCTACGCATTCTACATTGGCAAGAAACACAACGCACTTTCAAACACCTAGGTTGATTATAAAGCTGTAACAGATAGAGAAACAGAAACTCCAGAGTTCAGAATCATATCAAAACTGCAATTGAAAAGACCACACACAAACACCTCTCCAAATGATGAATACAGGTGTTAACGAGGGTCTCGGAGTGTGTGTGTGTGTGTGTGTGTGTGTGAGAGAGAGTGTGTGTGTGTGTGTGTGCCTGTTGATTATAAAGCAGTTAGAGACAGAAACAGAAACTCCACAGTTCAAATCATATCAAAACTGCAATTGAAAAGACCACACACACATCCACACCTCCGAATGATGAATACAGGTGTTAACGAGGGTCTCTGAGAGTGTGATTACGTGTGTATGTGTGTGTGTGTGTGTGTGTGTGTGTGTCTAATGCACATCAAGTGTGGCTTACCATTTAGGCCTACACTTACCAACTAAAGTGATACTTTCGGTAAGAGAGTGGGCTTACCGCAAGACCACCTCAGCTAGACACATTTCAGAGAAGCATGACTACCATGACGAGTAACCACGCTGCATTTGCCCTTTTACGTCTTTGTCATAGCGCCAACAGACTCAGAGACCTTCAGTCTATTCTGGCCAGGATAAGAGCATCGAGTCATAACCAGAATCTCTTACAAATAACACACACACACAGACACACACACACACACACACACACACACACACACACACACACACACACACACACACACACACACACACGCACACGCACACGCACACTCAAACACACACACGCGCACACACACACTAATTGTGTCCTTTCACAAGATGCTACTCCTGAACTGTAGAGCAGAGAGGCCTCTACTTTTGCAGGAGCAGCACAGGACCTGTGGATCTCAGCGCAAACGAGAGCATTTTAGACACTTTGATTTTGGTGTGCAGGTGAGGATGGGTGTGCAAAACAGATACATGAAAGAATAGGGCCGAAAAACATCCATCACATTTAAACGTCCACCTGCAGGATTTTGCTGGTCAGAAGGGAAGAAAATGACAACAACAAAAAAAAAAACAGGCAGAAGTGTGACGAAAAAGGACAAAGCTTTTGGGGGAGAGGGACAGGATCTTGCAGGGACAGGTCTGTGGCGGACTGAGCAGGAGTCCACTGTAGAGCAGAGCTGTACTGTGCAGCCCGTGTGCTTTTGGTCACAAGAAAACCCCTGTGCATGTGACCATGCCCGGACCACAGCACATGTAACAACAATAAGGGACTGCATGCATGTTGCAGCGCAGGTGTGACCCAGGCCTGAGTGTAGCTACTGTTTATCATACTTGTTGTGTTTTGCAGAGCAATCAGAAAGCATGTGTGTGTGTATGTGTGTGTGTGTGTGTGTGTGTGTGTGTGTGTGTGTGTGTGTGTGTGTGTGTGTGTGTGTGTGTGTGTGTGTGTGTGTGTGTGTGTGTGTGTGTGTGTGTGTTGTGTGTGTGTGTGTGTGTGTGTGGTATGTGTGTGTGTGTGTGTGTGTGTGTGTGTGTGTGTGTGTGTGTGTGTGTGTGTGTGTGTGTTGTCTGTGTGTGTGTGTGTGTGTGTGTGTGTGTGTGTGTGTGTGTGTGTGTGTGTGTGTGTGTGTGTGTGTGTTGTGTGTGTGTGTGTGTGTTGTCTGTGTGTGTGTGTGTGTGTTGTCTGTGTGTGTGTGTGTGTGTGTGTGTGTGTGTGTGTGTGTGTGTGTGTGTGTGTGTGTGTTGTGTGTGTGTGTGTGTGTGTGTGTGTGTTGTGTGTGGGGAGGGAGGGACAAGGAGGCTTATGTAAGCCTCATCTTGGTCCACTTTTGTAATTGTTTGGACTAGTATTGATTTACACACCTGTAGGACAACAGGAGGTGTGTGGACGTAAGAGAGAAAGAGATAGAGGGTGTGTGTGTGTGTGTGTGTGTGCCCAGTGCATTACACCTAATGAAAGCTCCAGCATGTAGGTCAGCCATAACAGGAAGACTATGGGCCCCTGTAACCTGCAGAGGTTGGGGGGGGGGGGGGGGGGGGGGGATGGGCCTTGCGGGCCCTGCTCTTCCACAGAACTCCGGAAGTGTACAAATAAATCACCTACTAAACACAGCACCTCGTGTGGTGTTTGAGGGGATGTCCCACAGTCTTTCCCACTGTGTTTCAACCCGTTGACGTTACAAGTTCAATCCCTAGACAGCAGATGTCCTAGGACAATTCATATCCATCTATACGATATCTTCCTTTCAATAAACCAGGCTATCACAACTAAGTGCACAATTCTTGTAATCTTGGGCTACTCTTGATCGACAGTGCATGATTTGAGCTAGATAGGAAAGAAGGTACAACATTGAAGGTATACTATGCATGTCACTCATGAAGTGGAAAAGATTATTTCATGTATACCACATACATGAGTAATGCTGCCTTGATGTTCCCCAGAGCTCCTGTAATACCAGATGTAGTGCTTTGGTACAGCAAATGATAAACTCAACACTCTAAGAGCCGTATATACGGCTCTGCCAACTCCACTACAACAGCGCCCTCTGGTGTCGGCATGTGGTAACTGCATATCTCACTTTGTGTGATTTACCAGATGGAAGTGAAGTCAAACAAACAAAAGTCAAACATATGTTTAACTGCTGCAAAACAAATATGGGAATTCTAGTGAAGGGATTAAGTGTACAAGAGAATGTTCACCTACCGACTGCTCTGAAGAGGCATGCGCCGTCCTCCTTCATCTTTTTGATAACAAACCCTTTCTTCTCCCTGAGTGCTTTTTCAAACCAGTGCTCCTGCTGCACAAAGAACACACACACACACACACACACACACACACACACACACACACACAGACGAATAGACACACACACACACATACACACACGAACACACACACACACACACACACACACACACACACACACACACACACACACACACACACACACACACACACACACACACACACACACACACACACACACACACACACACACACACACACACACACACACACAGACACACACACACAGACAAACAGACAGACACACACACAAACTTTATACAGGAACTGACTTTGAGACTCCTATGAATGCAATGCATCACCATGCCGTTACTCTAGATTAGTTGTCTGACATATTAAAGTATTGAACAAAAATGTTAAAATACTATTCTACCTTCACCAAATGGAATAGTCACATACAAATGGTAAAGGTACATTTAACTGCCCAGTTCAAGCACACACTGACTTCTTGACATATCCATATGTGCACATAATATACACACATGGATCTTGGAGGATGCATGTGCCGTAGCCTGACGGAACAACTCCACATAGTGAATAATCATGACGCCAGAGGACACCGGGTCTGTCATGACAGCAAATTAAAGACAGGTGAGGAATGAGGATCATACTCATGTACAGCAGTTATCAGTCATTTCTCAAAACTGTTCCTGTTGAAATGTTAGACCTTTTCAGATGTGACCCTTGCCTGGCACTCGTCATCCCTGTAACATAATGAAACGCCCTTCTAAGACAACCTGGTTGGTGTAATCATTGATGAAAGTGCTGTCCAGACTTATGGGCCGTAGAGAGCTATATAAATGGCACCGCACCACACCTCCCTGTGCCACACACACCTGCTTCCAGTGATCCCCTGGGGTGCCTGGGGTTACATTTGCAGAACCAGGTGTTTTTTTAGAGCAGGGTCTCCAGCTGGTTTCTCCTAGGAGCTACTGGCAAACGTGATTTGAAGGTGATTTTTCCACGTAGCGCGAGGTCTACGGAGTCTCACTTTACATACGCTTCAACTCCTTTGCACTAAAGGCTGATATCAGGTGCTCCTACTGCACAAACAAGCTTTTGTGTAAACCCATGTACAGTACAAACACAATCCCCATGAGAAGCTCCAGACCATCTACAGAATCTGGTCACTTAATACACAAATGCGGCTGTCTGGGACAAGCTTTTTATTATTATTTCAGGCGGACAAATAGACAGTGTTTGGGTTTGTTTGTACTCTTCATGTTTATGTTTGACATCGTAAATGATTTGCTACGATGAAAATCTATCCTTGACTTTATAGCCATTTTTAAATATCTTGTCAAAATATAATCACCAGAGTGGTGTTTATTGTTGTTTTGTTTGTATTGAATCATGAGGGACCAGTAAAAACTTCTTCAAAACCCATGGATGTGAATTTGGTTGCATCAGTACTTTGAATAAACTTGTATTTTGAACAATAAAAATGCAATGAAATGCTTGATATTCCAGACACTAGTGTTCAATGGTACTGAGCAACTGACTTGACATCATGCCCTCAACATTAGCCTAATTCTTGTAGCTCTAGAAGTCTAAGTCTAAAAATACAGACAGTGCTTTTCATATGTAACTATGTCATGATTAGGCTAGATAAGGGGTACGTCCCTTTTAAAGAGCTCAAGCATGACTATTCAGCATGGGTTTCTATAACAGTGTGGCCATATTAGGTTGGTTGCTTTATGAATTAGAACATTTATGTCCTGCTCAGTAAGGAACATACTGGGCCTTTCCTCCATGTCATAACATTTGTGTTATTCAGCACTAAGTGGCATGTTCTGGACGCAGTGGAATAAACTGCCCAGGCCATGCCAGTGAGATCAGCACTGATCTGTCTATATGCCCCCTCCTGTCTCTGATCTGAACAAAGGCCATAATAAAAAATAATGAACTGTTGTTTACAGTAGTAGGATGGCAGAACATTATTGTACATATCTGTTATCAACATGGCAAATAGTGCTCACTAAATTCCTGACTGAGACAATACCTAAAAAAAAAACTTTTCAGCTGTGGTGAGGCTAAAGACTGTCCTCTAATCATTCAATAACATTGAATGTGATAAAATAAAACATAAGCCAAGTCAAGGCATAGTTTAAAGATGTTTTCTGTGAGTAATACATACAGCAAAGGGGAGCAAAGGTACCACATGCCAAGATGCTCACTTGGACAAAAGATGCCATTATCAGACAAGGCACGTTACCTGTTCCACTGTTGCTGGGTCCATGGACTGTAGTCTTGATGCGTTCTCATATTCATCTTCACTGTTGTAACCAGCACCTTCTTCTGAGTCAGGACTTGGACCGCCACTGCCTCCACCAGCAACACCAAGAGTTCCACCACCAGCTACCCCACCGGAACAGGTTGCCTGCCGTCGCCTCTTACTCAAACCTGGACCCGAGCAGCAACTTCCGAGGCCACTGCCACAGCCTATGCCACCTGACAGCTCTCCACGTCCCCCTGCTACACATGCTATTCCACCAATGCTACTTCCGTCGACAGGAACGGCAGGAGAACCTGAACCTACAGGAGGAGGGGAGGCCTGCTGCGGCCGCGAGCTGGATTCATTTCGTCTGTCCTCGCGTGATGACGGTGGAGCGGCTTGGTACGACCAAGGTGGCGGGGAGGCCCTGGGCCTTGTACTCGACCGGCCTCCGTGTGAATGTTGGTGCGAGTCCGTTCCTGTTCTCCTGTCAGCTTCGTCGGAATGGTCCGAAACACCAACCGACGAGTTCGGTTTCTTCTTAGGAAGAATTGTCATGATTTTCTATTTAGGGAGGGGGTCAGGGGTGGAGATTCTTCCTTTTCGAATAATGGTTCGTGTTTGTAGAGTTCCAATGTGTCCGTATAAATATTGTAATCTTTACTTAAAGATATTGGGCAAAAACGTCTAATATATGTTGTAAATTGAGTTCTGGGCTGATGCTCGGAGAACAAAAACAAACCGTCTCCCTCCTCCCGTCCTCCAAGCTTCCCAGTTTCCACAAAACATCAACACACGTGTGACGACACCAATACGTCACTTCCGATTGCCTTTAAATCTCTTGTAAACTGATTAAATGACATCAGTCTAGAAACGTCTAACCCCTTTCTTTGTTGAAAACATATAGCCATTGTGTTTTTGATGTCAGATTTGATGACTTAACATTTGCAATATTACTGAAAATAGCCAATTTATGTTAATGTCATCTGAGCCAGCCCTGGACTAACCTTCAATATCTTTAGACCTTTTAGGCCTATTTATTGATCTTTAGGAGGACAGCACTGAATTAGGCTACCTTTCCTTTTTACCTTTTTTTTATGCCATAGGCCTAATTTATTAGGAAGTAAGGTCATCTCTAGAACCATTCATGGTATTTCATGTAATTCCTCTCTTGAATGGCACTATACTATACCAAATAAAAGAGTAAAGAGTTAACAATAAAGAAATTTGGCTAGCCATTTTTTATTAACTGCAGTTGGCTCTGACATGGTCATGCTCCGGGAGTTTTTTGATCATCTTTCTTTGGTTCAACACCTAGAGGGGCTTTGCTGACGGGCCATTCAGACATCCTCCACATTCACACATGCCCTCTTTTTTTCAATGCTTTAATAAACTTAATATGAACATTTGCATCAAAGCACAAACATTATATTTTACCAGTACATGTAAAGAGATGAAGAGAGGTAAAGAGAAGTAAAAGGAAAAAGAAAGAGAGAAGACGAATTACAAGGGAAAATAATCCTTTTAGCAGCATTGTAGCTTTTTTGTTATTGTTTTACAATCGTCAATAAGTAACTTAAATTAAACACAGAGCCCATAACTTAGTGGGCAGCTGCAAAACAAATGTGTCAAGGTTTCACTATATATTTTTTTCAAAATGAACACACATCTTCAGTAGCAGTATATTTTGATCTAATAAATTGTATGTAAAAAGTGTATTCACACACCTCCTTCACATTCGTGTAAGAACCCTCAAGACATAATTTCCTGATTCTTTTTTTAGTTAAATTAAGTAGTTTATTTATTCACTTAATGTTGCATTCCCATAGCATCACCGTATATCTTGAAATAATATGATATGATCATGTTATAATGTGAACAAGTAATTACGTGAAACTTGAAAGTTTCCAAGATGATGCTTCAATCAACCCCAGTAAGTATTGTCTATTAAGCCATCTATACATCTGTGTACACACCACCCACTGTTTCACTCACCTAGGCATGATAAAAAAAAAACATCAGTTCTGCCCGGCAGACTACACAACGTAAGTAGACAGCCTAAGATGATGATTCTTACCGGATAGAGATACAGATTTCCACCATGACCTCAAGCATGTGTGGAGACTTTTATCAACTTCTTTCCTATCAACTAGTATTCATTGGTACATAGTCTCTTCCCCATAATAGTACATAGTGTTACCTAAAGTCTCCTGTGAATTGTAGCTTGAATGTTATTCCTTATTTTGTAAGTCACTTTGGATAAGATAATCTGCTGACTGAATAAAACCTTTTGAAAACACAAAACGTTGTTTTGGTACAGCTTCAGTGTCCTTTTGCTTAAAGCCTGCCATGCCTTGTTTGATGGCCAACTACAAAACATATTTCTCTGTTCTCATTGTTTTGTTTGCATTTTTTTATTTATTGTACTGTATCATAATATCTTTTAAAAATGGAGCGGTTCAGACATGTTTACCCAAATGGACCAATCAAAACCATTCACAAGCAGAACACAGCATTTGTAGTGGTTGTTTATTTGTTCTAAAAGTACAGCATACACCATCACATCTCAACTATTTGACAACGATCAAGTGTAGATTATTACTTTACTTGAATAAAATATTACAATAGATTCTCTAATATAAAATACCCTGTTATTCTCTGTCACAACAAATCATGAGTTTATCTTGGACATCAGGATGTTTGACCAGTAGAGGGCACACGTGCCTAACAGGCATTTTTAAACGAAAGCTGATGACATTTTCATAGCACTACAGCTGAAAGGTAATAAAAATGCAATTGTTTCAGGTGTGAAATATTGACATTAGAAGATCAATAACAAGGCAAATAAATAAATAAATACAGATGTAAATAAATAAAAAATATCTTAATTTATGTATGATAATTTTTACAACACAAAAAAATAAGTTTCAATTGCTTGCCAATTGAGATCAATAATATAATAAGCCAAAATAAGCATATGTGTGCCTTGTTTTTAACAGTCCGTCTGAGAAAGTACATGGTAACAGCTATTTTTGAACATTATATAACACTGGTTTAGCAACACGTTTTTGGATATGCAGCAGTCTAGATGGGAGTGCTTCAGTTGATCTGCATATGAAAGTCCAGACAGATTTACTGAAAAACAAAATACCATTTTCAGTCAATGCAGCTAATGCTGACGTTCACAATCAGATACAGAATATCACAATTAATTATAGCCAAATCATACTGCAGCTGGATGCATGGACAATGGCAAATCAAAATCACTTGATCCAAATTAAAGAGAAACAAATGAGAAAGATCTCTTTTGCATATCATGTTCATTTCACCTGATATTGTTGAGCATTGTTTTGAAGATGCTTATCATTACACTTGGCTCATGGTTTTCCAGCTGTCAGGATTAGTCATAAACTAATTAGTAGTGTAAAAAGTGTAAGTGTACAAAATATCACCTTGTGGTCTTGAAGAGGTTAGAGAAGGTAAGAAGGGAAGGTGGGACTCACTGTAGGCTATGAGCACGAGGAGAACATGCAAAAACATGCTAAGGGTTCTGTACAGTGATTTGGAACCATCTTTACCCCTGTGAGATGTGGCGACCTGCCTTTGCAGTCAAGTTATACCTGTTTTGGTAGAAACGCTTAAATCACAAATAAATATAATTCCATGAACAAGCGTAAGCGTATAAGTGATAATTGCTCTGCATGCTGGATGGAACGATGTCACTCAAAAAATACAAATCTCTGTGCTGCGTGAGTGTATTTTTGGCCATGGGTTTCACACTCTGTGCTGCGTGAGTGTATTTTTGGCCATGGGTTTCACAGCTAGTTCTCTCCATTACAGCTGGAAGCAAATGCAACTGCTCAACTCAAAGTGTGTGTCTGCAAAAAAGAGATATACAGTCTAAAAATACATATATAATTTGTTCACAAAGACATTTTTTGTTATAAGATAAATGTTTTTTTTTTAATACAATACATAAGCCATTTGTGAACGTCCTTTTTTGTTTTTCCAACTAACCCTGCAAGTCCGACCTACCACATGTAAGTCTTTGAAGTGTCGATCTGTGAGTTCTGTGAGTCGACTGATCCCTCTTTCTCTTTCTCAGTCTCGTTTTCCCACAGGTTGATTAGAGGGGGGTAGAGCTCGTTCAGAGGAATGGACGTGGCATGCTGCATGTACTTCTTTAGAGAGTGGTGGCAGGACTTTTGCTTCATGCGTCGCCCCATGTAGAAGACCAGCAGGGCCATTATGCAGATAGCGAACATGGACCCCATGACAGCTGCCAAGGCAACGTTGGTCGGCTGGGCAACCATCTCCACGGCGAAGCTGGCCTCCTTGGTGGTGATGTTGAGGCAGGAGTGCTGCGTCTGCAGCTCGGTGGCCGCCATGGTCAGACACACGGTGTACTGGGTCGAGGGCAGCAGGTGAGTGAGGTTGTACTCCTGGACGTCCACGGGGACCTTGGTGGAGTAGCTGATGTGCGGGTTGTCGATCTTCATGGTGGCGCTGACCCACTTAGGCTGGGTGACCTCGTGGCCGGGATGGGACGCGGGGGCGTTCAGCTTCCACTCTAACACCACCGACTGGGCGTGAATGATCTTGGCCAGCACGACCAGAGCTCCCGTGGCGTTCCTGAAGGCCGGACCACCGAAGCTGCGCCGGCCGCTGCCGCCCTCACTCCTTTCCACGAACACCATGATGCTCCGTGTGTCCGCTCCCTCAGCGTTCCACGCCACACAGGTGTAGAGACCGGCGTCCTCGGGCTCGACGTGGAGGATCTCCAAAGCACCTTGATCCTGGAGCCGGTGCTTCTTGGCACTGCTGCCATTAATCATCTGTGATGCGATGACCTCGGAGGTCACCTTGTCCCCTGTGGGGGTCACCCAATAGAACTGAGGCGCAGGGTCAGCAAAAGCCCAGCACTCTAAGGTCAAAGGTTGACCAGCTGACACATTGAGCTGGGGAGGGAAGGTGTGGAGGGAGATCTGAGGGAGGCAGGTGTTGCTAACCACATTCCAATTGGTTGTGACCACCTCCTGGAGTGAACGTCCAATCAGATGAGAAGGGTAGGCACACAGAGTGATTTGGGATTCTAGCAGTTTGAGTGTGGATTGATTTCCCAGGACCGGTCCCCAGTTCGACAGACAGTCACACCTGAGTGGGTTACTGTGAAGGCTGACTTCATCCAGGTTGGGGAAAGAGCCTAAAATCTCATGAGGCAACAGGCTAATGTCATTGTTGTGGATCAGTAAAGTGCGAAGTCCATCCACATCCAAGAAAGCACCGCGGTCTATGTAGGACAAGTGCGGGTTGTTGTAGAGCTCTAGTTTGGCCATCTCCGGAAGGTTTGCGAAAGCTCCCTTCTCAACAGCGATCAACTCCTCCATGTTGTTGAGGCTCAGCTCCTCCAAGTGGGGGAAGTCTCGGAAGTCTCCTTCCTGCACCCGAGTGATGGGGTTCTTGTTGAGGTCCAAGAACTTGAGATTCGGAAGAACGCGCAAAGCGTCCTTTGGTACTGCCGTTAACTTGTTATCGAAAAAGGAGAGACTCTCGAGGTATTCCAACCCTTGGAACGCCCCCGCTGGAACATCCATCAGCCCCATGCCAGCCAGAACCAAGCTGTGCAGCTTGGACAGTGGATAGAAACTCATATCCTGCAACCCCAGGATTGGGTTTTCTCCAATCATCAGGATCTCCAGGTTGGGAAGCGACTCAAACCACTGGCTATCAATAGCTACCAGCTTATTGGAGTTGAGGTGAAGACGCAGAAGGTTCACCAGGCCTGAGAAGGCTTTAGGGCCGATGGAGGATATCTGATTGTGATTCACGTACAGCTCCTCCAAATTCACCAGTTCCTTGAGGCCGTAATCCGGAAGCTCTTTCAGCTGGTTCTCCTCCAGGTAGAGTGTGACGAGCTGTGTCAGCGGTGTCAGGCCGATGTCTTTGATGCGGCTGAAGTGGTTCTGGGAGAGGTCCAGCTCGGTGAGATTGACCAGCCGCTGCAGCTCCTGTGTCACGGCGGAAATGTTGTTGCTCTGGAGGAGCAGCACTTGAGTGTCTCTCGAAATATTCCACGGGACATGGCTCAGATGGAGCTCGTTGCAGTCCACTGTCTTGGCCTGGTGGTACACAGACTGTGGCGTGTACCAGGGACGGGTTTCACACACGCACTGCGGCGGGCAGGAGGACCCCACCAGGGAGCAGTGAGTCATTGCAAGCAGGAGCCATGCGCAGAGTGAAGAACGGATGCCAGTTCTCTTCATGCTGAACCTCTTTAAAACTGTTTCAAGCGATGGCTTAGTCTTCACAGATGGCAAGGTGACCTAAGATGGGAGGGCGTGAAAGCGGCTCTGTCATCCAGTTCTGTTAGAAAACAAAAACAAAAACAACAACTAGATTATCGTTATTGTTGCACAATAACAAACAATAACTAACATTGTCAATACATCTGTGCTCGCTTCATTCATTCACTTAATAATCTCAAATTCTCATCTTCTTATTTTATCAACAAATGTTTCTAAATCTTTTATCTTGTGCAAAATATATTTTAATCACATGAATATGCTTTGGATCATGTTCTCTCAAATGCAAATGCTCCTGTCAACAGGAACATGAAAGACAATTCTGATCAAAGAGGCTGGCTTTTGGTGTTGTCTGTCTCCTTCGCACCTAGAGAACTGCATGATCTCATATAACCATTCTGTCTTATAGTCCCCCAGGGGCCTGTAAGTACAAAGGTGAGAAAACTGCAGACACCAGTTCTGTTAAAAAAGAAGAAGAAAAGAATGGCCTCTGTAAGAGTGCCACATACTGGTGTAACATACCGTACAGAAGAAATACAAACCCTCAGTGAGTGAAGAGCAGTGAGCTAGTTTCATTCATAGCATATGTGTGAAGGAAGACTTGATCATTTGTTCTATAAAAAAACTCTTTCCCTCAGTCCCATGTCAACATGAAACCTGTCTGGTGTGGTGTCTCTAGGAGCTAAGAGGCAAATATTAGCATTAGCTTGCAGCTACTGCCACTCTACACTAATGAGCCAAATGTTACTGGCAGGGTGTAAAAAGACAGTGGGAGGCTGGTAGCACTTAAAAGGTGTTGCGGCTATTGGAAAGATTTTTTTCCCCGACCGCTCATTTCATAAAGTGGGCACATGGGTCACGACTATGAATTCATCACATCTGAAAAAAAACAGACAAGACAAGGGGGAGGAGGGGTGGCAAAAACAACTTGACAGCTTATTTCAGCAATTGAGTGATGCTGGCGTGTTTAAAGGAAACAGTGGGCAGATGTTTATATGGTTTAAGCTGCCATCCTCACTCATTATGACCATGTACCAATTACATCACCACAAAAGAAGATTTCACATTTGGCAAAGTGCCTGATGTGGACAATAAATCCCCCCTGAGCCTTTCGGGACACTTAGAGAGAAGCTGCCATGATGCAATCACAAGTAACGGCGTCTTCTTTTTCTGCAAAAGAGTGCGGGACACTTAGGAGTGCCCAGGTAGACAACACAGGGGATGTTTTTTTGGATAATGCTCTCAGACATCCTCCTATCTAAGCCCTTTAAACTGTAACTAATTCATGAGCCCCTTGTTGCCCACCAAGTGCTGCTGACGTGAGTGTGCGTGTGTGTGTGTATATTAAACAACGAGTCTGCTGCTGAAGTATTTGGTCATTACAGAGGTCACAGGCAGAGGGAGGGGGAGGAGGGCGAGTGCAGGACCTCTCCCTAATCAATCCTCTTTCCCAGAAGACCTTGTGCTGTCAATGGGGTTGCCAAAGACAACGCCACGCCAGCACATGCTCTGTCTCCATCAGCTATTGGCGTGGTGGGGGGTGAGAGCGGAGGATGGCGAATCAAAAAGAACTTGCAGCGATGCGTCTGACTGCAGAGTCTCCCCGGCTTTTAATCTGTTCAGCCTGTGGAAACGCTCGCATGACAGCCTAGTTTGAAATCCTCTGAACAAAGTCGGGTACATGGACACACTTGTGAACACACGCACACACGCACACTCGCGCACACACACACTCACACACACGCTTACATACATAACACGCAGTGCCTGATGACATACATGGGCCTTACAGAATGAAACAAAAAATTAAAATGTGGAGAAAAAAATATTCAAAAACAAGACCGGGAATAATTAGCCCGGATTCCTCTCAACCAAGGCACACAAATTGACTCTCACGAGACCTGCATCAGGGAGAAAGAGGGAGGAGAGGAGAGGAGAGAGAGAGAGAGAAAGAGAGAGAGAGAGAGATGAGCAGCAGTGTCAATGTGATGGAGAGCAGAGCATGCTTCAGCTCAGCTTTAAAGAGGACTGCCCAGGACCCCACAGCACGGGAACCATCCTGAACCCGTAGCCCCTCCGCATCCCTGGCTGTCTCTGCCTGGGACCGCGTCCTCTCCCCACTGCAGCTCACAGAGACGCAAGCCAGGAGGAGAGAGGCTTAATGGCTCCTAATGAGCGCCTGTGCTGGGAGCTGAGCAGAGAGGAGATTCCTGCACCTGTCCAACCCCCACTCTCTCACTCGCTCGTCCCTCCCCTCCCCTCCCTTCTCCTCTCCTCTCCTCTCCTCTCCTTCCCTCGTAAGCAGCCGCTACAAGACCCTTCACCACAGATGGGAGGCAGCTTCCCAGAACGAGACAAAAGCGTAACCTCCCCGGTTAGTAATACCCCCCTAGAGGGAGAGGACCAGAACGTCCAAGGAAGCGGCACGACACAGTGGATGGCAGAGAGACTGCCCCGCCCCACAGCCGACAGTGGCGGCTAATCAGCTAAGACCTCCCACTATACCACCAACAACCCTACCCCATGCTCTCCAGCAACCCCCCCCCCCCCTCTCCCTTACCTCCCTCTCCTCCCTCCCCGTCTGTCCGGGATGTGGATGTGTGACAGTCCCCACCACGCCTGTCTGATCGCATTAGCGCACGCGGTCCCGCTCAGGACGCTAACCCCCGCAGACCCCTCTGAGGACGGCAGGAAATGGGGCCACCTTGCCTGATGCCATGGCAACCTGACAGGAAGTGGGGAAAAAAGGAAAGCAGCCCCCGGGGTGAAGGGGGGCGGGGGAGAGAGGGTGTGGGGCGGGGATGTGTGTGCGTGTGTGTGTGAGTGTGAGTGTGGGGCTGGGGTAGAGGGGGCTTTCACAGACTTGGGTCTCAGTGAGACTGTTCGCTACGCTCGCTCAAACACGGAGACAGTGATGGGAATGGGGAAGGGCGTAGTACATTTGGAATTCATGACAGAACCGAAAATGGGATTTGCTGTGAAACAAATGCTGTCTAATGCAAGATGCTTATGAAAGAATGAGCAATAGACAATATAAAAATAATGTGATGCTAATTTAAATGGGATGCCAACTCAACGGGATGTCTGCGCATTGTTAATTAACAACAGAGGCTTAAATACCAGGTTACTACATGTAATTGTGTAAAATGTATCAAATTAAATGCAGCCACAAGCTCTTGTGGTATATAGGCCTAATGCATTTACTTAGATAGCTATAGAGAGTGTTGACTGGCAGGTGTGATAGCCATCTAAAAATAAATTGATCAAGCTGTCATGTATTTTCATGCTTCTGTCAACCAATTGTTTTGTCTTTGATACAGAGCAAGAGTCCATGGCCTTCAACACTTCACTTAAGCTTACTCTAAGACAAATCGGTTGAACACATCAACAAGGCATCAGAGAACATCTGTTCCCTTCTGTGAAGTCTCCCAGTGTCTTTGTGGGAATTCCAACTCCAATGCCTGTTATTCTCAAATAACCCCACCAACAAAAAGAAGCAAGGCCTTTATGATATGATGAGAATGATAATCTTCTTGAGAGCCTTGAATTACCGAGGAAAGAAAAATGAGAGTGAGAGTCGGATCTGTTAAATACAATTCTATTTTTACAAATAAACATGGAGTAGCCTTGAACCGTTTCCAGCACAGAACTAAGCCAGATGTTTGCAGGCGATGTGCATCTTTAATGTTGAATTCCCCTCACTGACTGGGCAAAATGCTTTTCCAAGGCACGCCTTTTAATTTAAGCAAGATTACCAAGCCAGATGTTGACACGACCATTGTGAAGTTCACAAAACTAGCTCTATACCTTCAAGCTGTCACGCTTGAGTCTCTTGCCAACTACATAAGAACTAGGACCACTGAGCAGAACTAACACGCCAGGAGCTCGTTGCTACGGCCTTCAATTCAACAAATGAATGTAACCAAGACAACAAATAAAAAGCCGCAATAGAAAGTACTTATAGACCCATGCCACTGACAACCTCAATACCAGTAGTTAAAAAAAAACAACAACACAATGCTTATCCAACTGAATGATTTATTGAGACTTGCGGAGAGATTGTGCTAAAGACCTCTGCCCACTCACGCATGGGAACTGTATTGATTACACTCTCATCAGTCCTCTGTAAAATGGTGCTTCCTTCCTTTACGCTGGGCTTTGCTGCATCTGCCCACATTTGCAAACGTATTGGATGTGATGAAAAATTCATGGCTGACTTATTAATTATTGAGAGTACTGCAGGCAGGTCTTTAATTTTCATCCCTGGCTTTTTGTACGGAGCGCACAAACCAGCTGTTAATTGGCGTGAAAGAGAGGTAGTGGCTGGGGCTTCACGGTTTATCAACACCCCCACTGATAGATGCAACTGCGTTCCCATGACAGGAGCTTCCTTATTTAGCCATCTCGATACTTCAACTGATGCAAAACAAAGTCGACCATAGGTCACGCAACCCTTGACTGGCATCTTTAGTTAAACCGGAATACTGAAATTGTGCAAATGCTCTTTTCTTCCTTTTGGGCATTTTGTTCTGTTAGCAAGAGGCCAAATAAAGTATCCCAAAGCACGTCATCACTTGTTATTGCTGGATGTCGATGTAAAATTATGATCTGATCGGGTCTTCTCTAAAGATGTATCAGCTGTTGCATTAGACTCTTGATGCAAAATAAAAAAAAAACAGCAGCACACCAGTACACCAAGATGCTGCGGGGTCAGTACAAAGTGCACTCTCGCCCTGCCAGATAGGAGCCGCTGTATTTGCAGCCAGCACATGAGCAGAGAGCGAGAGTGCTTTTAGAAGCTGCTCCAAATGGACACAGGGACCGAGTGTCTTAAGAGAAATGCCAGCGTAAGCATCTTTCCAAAACACTTAAAATTCAGTTCTTGACTTATTTTACTCTTTACTCTAAATGCAAAGTGAACTGCCTTCCAGCCATCTAATGCACGGCTGCACATCAGATAAAATATGAATGATCACAGTTTAAGCCTCCACATTTATGAACAATATTATGTTCTTAATTAATACATTTGACTTCCACAATCATTTACTTTCATCTGGGCTTCAGTTCAAAATGCCCCACGTATCAGTAACTGCACAATTTGAACTGAGATATCATGCCAGGTACAAAACTGTCTAACTGACTACAAAATCATATTAACAAATTCTCCAAATCTCTCCTTACATTTAAGGTATTAATTCAACAAAGTTGTTGGAAAAAGTAACTTCATGTAATGACTTTGCTGCCTGTGGCTGATAATACAGTTCTGTTGTTTGGATTTCTCCTTCTCATTCTCCTTCACCTACATTCTCTCGCTCTCTTCCTCTCTCTCTCTCTCCCTCTCTCTCTCCCTCTCTCTCTCCCTTTCTTGTGAATACTTCCCATCCCTATCTGTTGGATCTTCACACTCCCTCCTTCTGTTTTATGCTCTGAGAAAGAGAAGGGGGGGAAGGAAATCAGTTTTGATAAGGTAGATAGGGATGCACTGGGATAGGTAGATAAAGTGCGCTGACACACAGACAAAGAGATGCTGCAGATAGCTCGAATTAAAGAGCATCACTCCCGGGAGGGAGAAGTCTGGCTCAAGGACATGCCTCGCCGCTTTCATGTTCATTTGTTCTGGGGACATAAAAGCACTGACGCTCTCAGTCACCTCCCTCTCTCTACTGTAGGGGCGAATCCAATGACGATCACATTTCATTTAAAGCAATAATCAATTACACCAAATGCATAAACCATTAGTGTGCACAACATGGATTATGAAGTATGATAGGATATGTGTATGTGTCCTGCGTAAAACTTGGTGGTGTTTAATTGCTTCTGTACAAAGAGATACTCTGAATCCTGGCTAACAGGACACTGAGCATCTGACTGAACTCTGACTGTATGTTTGCGCATCCAGCACTGTAATTTTCTTATTCATATGGTTGTGAATACTTTCTTGTTTGCTAAAAGTAACACTTGGAGCTGCAATAAAAGCATGTGTATGAGACCTGACGCACAATTCAATCCAACAACACCGCCCACTGACACTTCAGGCTTTAAATGATTAACTGTGAGAACTTCATTTCAGAGCACTACAGAACACGTGCGCGTGCTCGCACACACACACACACACACACACACGCACACACGCACACACGCGCACACACACACACACACACACACACACACACACACACACACACACACACACACACACACACACACACACACACACACACACACACACACACACACACACACACGCACGCACACACGGGGTACTCCATCAAGCAAAGCCCTCTACAGTTTTGTTTTTGAGGCAAAGTGCAGAGGATGCCCTAACCTTCCAGCACTCCAGCTGGTGAGAGAGTATACATGTAGGGAGGGCGTGCACTTGGAGGGCTTGTTATAGTGGTGAATCATCGCACTGTGTGCACTCACCGAGCTAAGCAGCATTAACATTTCAGCAATGTCAGTCCTCTGCAACACTCACTCCCTCAAATTATCAGGGCGAAAATAGGCTTCAAGAGTCTCCACTTCTTACCTAAGTGCAGCTCTTCGTGACTAAAAACATTCATGCCAAAGCCATCTCTATACAACCATTATACCTCTGGCAGTAGCACCAGGTACAGTTAACAGTTAAGTGGCATAAGGTTGATTACAATAGGTCATAAGAAACTATGGTCTGTCCACCTACATCTGTACTTCAATCTTCTTCTTAGTTACTCGCATCATGGACAAAAATATGATATCAAAATGCGAGGTGAAGAGGCACACAATAGTGTGAGAAAAGTTTACATCCCAAATGGAAGTTGAGCTCTTTGAAGTGTCAAGTGTCAAACTGTAAGTAAGCAGCTATCGTAATCAACATCTCTGTTATACATCCATGGCAGTTGAGAAACACACAGATTGTGTGATAGGCTACAGACACAGTGCACACACACACACACACACACACACACACACACACACACACACACACGCACACACGCACACACACAGGTGCATCACTCCTGTTCGTGACAGTGAAATGAGGTGGCCATTAGCGTTTTATAAAAATGAGACCAAAATAGGGAGCCTTGTGCCAGGACACACATCTGGTGGGATGTGCCTGTATCAAGGTCCTGTCATTAGAGAGGTGCATGACAGTGAGAGAGAGGGAGAGAGAGAGAGTGTGTGTGTGTGTGTGTGTGTGTGTGTGTGTGTGTGTGTGTGTGTGTCTGTGTGTGTGTGTGTGTGTGTGTGTGTGTGTGTGTGCGTCTGTGCATGTGTGCATGCGTGTGTGTGTGTGTGTGTGTGTGCTTGTGTGTATGTGCTTTTGTGTGTGTGTGTGTGTGTGTGTGTGTGTGTGTGTGTGTGTGTGTGTGTGTGTGTGATGGAGCGTTTCTGAGCGCCCCTATGCAGATGGCAAGCAGCTACAAAGGGAGGGAAAAAAAGATGGAGGGTGGTAGGCGGCAGTTTGTTTTTGTACTTTTACTGTCATCTCCAGCAACCCCCACAGAGATAGTTGTAGCAGGAGCGCTCGGCTCCCTGGTTGCTGTGGGAGCCGCAGATCTATTGTGAGTTCTGGCGGTGGCGTAGCTGTCAATGAGATAGCTCGAGATTGGTAACAACAACATTTCCACCAGGTCCTAGCATAACATCTAACAAATGTTGGGGTGTTATACAATGACACGTGAAGAACATGACGCAAATCATTACTTTCACCTGAAAAAGTAGCCTATGATTATCAACTTCTGATGGTGAATGTCCCTGGTAAGTTAAAACTATTTAAGTTGGTGAACCCAACTATGTATCCAATGCAAATTTCATAAAGAGAAACATTTTGTTGACTTATCACCAACAATTTGAATAATTTAATGCAGTTATTAGTGATGATGGTAAACACATGCACGCCAAGACATTTATATCAGGCTACTGAATCTGAATCTAAAAAGGTTTGTTAACATAGTCTGTGGAATGTGAAATATATAGCAACATAAATAGCCTACATAACTGCTATAATTAGAGATAATTATTAGGATAAATGCCAGGGGTGTATTTCATTAACTGTTGTATGACTTGAAAGAGAGGCACAAAAAGAACACAGGCGCTGCACTTGACAGACATCAAACTTGAGATCAAAGTAACCTAACCAAATACCCAGGCGCTCACTGTCATCTGCATGCGCCCACACGAGCGCTGGAGCAGGTCAATCAATGAGGAATCGCTGCAGACAATAGAGAAGATCAAAGTATTGTGCAACTTTTTGCTTCTTCCATTGAAATAAACACTGAGAGATTGACAGTGGATCAGAATTAAAATGTCCATTAAAATGCTCGAAGTAACGCCCTTACCTCCGGCAAATGCAGGCGGAGTCCAATTGAGGAGATTCCTTGGTCCTCCTTCGCTTGGAAATCCTCAGTGCGGACTAATTTGCCAGTGGTGGCATATCCTTTTGTTGATGGAAAATCGCTTGAAGCATGCATGTGTAGGCTCCCTACCGGACACGATTTTCTGAACCGCAGTCAGGGGGTACAAGATCTGACTCCGGGTCCGCTCACTGATGTAGGCTACCTACCTCAACCTGTCCTGTGTGTGGTTCCCACTGTATTTGAAGCAGACTGCGCGCCTGAATGTACACTCCTCTCACTCCCGCTCATCACTATGTCGTTGACCAATAACATCCCCAGGACCCTGATCTTCTCCAGTAGAATTCGACGTGTTATTGAAGTTGAACCAATAGCATCGCCAGGTCGCTGTTCTTAACCAATGAGATATAAAAAATCTTATCAGTCTATCCCGTTGGAATGATGTAATGGTCTAGTTTTTCGTCTTGTTATTAGGGTTTACCGTTCCTGCTGCAGTGTGGGAATTAAAAATGTTGTCAAGCGATGATGTCAGCTACGCAGCCTAGGCATTCGGTTTCATAAAATGAGTAAGAATATTGTAGGTCAGGATGGGAAATCGGCGATGACTGACACAGTTACTGATATTTAGCCTGCAGCTTTTGCCCTTAGCATCATAGTGATGATATTTGGAATAGCCTACAGTCACAAAAGGCGGGATGGACTGACCTTTAACGCTCAAATATGTGTAAATTCAGCGCTCAGTAAATTAGACCATTGTTGACAAACATTTGTAGCCATAAAACATTACAATTGGTATAGACCCTTATGTATTTTGATATTTCAATTGTGATTGTTGGCTGACATAATTCAATGAGAGCCCTCTTGACCCAATTCCTATCATCACTCTTTGTGTTAAATTGACCCCAAATCTCTGCAAACCACAATCAAAATGTAGCCAAATCCATATAATTTCAAATATAAAGTTTTCAATTAAGGAATAATTAAACCTACCCCACCAATACTAATACAATTAGAAGAAATCATAGGTTGTTCATGAAGTTTCTCAACCATTGACTGAGGGTCAGTTTGTATCAAAATTACAACATGAATGGATTAGAACCATCACATAAAAGACTGAATATAATTCTATTTTTTTTTCTGTAACTGGTTTTATCTCCCAAAGGTGCATGGCCTCTGTTACTGTATTGTGCAAAAGCATTGATCAAAAATGTCCATGACCAATTCATTGCACAAATCCAAGCCACAGACTACACAATTAATGACAGCATTAGTTCTTTTTTACCCCTAATCGTGTGTGTTCCATTTCCTCTAGCAGGGCTTGTCCTACTGCCTGAATCACACTGTACACAGCAATCAAAGACAACAATGGCAATAAATACTGGCCAGTATCTCTGAATTGTGCTTAGCTCCAGACCACCCCCGGTCTCCATCCCACCCGCTATACCCCACTCTGATGTGTGAGACCTGGGCGTGCATCTCAGCACCCTGCCACGCCGAGTGAAAAACAATCACATCCCTTGAAATCCGGGATTACGTTGGATTAGTCAGGCAAATATTAATTCCCCCTCGGGCCCGTACATGGGAGTTTATTGTGCCGGCTGGTGTGCAGGCTTGCCCCTGCGGGAGAGTCACGTTGCAGCTTACATAGAGACACACAAACGTACCCGGCTCTGTCTTAACAACTTCTGAGACAGCAGCCACTGAGCCACTGAGACAGCCATGGTGGAGACATGCTGGGATAGATCTTTGGTGTGTTTTTAAGTGTGTGTGTGTGTGTGTGTGTGTGTGTGTGTGTGTGTGTGTGTGTGTGTGTGTGTGTGTGTGTGTGTGTGTGTGTGTGTGTGTGTGTGTGTGTGTGTGTGTGCGTGTGTGTGCGTGTGTGTGTGTGACAGAGACAGAGAGAGAGAGAAAGAGTGTGTGTTTGTGTGTGTGTGTGGCACTGCCTCCTTGGGAGAAGAGCTTTGTTTACATTTTAATAGAACTGTAGGTGAAACCACACACATGCTCAGAAAACAGACTTTTAGGATAGTCTGACAGCTGTGCAGTCTCCAGTACAAATACACATAAGGGACACATCGAGATGTGCTCAAAGCAAATAACCACACGGCAGCCCTAACACACTCCTCTCCTCATGGCCGTGTGTACAGCACACTATCACTGCAGGATGACATGGCCCAGCATTGTTCTGCTGTCATTGGGCTTGCTCCCTGCCTGGTCGGAGCTATTGATCGTGGCATTATAGCATGCTTCTGCTGAGTCATCAGAGAAGAGCTGGGCTGATGCGCTCATGTTTTTTTTTCTTCCCAAACCAGCGGCCTCCTTTACCGTTACTCAGACCACAACAAGGCGTGTGACTCACTGGACAACTTGTTGGGCAGTGGTGCTTGGCCATGGAACAATAGACTGATTTTATTGGTTTGTTTATGACATTAGCAAGCATTTTAGATTGTGTTAAAGGCCTCTTAGTGACTCAACGACTGTCACAGTGGCTGTGGGATGAGTAGAGATCACTTGTGTATCTTAATGTCTAAAAAATAGTTCAAAGGGTGACGCATCTGAAATCCTGAAAACACTTAACGTAATCAAATAACTCAACAACGAAAAACAAGACCTGTACATTGATTGGCCACCGTTTCCATTAGAAAGATAATCTACATACTGTACATCAGAACAACTGCACAGAAACACAAGAGGGCTGGTCCCTTTACTAACAGGGTTAAGCGAGAGGGATGAATTTCAGTAATTTTGAGCCATCATTGCTTTTTGATGATGAAGCAGTTGGTCGTTTTCACAAATGCATTCAACTTTACCTCAATTATTTGCAACATTATACAATCCAAAATATAGAATCTATCTTACACATTATTCTGTGAATAAATCGATGTTAACAAACTGAAGTGTTATAGCTGCAATACGGGATTTTTATTCAATTTATGTGATTTTATTTAATTTATGTGATATCTAATTCATTTCAATTAAGACTTTTTCTCTTAATAAAAGCAGATCTCGTAGAGTAAAGAGATAAAATATCAGAAGCACAAATAATTCTCACTATCTTTCTATTATGTTTCACTAAAGATGGTGCGCTATTATTATTATTTTTTATTGTAATAAAGGCTTTATGAGAAACATATTATAAAGCATTACCATAAGAGGTATACACTATGGGATTCACGATGACTAAAACTTTCTAGACAATCCAGTAGGGATAAAAAGATGTGTGATGCACATGCAGTATTTATAAGTTCTTTCTTTTTTGTGATTAAACTGAACTCAACTGGCTTATGCACTGTGTCTGGATACTGCTGAGCCATGTTCAGTTCATGACAAAATTGCAATGGACATTTCCCTATATTGAACAAAAAGGAATAACAAAAAAGTTCAAAGAGAAAAATATAAATACGGTATATACTGTACACTGTAAGGCAAAAGGCACCATGGCAGGTAGTGTGAGGTTTTTGATGATATTCAGAGCGAGAGCTGGTGAGCAGAATATCTATATGCACATGTAAATGTGCGGAGTCCCATGCAGCCTGTGGCCGCGCCATGCTCCAATGGCGGTGGGCGCACTGGAGCAGGGCATGCCTGGTTCATTAGCGAAGGACATTGATGAAATAGGTCATTGTAATTCAGTATATGCCAAAGGACAGAGGAATGCTGAAGTCGTGTAAAATAAATATAAGCCTCTTAAAGGGGAAGGACCGACAACTTGTCAAAAGGTGTGGCTGCATGATCCAGTGTGGTTTGAATCTGTAGGCAAAAGATGGTGAAATTGGGGGTGAGAGTATATGGATGAGCTGAATTTTATAAATAGGCCAGTCTCTCCGTTTTCCTCAGTTTTCTCACCCTGTCACACTCTCACACATTTACACACACCCTGACACTGAGCACTATACAGACAGCATCACAGGATCACAGCGAGACAGCTGGGTAATTGGGTTGATCAGATACATTGTTTTGTACATTGTCTTGTGAATTATGCTGTATATTTGAGCAAACCTCTGCCTCAGTGAAACAAAGCAGGAATTTAATCTGTGGTTCAAATCACCTCATCCCCTTAGATCACTGCATGACGAGAGGGTATTGCAATGCTGCCTTCTTGGCTGTGCATCCTCCATCTGCCTAATACAGGGTACTGACAGCACTAATATCGTCCCTGCGGGCTTTACCATCCATCTTATGTAAGATGCGCACAGCTCGGGTATATTAAACTACTCACTGTAACCTGAAACCTGAACAGCGCACCACTCCTGGAACACTTCAGAGATGTATACAGCAGATCTGGCCCAACTTTGTGGCAATACGTTTACTTTTCTCTTAGGCTTGTGTTTCCCTCAGGCTTTATTCAGAAGGGAAGACTAATTGTGAGGAGGTGGACCCTGTCAGGGGCTCAGAGTGGCCTTTGATGTGGGACTGAGGGAAAACTGATTTCAGTCCCTCTGTGATGGTGCCGAGGACTGTAGTTTAACTTCATGTTGGATGCTGACAGACTCAAAGATTTGATATTCAAAAGTGAAATGCAGAACAACATAAACAGTGAACAGTAGTGTTGCTATACTGTAACTGTATGTATGACCTGATGGCAGTCAGGAAATTAAATTAAAGAATCTGAAATGCTACAACAGTTTTACCATAACACCTTTAATCCTGGCACATACGTCTCAGGATGCAAGAGGAGAATTGTCCTTGAATTTCCCCTTGGGGATCAATAAAGTATCTATCTATCTATATCTATTAATTGAGCACTCTAATATATTTGCCCATAAATGTGGGTACTTTGTGCTATTTCTGATGCTATCGCAGAGTGGATCTTGTGGTTCTCAGAAGCTTGGCACATTAGTGGCCATTAGCAGCCCGAGTGGCAATAAAACTGATCAAGCACAGCAGATAAGATCAAGGTTGGTGGCATCAGTGACGACAGCAAAACAACAGAGTGGGGCACATCCCTCCCCTCCCCGTCGGTTCCCCAACGCAAGGAGATGCACCAGAGCTTCCCGAAGCCGACACAGAATATGTCAGATAAGTAGGCCCATCGTTCGCCTCCACCGCCACAGAATATGGAACAGATAAGCATTTTTAAAAAGAGCCTCTTTCATCATTCTTTTTGAAAGTCTCCGCCAAGCGGAATCAAAGACTGGTTTCAAGGGAGTGTTCTGGGGTTTGGCTAATCAGTACATTGTGCGGAGGTCCTGCTGTGCCACTGCTTAAAACCCCCCTCATTAATTAATACCTTGCCTCTCACCCTGGAGGGACAGAACCGCCCCCCCCCACCCCCAAAACTAGAGGACGACATCCATGATGGAAACTCCTGAAGCGGGCAGAGTGGGCTTCTCTTGGATATTTTTAGCATTGTTTTGGGGGGGGGGGGGGGGGTACCAAGTTCTCCCAGCAGGGATTGGGTTGTATTATTCAGGCCTAGTTGAAATTACTTTTTAAAGTTTGTTTTTTAGCGGAAGAAATTCAACTTTTTAGAGCAGGCTGTAATTATTTGGGGGATTCTCAAGTTTAAAATGTGCCATGTCAGATTTTGTGCCACTTTTGCTGGACTGGGGTATTGTGTGCGGGCAATGGAGTAGGATCATTTCCATAATTTTCCATCTAAACTAATTGTTGACGAAGCAAGTCTTGTTGGGAGTTTACAAAGTACCAGCACAAACATGTCAGACACATGCATAAGAATTATGAAATAAAGTGATCAACAATTGACAATGTACAGAACAAAATAAGGTTTTATTCTTTTTTTCTTGAACATTAGTTCCAGAGATTTCTTTAAAAAACAAGATTAATATCTATAACATATACACAAACAAAGTAGAATGTGCAGATTAAAAATAGTTTTGTCTCTCTTTTTTCCAGTAAATATAATGTATTTGGACAGTTCATAAACAAACAAAACAAATCAGACGAAAAGGGACTTCTCCTTCTCTCTAAATAAAACCCCAGAGAGCACCACTCATCTGGGTTAAGAAAGGAGAAGCCTAACAGATCGTAACGACTCGCAACAGAGTCTTGGGGTTGAAATGCAGACTCTCAAAGGAATCTGCATTCCACATGTCAAGAGATATCCCACATACATTTGCACATACATATATAGCAAGTTTTTTTTTTTTTCCAACACGTTGCGATTTACCAGGTCGTACGAGAATACTCCCACGTGACGTATTAAATAGTAAAGCAAGTCAAAGAGGAAAAGGAACGGAATCACAACTTACAGCAACCTGTCATCGTAGATACATCATTTTCAGTAACTTTGTAAGTATATTAAAACGAAGCATAAAACCTTCAACAGTTTTGAGCCCAAATGATTTGATGGGTGCTGAGAGTAAGTTGTTGATATATTTCTATGACAACCTAAAGGGCATGACGACTGAGACAAGCACTAATGCAGACATCAGCTAATAAGGGGTGCAAAAAAAAAAAAAAGGTTCTTCAAAAAGACCATCAAAAAGGGTAAATGCCCCCTCTCCATGCCCAAGAAACAAAGGACAGAAGGAAACCAAACGTTTTGCTGGTATTGAGATACAACTTGCATAAGGGTGGTGTGAGTACATAGCATGAGCCGTGTCGGATGATTGCTGTTTGTAGAGCTGAAATCATTTTCAATGGCTTTTTCATATCCTGGCCCTTAGTTTGCATAACATACACGGATAGGGAACCAAACACATCCTGGTCACTCCTAACAATAAGGGATGAATCTATCAAAAACAGCACACCACTATTGAGCAGTAACAGATATTCTTTAGCATATAAAGCTGGGAAAGCAATGGGCCATAATATTTCACATTACTGTGAACAATTTTCATATAAGTGTTACATGCCAAAATATTCATCTGATGCTCAATATTAAGGCTTTGGCTTATTCTCCGTATTTTGTTTCTTCTAAATGGTCACTATAACAGTCTATGGAGAGATTCTCACTCAGTTGACTTTGCAGAGAGGGAAAGCTGGTTGAGGCCACGCGCCAAGATAAAGCATAACCTTTTTCGTCTGAAAGGTTGAGCTCAACCATGCTCGTCGTCATCTTCAAACGATTTAGAAAACTACTCTGTCTATCAAAATACTCTTTCATCTGAAAATACAAAGCAACATAGACCTGAACATTCACATTGCCATGCTGCCACAAGAACTGTGTTAATCTATACTGCATATTAACCCAGAAACATGTTTGTTTACGCCCACTGTTTTTGTACACACATGAAAGCTCACATACATATCTGGTTGTGCCACCTCATTGGACAACCCCAGCCCAGCCCCCATCTTGCCCCCAATTCAGGGCCATGTGGTCAACTCAAACGCTGGTTGTAGGTCAGAGAAGGCAAACACAACATCATGCTAAGGAACTGCAGAGAGAGAGCAAGAGAGAGAGAGAGAGAGAAAGAGAGAGGGGGAGAGAGAGAGCTTACAGTCAGGCCAAGCGGTATTTAAAATGCATTTAACCCCCCATTACAAGGCTTAGGACACGCAGAATTAGAATAAGCAAGTCTGAAACACAGAAACAGTCAATATATCCTCTTAGCATGAAATGCGCTCATCTCCGCATGTAAGTACACATCGTGAAAGAGAATATTTTTTCTTTTTTTTTCAACTTTGAAAACAAACAAAAGCGTGTTCCAAAAGTGCCAAATACAAGCGCCACAGTGCATGGGCAGGTGTGTTTTTGTACGTGTGCTTTCTAAAATGACCCATAACTAAGAATAACAGAAATCACAGTGAGCCACTTCATATTGCAGGCGGTGTTATTGTTTGCCTGGTTAATAAGTAAAGGATGAGCGATGTGCCCTACTTGTGAAAATCCACCGGGCTGACTCAACAAGCTCACCACGCTGTGTAAAATGGCTTCATTTTCGTAACGATCTGCTGATTTTCATGGCAAAAACAAACCACTTCATGACAACAATGTCAACAACCGGTGACAGACAGTCAGTCCACACTGAGATTTCTACTTTCAAACTCACCTCCCTCTGAAAAAAGACATGCTGACTACAAGCAAATGTACTTTAACGGTAGAACAAGGGTAAGGAGAAATGATATCTAAACATATTTCATTAATCATGGGGTTAAAGGATTAAAACATAAAAAAAGACAAACATAACAATTGCAATAACTGTCTGAGAGGTGAGAGCTGCTTATATTTTCTGTAAAAAATAATCTTTCCACTGCTGAGCACTACAAAAGCAGGCTTTACATTTCATTTGTTGTACGTGTACTCAAAATACCCCATGTGACCCATAAATTAAAAGTAACTTGTATAACAACAATATGTTGAAACATGTCGTCTCAAACTTACAACATCTGGATTTACAATACAACCTGAACGTCAGAGAGCTGCGTAGACTGGGAACATGAGAATGAAGTGCTACTGTACTTCTGCTTTCTCTATGCCATTCAATTTTCAGACACATATCACAACTTTAACTGCAAGATCAACTCAACTTCGTAGTGAACGGGTCAGTGGTGGTGCCCTGGGAATGTTACAACAGAGAGAAACGATTAAGATACTGTACATTCATTCAGTTAAATCTGTTTGGCTTCAACTCGGGTGAAAGTTTGGTGTGAATAATGCTTTAAAAAAAAAAAAAAAAGCCTCAGCAAACAGTCAGCACAGGGACCAAGGAATGGATAAACATTAGAGACCTTCACACATTGGCTTGGATGACCAGTTGACCAATCAGCTGGCCACAGAGGAAATCACTACATGGCATAAAGTTAGCTTCCACTTTTAACAGTTAATTCTTTCAAGGGCTCTTTCTCTCTCTCTCTATTTCTCTCTCTCTTTGGATGACTGTGCACAAGTGTTTCAAGGCCGAGCTGCAACAGGTGCATTAAGAAATGCGAACAGTCAAAGAGACATGGAGCATAGCGCCATATTTTACATGCAGAGAAATATAAAACAACAATTTCATCGGCACATCTCAGCATCTTAATACCTCGTCCTCTTAAGTGTACTCAACTGGCGAGATGTTTAGATAACATCTGTACAAGCAAGCTAATGGGATATTCTGCTGTGAATGGAGAGCTGGGTGGGGGCGTCTGAATGTGCTTGGACTGGATCGTTCCATTACAATTCCTCAGATATGATTGTTGAAAGGACACAGCATTCTTGCTGCCTGACACGTTAAGTACAAGACTGTGTGTGCACTCTCCGAAAGTGCTTAATACAATCTGACAGAGATTCCTGTACTACAGATAAAAAACAACAACAAGAACAACAACAACAAAAAAACATACATTCTTGACAAAGAGCTTGAGACACACTCGTTTTTGGGCCAAACCCCGGCAAAATCGTTCACTTCCTACTGACAGACACCAAATCCGCAAAAGCGCTGACACATTTTGGGAAGGCTGCTTGGTGGGATGTTGGACTGTGTTGTTAAAGACCGGATTGCTTACAAGCATTTCAATCAGACTCTGCATTAAGGAGCATAAGAGGCTTTTCAGTCAAACAGCACCAGAGAACAAGCTGCTGGACCCACAATCAGTTTGTTACGCATCTCTGAGTTGGGGGGGGGGGGGGGGTTGCAGCCATGGATCATTTTACCTCCTTTTTTCTAACATGTTGAGATGACACTTGTTTCATAAGCCAAGCGTTTTTCATTTGGAATAAATATGCTTGGCTTCGTTCACAGATTCAAATCTGAGGAAATCTCTCATATGTGGTGCTTCATCATGACACTAAAAACCAACTGCTTTTCATACGGGGCTGGGAAAATGTCCAAGACAAAAATTACAGCAGTCGCGTCCTCAAACGATGGATTCCCCCTCTTCTGCTAAATTACACTAAGTGTTACACCACCAGAAGAACTTACATTCATTACAGTCACTCTTCTCCAGACTTTTGAAATGAATGCAGATTATGATTCATGTGGTGTTATTCTAGGTCTTGCAGCCCTTCCACAAAACAGACAAACACTGCAGCACTACGAAAGATGCTTTCAATTTGTATACAAACAGCTTATGCTATTTCTTTGGTTGCCTGTGATGTTTTTTTTGTTCATTCATTCATACAATTCATACAATTACAAAAGGTTTCTTGTGACACTGCAGAGACCTTGTTCCACTGAGGAGGCTGCCTTTGTAAGGGATGCTTTGCAACATCAGAGAAGCACAAGAAAGCAGTCAGACAATTTTTTCTTTCCTTCCCGAAACATGGAATGGCTTCAGTATGTAGAACAAAAGAGCCGTTTTAAAATGGTGGAATGCAAATCTGATGGACTCTCCTGTCTCACTAGACAAAGTTAGTTCATTCCATTTGTCAAAAAAAAATGAGAGAAGAGAATCTCTTGAATGTGACCACGCATCATCGAATGTGTCCATGTTTCATGCAGAGCTCTAGAAAGGAAAACTCCAAAAGGATGGCTGTGAAAATTCCACCGGAAAAGTGCCAGCTGATTTAGAAAATAGATTCTTCTATCAATGGAAAATATACAGAGGGTCACAAAAGTTCTCTTGTCGTCTTCCTCTCCTTTTGCAGACCAAGTGCATCAAACATTAGAAATGTTTCTCCCTTCAAGTCATCCAGCCGAACAGCACACATAACCACATTCATGTCACTTGTGTTGTGGATCTGATGGTGAATTTGAAATTGAAACATTTGACTGAAAGAGAGATGGACTGTCATCACTTGGTCAAAAAAATCTTCTTTTTTTTTTGCTCAGTCCAAAGTACAAATGAGCTCAATCATGGCGCCATTGCACTGAAAAAGTGCTCAGTGTTCACTACTAAAATGTTCACGACTAAACAGAGAGGGGAAAAAGAGAGAGAGAGATGCACCAAAATGTCTACTTTGCTGAAATCAGACAAAAATAAATAATGAAAAAAGAAACGCACAAACACATTCTTAGAAAAATAAAAAGACTGAGTTAGAACTTTCTACGACGCAAGAGAAGTTACAGATGCCATCTCTGGGCCACCTGGCAGCCAAGGCATGTAGACAAGCCAATCAGGTGATTTGGGGCCACACTGGAACATGCAGTTCTGTGCCGTCATTGGCTTGACGATTCAGATATCCCCGCCCACTGGCCACACTGGGATCTCTGAGTGGAGTGTGTGTCAGTCAGTCATCTGTCCTTAGCCTCTCGTTGGCTAGGCTGTGGGAAACTACAGAACGTAGGAGCAGGTGCTGGAGTCAGGCAGGTGCTCAGGGCTTCTGAGGTCCAGGCGACAACACGACGGGAGTGGAGAGGCCGTCCACACTCAAGGCCGGGATGTGGATCTGACTGCTGCCGTTGGTGGGGAACTGAAAGCGTAAAAACAGAGATGCAAATTAAAACAGCTGAAACCACCTTGTCCACGCCACACTACATTACAACAGAGAGGGTTAAAGCGGAGCGAGAGGCGCAAACATTCGATCATTTCCGCGTTCTGTCTTCGCAAAGGGGAGGGGGGCTAAATCCCCCTTTAAGCAGACCTGTTAACAATCGAACTGAACTGCTTGCCAATCTGACAGGAATCAATATCCCACTATGACGTCTTTGCGACACGCCTCTTTAAGCAGACAGAAACTGTTCGAATTTTTCTTCCATAGAGATGCATTATGTTGCTCTATCTTGTCAGTAATTAAGGATCTTTGATTACACTACACCCGGGTCCACACACCACACTACACTACACCGGGTCCGCAAGTCGAGCGCTCCATTGCATAGCGAAGTAGTAATAGTTTTAGAGGAAAGGGCTTTTTCTTTCGAACGTACACACGGCGATCACGTCTGGTAATCAGGGGATTCATCAGGTCCCTTTCCACAGGTGTGTAAAATGTAGCACGTTGATTATGAATGCAGACTACATGGTGCTTGATCAACCCACCTGTAGAAAGAAACCTGATGAAATCCATGAATAGCCTGTTCAATTGATTACAGTGGAAGTTAGTTGTTGCAGTAGACGGAGCGCTTTGGTTACATGCTCGGTGTAGCCTCCCTGTTTCACTTCAACTTTAACTGAAGGTGGTCGAGAGTGGAGTGGGGGAGAATAGCAGGACAACTCGTACAGTAGGAAGACTGCACATGGGTAGTGTAAAGGGACTTCTGAGCTGATTTATCAGTTATCAGATTTATCAATATATTTTTCATCAAATATATTTGAAAAATGTTTCATTAATCAACCAACTCGGGCATAACAGGAAAAAAACAAGTCAGAGTAACTATCAATTCCATGTACAACTATTCACCATGAGATATATAGTAATTCATATATACAGTATGGCAATTGCCAATTCTTGACATCTCTATCAAAACTACACTGGATTACGCTAGTTCTGAACTGATTACATTTACTTTTTCATTCTGCAATGTGGTTTGTTACTTTGTTGCTTCAAAATGTTATAACCAAGTGACAGATTATTGTTAATGAGGATAGAAATGAACTGTGCAAGACAAGTTTTTTGAGAAAAACTAAATCACCTAACAAAATTGCACAGTACAACACTGTGTATACAGACCACCAACAAGGTGAGTCTTTCCGCAGTTCAAAAACACTACAGTACTTAGACCTGCCAGAAGAGGGAGACAAAGGGACAGACTGCAGACTGAACTACAGCATCCCTGCCTGAAGTCTTCTGTGTTACTCTGACACACAACCGCCAAGCTACAATGGCAGCTCTCTGTCTCCCTCTTCCTCTCTCTCTCTCCCCATCTCTCTCTCTCTCTGTCACTTTCTCCCTCTTTCTCTCTCTCTCTCCCCTGCAGTCAGATGAAGGTGTGAGGAGGGACAGATGGCGCAGTGCAGGGCGGTGTTGGGAGACAGCAGAGGCAGGAAACAGGAAGCCATACCTGGAAGGAGAGCTTGGCAGGGCTCCGAGGGGCGATGGGACTGAGCGTGCTCCAGAAGTGGATGGTGGAGGGGAGCGGGCTGGGAGTCAGCAACACCGGAGTCTGGGAGAGCAACACGGGAGAGAAATGTCTAAACATGGCTGCTTATGGTGCACTCTTAAAACAAATGTGTTGGAAACAAGCACCAACTGTCGTGTCCCTATGTGGACACAGAGATGTGTACAAAACAACACAAGTTGTGCTACCTTCAACACATATTGTGTAACAAATAACAAAAGTAATGTGTTGGAAACAACACAAACGGTCTTGTCCCTATATGGACACAGAGATGTGTAGTAGTATTCAACACATTTATATGAAGAGAGTGAAATAGTATAGCAGCTCAAGGTTTCAACAGGTTGAAAATACACACAAGATGTATACACTACTCTACCCTACTCACAGCTAAGTACAACTTGACTCAAATTAACGCTATGTGACCCTATTCTCATTATGAGTCAGCCGTGTTTACAATGCTGAGGATCAGTCAAGAGACTCTTCAGCTGAAGCCTTCCTGTAAACTGCTCCTTTGCTGGCTAAGAGGCTTCGCAGAACAGAATGAACGTATAGACTAAATGCGCAGATTTGAGTTGACTTCTCTGAGCTTGTGTCACATCAGTGTGATGTGCTGCTACTGACTGACAGCTGGTCTTGTCCGCCGAGCTGAGTTAAGGGTACTAAGCGGAGGCCTCTTCCACTCACCAGGGCGTGGGAGGTGATAACTGTAGGCGTTAGTGTGTTGGTGGCACTTCCAGGGGCCAGGAGGCTGTTGACCGCCGCGTTGACTTTGTCCAGGGAGAGGCCAGGCGGTAAGATGGAAGGGGACGAAGGTAGCTCCAGGCCCCGCGGCTTCTTGGCCTTGGGCGGGTGCACTTCCTGAGCGGAGGTGGACACCGGAACAGACAGGGAGGGGGCTGGGGAGCCCTCTGTGGAAAAACAAACATCATTCAGGCCATCGATCAGTTCAGTCTGACGGCTTGGCACAGACAACAAAAGCCCACGTGGCACCAGCACCTGCACATCAAGCTGCCTGATAGATGTGTTTTTAAGCAAAGAATTGTGAGACCAAATAGCCAAATCCCTAAATCCCTGACAGATTCCTTGCTCGTCTCCTTAACATATCAAGAGCTGAGAACCAAAGGGGCGTAAGTGACATTTTGGTCAAAATTGAGTTATATATATCACCTGAAAGCTCTTGATGAGCTCTCTTAGCTGACACAATTATAGAAGTAAAATATTTATAAATAGTCATTGAACAAAAACCAAAGGTTTGTGAACATATAGAAGCAGTTAGATTTGTTTTGGCTCTCCTGTAAAAGTTGGAGAAATGTCACTTTGGTCACGAGGGACTGTGCTGCGACTGACCTGCCAGCTCGACCTTGATCTCCGTTTCTCCGTCGCCCTCCTTCTGCCTCTCGGGCTGACCTGCCGGCTCCACGCACGGAGAGGGGACGTCCACAGGGGTGGGGGCCTCGGCGTCCCGGGGGATGGACACTGCCTCTACAGCCTAAGGGGTGTAAACAAGACGACAAACTATGAAACAACAAAATAAATAAAACAACACGAGCGACCTACGAGTCGAGTGAGTTTGGTTTTCGGAGAGGGAGGTTGGCGGGGTGGAACAACCTCAGGCGTCTGGCAAACAGAATAATATGCGTTTTACTGTGTTCAAACACTACGTGAAAAATAGGACGAGCACAGGCTTGTGTTCCATGTGAACGGGTAAGAACACCAACTCCGCCTATGTGAACAGCATGGTGCCACATCCCAGGGGCAGAATTTAAGGATAATTCATTATGCTGTCATGTAGAATGCCTTGAGTTTATTATGGAACTTAATGCCAGTGTATACCACGCACTAAAACACAACCCATACAGTGATGAAAGCTAACGACAGCATGGGCGCTACACATGAAAGAGGCATGGACAGTCATGTGGCCATATGCCTTACAGCTAACAGACCTTTGGGAGTGGTCCAACCCCGGCTAGCCTAGCTCCAGTGCATATGGCACACGGCTACAAATGGACTTGGTGCTTTTAAGAGAAGCAGCTGCTAAACCTCACCTCCATTTGATCTGGATAATTTCAATGTGATGTAGGTAGCACATTGTGTTGTCTACTGAAGCTTGTAGGTGACACTTGTATGTGACAGCAGCACAGTGCAGATAGATTGTTGACAGGGAAAAAAGAACAGAGCCTGAAAGTTTATACAGCAGTCCAAGATGAATCCTACCTCCACTGTCTTCGGATCGAGGACTATCTCCAGGATGTCATCATCCGAGGACGGGCTAGGCTCCTTAGAGGTGGCACTCACTGTTGGGGGTTTGATGACCACATACACCTGGGGTGCCTGGGATGCCTGACTGACCACACACTCCCCAGCTCCGACAGGGGCGCCAACAGGCGTCAGGGAGATGAGGGAGCCCTGGTCCGAAATACTCGTCACGAAGATGTGCGGCGAGTCGCCCACGGTTTGGGTCTGCTGTGTGTGAGCATTCTGTGTGGAAAATGGGGGGTGGGAGGGGGGGGGGGGTGGGGGTTAGTTGGCAGACAAGACTTAAAACAAGTTAGAGCTGCATTCTTTTCTCTTTCCTGCACGTCGTCTGTGTTTGTACATGCTTGGCATGAATGCAATGTACACTTTGATTGGTCCATGAGCATCAGTCCAGGATTTAAAACGTTTCATTAACTCCAAATCCATTTTCTTTACTTCTCCATTGTGTGTGTGTGTGTGTGTGTGTGTGTGTAAAGGTGAGAGGGAGACTGACCGTGCTGCCCGTGGTGGAGCCGGACGGCGTTTGCGGGCTCAGGGCGGGCGTGGCGCAGGGTGAGGGCTGGGTGACGATCACCTGCAGGCCGCTCTCCACTCCGTTGCTGTGGGGGGGCAAGGAGCTCTGCTGGGCCTCAGGGGCACACAGACGCACCTGTCACACACACACACACACACACACACACGCCAAAAATCCCTCAGAACCCTGTGCGCATTCTATTTACATTTTCACTGTTTACATAGTCACTTGTCCTCAAATGACCTCTAATTATTCCACTATACAAAAAGAAAACACTCGTACTTTGCCTTCTATGCCAACAGATCGACTCTTTACCGCCAAGGTCTAGAACCACTTTAATGAATGGACTTGTGAACGGATATAGCCACATCAACCGGGCGGGTTAACAAAAACGCCACTGCCTCTCTTACTCTGGGCTGCCCATTCACCAACTTTTATTCTTTCAAAAGCATACACTTGGACTCGGCGGACTCTGAGTCACGTCAGATAAAAAACTGCATGCAAATGTGTGCGCTCCCCTGAGTAGCAGCGCTTGTTAGACATCTGAAAGAGTTATTTCAGGAGCAATCTTTATTCCGTTTGTTTAAAGCCATTCATTTATTTACTCAAAACACCATGTTTTTTCTCTATGCAAATGAAGACCAAAGACAGAGGCAACACTTCCTATTAACTGAATAAACAGACTCCATGATGGGAACACGATTCCGGAAGACAAGGACCCCCAAGGTGTGCAGGCAGCAACAGAACGAATGTTGCTATCTCATAGCAGGGTCATTAGGACACATCATTAAGGCCCCTCTCTTCCGACAGACACATTTGACTCCCCACATCGAATCATTTGCAGAAGGCAAAAACTATTTACATCTCTGCAGGACTCTGCATGGATGTTAACATAGTCAATGTCCTTTGAGGCTATCAAAACAAATACACATGCACCTGTGCACCATCTCATTATAACAATAATGTAAATAAAGAATAACGAATGTAATATACTGCATTAGACAACTGACTCATATACACTTTGTGTAATGGCCTGTTATGCATTTATGCTGCTATGAGTTTGGAACTACTATGAAATAACGCATTCATTATTTCCAGTGGCTGCAGTGGGACTACATTGTCAGCCAAGTAAATAACTGTGCCTGATTTAGAAAATCTAATACATATCAATATAAATCAAATATATACATTTAAAGAAAAACAATAATTCTGCTTGAGGTATATATACCCAGTGGCTGTGGGATCATGTCATGTTGCTACTGTTATGGTGAGAATGTTTGCTGTGAAGGACACTGCTGAGTACACTGATAAACATGGAAAAAACAACATAGTTCACTAAGCCTTCTCTGTTGCATAGTGTAACAAAGCAAGAGGGCAAATGAAGCCTAATTTGTTGCCATTGGGGGTGGATATGAAATGTTTTGTCAACCTACCCACTGTAGCTGGTGGACTCCAAAATCTACCAGCCATTCACCTTTAGAGATACAAAAGTCAACCATCATCTAACGGTCTACCATCAAAGCTGGATAGAACTCTAAATTGGACTGTCCTCCATACACAGTACCAACTAGAAAAGCACTCAGAGGGCGCAGACCTCCGCCTGTAGTGTTCTTCCTAGGTTGTCATACATTTGAACCTAAACTATTCAGACCGCCACCACGTGGCCATACCATGCCATTACACCACTAACCGAAAAACATAAACGGCTCCAGAATCCCGACGGTGTCACACATCACTCCCAAAATCTAATCATTTCTTCCTTGGGTAATTTCTGACATTCCCTGAAAATTTCATTGAAATCTATCCATTACTTTTTTAGTTATCTTGCTAACAAACAGACAGACAGGCAAACAGACAGACAAACAAACACCGGTCCCCGATGAAAACATAACCTCCGTTGACCGGAGGTAACAAAACCAAGGTCAACAGAACTGCATTCATTCATATGCCATAGTGTCTTGTCATAAAAGAGGCGCAACGCGCAACACTGAAAATCTGCAGCAGATAACCACAAACATTGCCTCCATTGTCATCAACAAAACCTTTCAGCTTTTCACTGCGGAGGGATTTACTGCTCCAGCAGCCACCTCAGATGCCCTGTAGCCACTACCGAAGCCCAAGTTAAGACACAGCCACAGCACCCACCACAGTGGGTGTAAACAGCTAGGAGTTTAGGTAAAATAGGTGCATGCACATCCCACCTCAATGGGGCCAGGTGCAGGACAGATGCAACGTTTCTTCAGACATGAAAGCATGATGCCTGAAGAAGACCCTGGTGGGTCGAAACGTTGCATCTGTTTTTAATAAACCTTGTCGGTTTTGAAGTCTCCAGTGTGCGGACATCTACTTCGTTTTATTTGTACACAGCTAGGACCCATACCACAACCAGGGTTCATGCATACAACTTTACATTCTTAGAAACGTATCGGGTTAACTACACACACCCTTCTACATCTTCTAGACGCACTTGGATGATAAAACAACCGGCTACAAATGTGCACTGCAGGATGATGTAGACTCTGTAATTGCGCGTCATCTCGGTGGACTGTTGTACTTCGCATTTATTGCCCGCATATAAGCCGCATTGTGTTTAAGCCGCAGGACAATGTTTTATGCAAGTTAAAAGAAACAAAACAAAGAAACAAAAACAATGTATAAGCCGCGGCTTATAGTCGGGAAATTACAGTATAGGGTTGTATATGCTGGAGTTTGTTGTATATAGTTTGGTTTCTTTTATATTGTGTGCTAGAGTGTATTTACTATTTTCATTTCTGTTACAACCATTGACCTTGGGGCAGTCATTGTGATGTTGCATTTTGCACATTTGAAAAGCTTTATTGTTTTTCCAATTAAAGTCGAATGGTTTCAGTCTTTTGTTTATTTTCACAACATATACACACACACACACACACATCACACTCAATAGTGCTGATAACATTCCAAGTGACCTGAGCAATCACAAAATTGGCATAAGCATTTAAAGCTATTGGCCAGTCTTTGTTTTCAGTGCATCTTAATGGTCACGGTGCATTAACATTTGCATAAGCATTTAGACTTACAGGGCAGTCTTTGCTTTCAGAGTTCTGTTAATGGTCAAGGTGCAAAAATATTTACATGAGCATTTTGAGCTATTAGACTGTCTTTGTTTCCAGTGTTTTGTTACAGATCAAGGTAGTTGGTGATCACTCTCCTGACTCCCCCTCATTACAGGCAGTGAGGTAGTTGTTGCTGGAAGCCTTCATCACACTGTATGGCTTCGTCACAGTGTTGATCCACGGCCTTTTCTTCTTCTTTAACTTTATTGGTAGTTGGCATAGCACCTTGGTGCACTATTGCAAGGACAAGCGAGCTTTACATTTTTTTTTTTTTTTTTATCCCACTCAGGAACCCGTTATCGGGCATCTAAAACTCCATAGTATGGTGGCAAGGGCAAAACGCAAAAAAAAAAACATTACTGTTTTGTCGTTCTCGTGTGGATGGGGCCTAAGCCAATCAATTCGTGTGATTTCTGGAGCATCCTATAATGATCCAACTATGTCCGTATGCGGCCTGGAGGAAAGATGAACATAGCGCTACACAAATTAGATTTTTTACTGAGGCGTTCCTCCACGGATTCTCTTTAGGCTATTTTCCCCCCATTTTAGTGCGCAGTGAATTAGTCAAGTGTAAATTATGCCACTTCAAAGGAGAACTATTTGCGAAATTCTATGTAAATCAACAGATCTCGTTAAGTTTATGTTTACTACTTTTAACAGTCAGTTAAAAAATGTAATTTGACCGGATCTGAATGTATAGTTGTGGAATGCTGCCTTTATCTATATTTACCCATCAGTGGCCGGTAAGTTGACCAAATTCACCCACCAGTGCACAAATTCACCCGCATTTGGCTAATTTCCATCCCTGGTTACCATGCCTGTGTAACAGGACTCTAGAAGAAAGTGGGACATAATCTAGCTGAACAGTGCAGTGTCTCACCTCACACAGAGCCACATCAGGTGTGTGCACAGCAGCAGGTCCGGCCTTGGGCAGGCACTCGGCCGTCAGGAGTGTGCCCTCAGTCTTGATGGGCTTGGGTTGTGTCTTCAGGGACTGGATGGTGAAGGTGGAGTAGAGGCCTGACTTCATGTAGTCGTTTCGAGAGCTGCGCTGGGCGAAGCTGGGCGAGGGCCTCTGGGGCTGGAGGCCCTTAGGGATGCCGGTGACCCCCGGCGATCCAGCCAGGGCATCCGCAGGTTTGGACTGCAGTATTGCCTCGGGGGCACTCTCTCTACCCCTTCCGGCGGCATCTTCTGGCCCTCGCACCCCCTCGGCCGAAGCGGGGTCTGGAGAGTTCACAAACTTGTAGACGAACTTCTGACCACTGACCTTCTTGATGATGTTCTGTGGTGGAAACGTTTGGAAAGAGGGAGAGGCAAGGAAGACAAAACTGATCAGTTCTGCTCACTGTCATATACCCTCAACCAAAGCGCTGATGCTCGCTTTGTCTTTCTTTCTGTCTCTCTCAGTCTCTCGCTCTCCCTCATACAAACACACACGGTTAATTTCATGCATCAATTTATGTTCACTCTGTAACAGATATATATTGTCATTTATAGCATATGAATATTTGAGCATTTCCCCACATACAGCACAAGAGACTGAAGACAATGTATGTATAACTTAAGGGTGCAGAGAGACTACTTTGAACTGAACTACCAGAAGAATATAAATAAACGCCTTCAAAATATAAATCATCCCTATTGAAGCAGACAAATACTCTGACAAATAAACAGTAATTTTCTTGACAGAATCAGAAGCATAGTCTGAACACGTTAATCACCTTGAAAGCCATGGGGATAGCATATAATTGCTATGTTCAAAAGGCACAGCATAGCAGCAACCCCCCACAGACACCAGTAGCATTTGCAGAACAAAACTGCCTGAAAAACGACTGAAGACAAAAGCTCGCCTAGTGATATGAATAACCATAGTGATAGGAATGTTATAAAGCAATAACAGCTATATAAATAATCCTCCTGAAGCACACATTATTGTAAGGAAGCTCACCTTCAAAAGTCTACAAATAAACTGTGCAGACAACAATTTTAAAGGACACTTTTTTATAGTTTTATATTGTGCTATTAAGGGCTGAAGGGAAACCTCAAAGTTGAAGATAAGTCTCAATCTAAAGGCTAAAAAACTCTCTCAGAGGGATTCGATAAATCAACCTTAATATAAGATCATTTTATATCTTCCACCCGCTTCTGTAATGAGCCAGGATAACTCGTAGTTCCAAATTGCACCTTTAATTTATTTATACATGAGCCTTGCTCAAAGTTGCCAAAACACACTTGCATTTCTGACTGTGATCTCCTGGTCCCATAGTGTGCGTTACCCAGGCTGGGTAGACTAGACGGCAAAACACACTTGCATTTCTGACTGTGATCTCCTGGTCCCATAGTGTGCGTTACCCAGGCTGGGTAGACTAGACGGCAAAACACACTTGTATTTCTGACTGTGATCTCCTGGTCCCATAGTGTGCGTTACCCAGGCTGGGTAGACTAGACGGCAAAACACACTTGTATTTCTGACTGTGATCTCCTGGTCCCATAGTGTGCGTTACCCAGGCTGGGTAGACTAGACAGCAAAACACACTTGTATTTCTGACTGTGATCTCCTGGTCCCATAGTGTGCGTTACCCAGGCTGGGTAGACTAGACGGCAAAACACACTTGTATTTCTGACTGTGATCTCCTGGTCCCATAGTGTGCGTTACCCAGGCTGGGTAGACTAGACGGCAAAACACACTTGTATTTCTGACTGTGATCTCCTGGTCCCATAGTGTGCGTTACCCAGGCTGGGTAGACTAGACGGCAAAACACACTTGTATTTCTGACTGTGATCTCCTGGTCCCATAGTGTGCGTTACCCAGGCTGGGTAGACTACTACACGGCAGGCAGCAGCAGAGTCTCACCTTGTCGTAGTAGTAGCGTAGGGCTCTGCTGAGCTTGTCGTAGTTCATGTTGGTCTTGTTCTTGCGGAGGCCCCACAGCCTTGCTACCTCCTCAGCGTCCAGCAGCTTGAACTCGCCGTCCCCGTTGGGCGTCCAGGAGATGAGGTGCTTGTGGCTGTGGTTCTCCAGCAAGTGCAGAAGGAACTGCCACAGGGTGATGGATGGATCCATAGCTGCTCAAAGAGAGAGAGAGAGCAAGAAAGAAAGAGACAGAGAAAGAGAGACAGAGAAAGAGAGAAGAGAAAAGAGAGACACATGAGAAAAGAGAAGGTGAGAGACAGAGAGAGGTGTTTCAATGTTATTTGACAAATTAATGCAAAGCTTTATTGTCCTTTATGCTTTAACAACACTGTATGTCAACGGTCGTGCTAAAAAAAGCAACTTTGAATTTGAATTTAAGAGAGACAGTGGGAATCCGAGAGGGGGAGGGAGTGAGAGGGAGATGGGTGAATGAGGGAACAATCCACCCTCTACACAGACATTTCCATATGATTCACCGCCTCCCAAATGACACTAGTGAATTAATGGGGGAGGAACAGACATTTCAATTTGTGGACACGAGACAACCAATGACAAACAGTCTGCTTTTGGCAGATGCAGTAAAGCGTCTGGCTCAGTTTATGACTACTATAGTGTGCATTTGTGTGACCTAATTAATCAACTTCGTTTCAGCAAACCAGATAAATGTATTCTTTACAAAGAAACTGGTACAAAACAAAATTCAAGGAAATGGATAGAGTGTAAACTTTGCTTGCCATGTATTTTGTCTTTAGAGACGGTCCATTGTCCAATCCATCCACAAAAAAAAATAATATTTTTAACATGTAGAACATTTATAAGGTTTGCTATTGATTTTGCTCTAAATTTGTGAGAGGGCGCAAAGCAAGAATGCTTAGTGCTTACTGCTGAATGGATTGGACCGGGTTTGTGTTATTCAGAGTTCAGTATTACAGTACACCCTCCATGCAGTTGGCATCATGTTACCCAGAGTGATTGGATGAGAGAGGCCCGCTGACAAAAGCGCTGCCAGAGACAAAGTGGAGGGGACGGGCATCACAAGTTAAGGAAGAACACGACGTGAATGCAAATTAATCTTATTACCATTTTTCCCCGTCCAATTACGCAACTCATATCAAATACCTAGGAAACTATCACCATGGTAGAAGTGTTAAAGCAACAGTCACCATGGAACAGGTTGACGTTTTTTTTTCTTCCATTTTCTGTGAAATTCGCTATTCAGGTGTTGCTAAGCGCATTAAATGGCAGCAATTATTGCATCTGTTGCTGCTATAAACTCAGGCAAATATCTCTACATTGGCAGTAGTGACAGACATGTGAACTGTCAAAGTCTGCTATAGACATTTATGACAAGAACATTGCAATTTAAGATGCATAGTTCTAATCACAAGCAAATGGAGACAATTGTAGTCTACGAAGACCAGTTCAGCTCACATCAGCCTCTCAAACTTCTCCTGCACTGGATCAATTGCAATGCACTTCAATTTGTGCGCTACGCATATTCACAACAAGTGTCTTCATATGTCAAGGGTGCTTTCTCTGTAGAGAGCCCTGTTGTTTTCCATGAGGAGAGCACTGATCCAGACCTGCTGTAGTGGTATCTATGGCTCCTTGTTTATCTTGGACAACACCACAGCACATTGGCACGGAGACTCATAAATCTTAATAGCAATGCAAACATAAACAATGAAGCGTGACAAACAGAGCATAAATCTGCTTTGAACCTGTCAGCCCCTATAGCATTTGCGCAATGACCTCCCCAAAGCCAATTATCTCAGTTCTTAAGAGGCCGAGGTGCAGATGATGTATTTCACCTGATATCAGCTTTAATTTACACCATGGAGACACCAAGAACAGAGAGGGGGTTGAGTAACCATGGTGGAGAGGAATGAAATAGTTGATAACATTCCTGAGAGAAAATGTGATAGTCCACCGAGGTAATTCCCTGATCAATACCACTGGTTTTGGGGACCTGTTTGTAGCTTCGCTGAGACACGACTTTCAGATGCAGATATTGCACAGATGAGGAACGCTGGCACAGAGACACTCATGCACCAGCTAAACAGCTAAAGTGGGGATCAATAGCCTACTCATTTTTGTTTGTTGACGCAGCCATGAAATACAAGCTTAATTTGCATATTTTGGTTTTGCAGTCAGCAGTTGTGGTGGGAGGGCATGTTAGAATTCATCCAGGAATTTTCACCGCTTGTGCAGAAGAAACAGGCTATTCAACACCTGAGTGAAGCAATCTTTGTCTGAACACAGCTGTCACCATCTGTAGCTTCAAAATCAGCAGCAACTCAATCAGACCAATGATAAGCTTTGAGCACTCAGCACAACTGTTTCAAAAACACACATTAATGTTTACCGACATTAATTAGACTATTTTTTCCACTGTAATCAGTAAATCCATTTGTGTGATTACAGCATTGAGTTGCTACGCTGTAAAAAAAATACTATTAAAACAAGTACATTTTTAGACGTTTTCCAGCTACTTGCTCAATCATCCTTTGGCCGAACTGCAGGACCATTCACATGTCTGATTCTTTTTTGTTTGTATCAGCCTCCCCAAGGCCTCCAACAGGTTGATATTCTGCACGCTCTCCAGCAGGACTGACTGGTAACATAGTAATATTTAGTTACCTAGTAGAAGAAACGTAAAAATGGCCACGCTTTCACTTGTAATGTATTTTAATAACAACAATTCATATCAACATCATCATGATGCATCATCGCTCCGTGAAGCCTTTATGTACGGTCTATCTGCTTACCATCTGGTAGGCTACGAGCTGTAATGGACGGTTGATTCAGCTATATGCGTTTAATGGGAGTATGAGTGTAATATGTCGAATACAGTCAAAACACTCCCGCCTGGTTATTTTATTAAGCAAAATGCTCATTGTGTTGTCCTCTACACCATGAGGTATAACTGAGCAAAAACAAACTAGCAAGGTAAAATAAGACTAGCTGGTGTTGGATGCTGATAAATAAAAATCAGTGCAGTTGAGTGTTGATTAGAGGCCTGCCAATTCATAAGATTCCGAGGAAACACATGTGAACTTACCACTGATCAGAGTGTTTGAGTCCATTTCTTCAGGGTGTCAATTAACAGCCATAAGTATTTTATCCAAGATGTCAAAAGTCGGTTTGCGTGCCGTCAAAGAGCAGAAGGTGAGACCAGCGAGTACAATTCTGTTTTGCAATTATGTAACACTGCACTGACAACACATGCATCTCTTCCTCCATGTTAGTTGACATTAACGTTAGCTTGTTATCGGTTGTACGCAGCTAGCGAGCAGCTAAAGGAGTACCGCTGGCCTTCACCTATGTGTTGCTAATGTCCGTCGACTTTTTATAGTTACTTAATATCTTTTCCGCGACACAGCAACTGTTCAAACACGTGTAACGTAACGCTAAGAAAGCTGTGCAGCTAACGGTAATGGTAGCATATGAGATTCCACCCTATTCTTTTTTAAACCAACTGTCAGCTAGCTCGCTAACTTAACTTACAGTTATTCCGCTGCTAGCTAGCACAGCAACTTAAAATGAACAGAAAACTAGCTGTTGAAAGCTCTCATGCACCGAACTCGTTGTAAACGAATACGTGCACCGTTGAACCTAAACGAAAGTCTGACTGTACTCATGTCCAAAGCGCCAAAAGTCCTCTCGTTTCCCTCCATGGTGGCTGTTCAGTGTTTCAAATTGTACTAAATACATTATATCATAGGTCGACGAAGCAAGACGCCCTTTGAAGTCACACAGAGACCCGACTTTAATCCTTTGCTTTGCTTTCCCTCGGCTTCCTGTTTCCATAAACGCCCGACTACTTTAGTGCGCGTTGTACGCTACACAGCCTGCTTGCCTGAACTCTCCCTGGTCGCGAGGACTCACAGCCAGCAACAAAACGTCATTCTGCTCATGACGTAAATTGCCTCTCTAGAAAAATGCATGAAGTGTGAAAATCCCACTGAAATTATACAACAAGTGATTTAAAGATTATCGTCGACTATTTATTATTATTATTATTATTATTATTATTATTATATTTGTAAATGAACATAAAACGAAGGAAGGTAGTCATATATGCAAATTTAGTTGTTCTGATGTTTTTTTCCCCTCAAGCATGGCTACTGTTTGTCTTGAATGGCAGCTCAGATGAGAGCATGTAGTCTTCCGCACTAAAATAGTTTCAAAACGCAACAAACAGTGCCTTTAGATAGTGTTGTTTTTGCCTACACACAAGATCATAGACATAGACTAACATTTGTAACATTTTTTTAACGTAGATTGTTTCGTCGATGATGTAGGCTAGCGCACATGGTTAAATTTGAGAGTAGGCTATTTTGTAGAAATGTGCGCCTCTACAGTGAAACAGCAATCTATTTCAGGAAGCGAGTCTTACATCCATGCCACAATTCAACATCTAGTTTCCATGGCAACTGTTACTAGTGTGATGGGATATCAGAGGGATGCTGAGGTGGAGATTAAGAAAAGTGCAGTCTCTTCTTACCTCCGGATACAACTGTGACCACTGACCAGCACAGAAACAAAAACGTGAAATTACTTTGAGAACCACTGGTTAAATTAGGCTGTCTCGATTGCTATGCCTACTATAGCATCCAGAGCTGACTTTCATTTAAGGAGAGGACTGCATTTGAAAGATGACACTTCAAATGTTTATGTTTAAAAAAAAATTAAAAAAAAAACATTCTGTGGTCTCTCCGCAAAAATGGAGAAATGAGCATGGTTTAATAGTTCATGCGGGGTTAAAGAGGGGTTTAAGAGTTTATGATGTTGCTATAGCGATACAGGTTTCTCAAGGTTTTTTTTTTTACTCGAGTGCCTGAATGACCCATGATTAATTGCAGTAATTACAATAAAGGAAGCCTTAATTTTCCACCACACAGCATGCCAAGGTTTCGATAAAGATTTCACTAAAAGATTTCAAGACAGAGAGAAGTTCAAAAATATAGATTTTAATCACTGCAAACTAGACAGCAACATGAAAACATAATTGGTGCATCCATTGGGAGGCCAATTTTAACAGTGAGTGAGATTTTATTGCACAGACAAGACCATGTTTGAAACATGACATGAAGCCCAATAGCAAAGCATACAACAGCTCTACAGGACCTCCCTCCTTGGCTCAGGAAGATCAGTCAAACCTTGAAGCTCTCGGAGACCCTGAAACAAAGAAAATGTAAATTATGTGTGATTTTCTTTTGAAGTGTCAAAAGGATAGCCAATTTTGTCCATAATTATTTGTTTAAATGGATCATTTTGTTCTGCTTTAGACATTTTGTTTTAGAGTAAAAAGGAAGAAAAATATTATATTTAGCTTAGGCTTGAAAACCTACCTCTAGTACCATGCGAATATTGGCCTTGATTTTGGCAGAATCTTTCGTTAGTACCTCTGAATATCTGAAAATGCATTACATCATTCATTATGTGACATTCATTATAAATATGCAAAGATAGGTGTAAAGATAAGGTGTGCTGAGTTTCTGTGTTCCTGAATTCATGCTGGTTCACACGCTTGTTCATAAAATGTCCTGATCCACATAAATGTCAGCTAAATCCATTTAAGGCATTGGTGAGGATTCAGGCCAGACATAAGGGGGCAATTGCTCTGTCGCTAGTTTGGAGTTTAACACGGTTTTAAACTGGAGTTGGAGTTGGGCGTTGGAGTTTAAAACCGTGTTAAACTCCAAACTAGCGACAGAGCAATTGCCAAGTTCATTCAGACCAGCAGACATGACAGCTTTTTGTTTGGGACTCCAACTTTAAACATCAAAACAATTAGGTGGGCAGTTTTAAGATTCTGTATTGCTTCTTAACAAGAGCAGTTAAACAACTGCAGACCTTTCCCCCCGTTATACCACACCAAAGTGAAACCAAATCTCAGCGTCTGTATTATCAGTTAGATACAGTTTTCTTTTTACAGATATTGCTATTGCAATTTAATTTGCGATATAATTTTGGAAAATCAAGCTTCAGCTCAACATTCCAAATGTCACTATAAGTCACTTTAAGCCACTTCTGAGTGGTGAGCATGCCAAGTGGAAGCAAAGCACTCCTGTTACAGTAGGTGAGATTCACTGTCTGTGAAGGAGGACGACATGAATGGAAATATCATAGATGTGATCAGACACACAATTGGGACAGAGTTGCAAGCTGCACTTAATGGCAGCCTTTGCCATTAGCCAATTGCACTGATTAAAATGGCAAATTTAATTGAAAATGTATTAATTGTGCACTCTATAAAGCCTCTTCCCCAGTGACGCTAAATATACATATTTAACAGGCTTTTTTCCCCATGAAAATCCATAATATGGACAAGGCTCTGGGTGATTTGGTGTGGAAAGATCCAGCCAAATCGCACCAATGGGAAAGACTATCAAGAAACAAAATATGAAAAACTATTTCAAAAGCAAATTTTGTTTGTTAAAAACTACATTTGTATTAATCAGTAATGTGACTTTTTTAGTTTTAAGAAAGTAGGAAAGTACGGCCCTGTGGTGTTTTTTCATGATTCAAATGATGTAGGCCTAGTCATGATTTCATAAGCTGTAATATTGGACCTGCTGCATTTACTGTAGGCTTTTGGGCCTACTCTGTTTGCTGTATGCGTTTCTGGGCCTATTGTGTTTGCAGTGAGCTCTTCATTTACTATCTTGAGCAGAACAGACCGTCAGGACAGTCAGAGAAATGGGGTGTGGGAGAGCACTCTGTTTACCAGGAGAAGACATCTCCTTTTGTTCAATGGTCAAGGGAGAGGTGAGGGTATCAGCTGGTGGGGACATAGCAAGGACAGGCGCCAGGTGGACACTGCCGGTTATGAAGTAAACAAGATAAGAACCCTTCTTATCCCCAAATTGGAAAGAACCAGAAAAACAAGGTTAACACAGTATGCATATATAATTACGGTATGCATGATAGAAAGGTGATTTCCACCAATACACTTGACCTTGCTTGATGCTGATTGGTTAAAGGGTGTTTTTGGGAATGGCGCGAGAGGGGCACTTCTCAGGGCCAAGGGGTATAAAAGATAGGCCGCAGCCATCCACAGGTAGATCACATCGAGGGCGTCAGCTGACGACATCTCTCCCTCTCCCTATTGCCTGAAAGTTGGTCTGAACAAAGTTTGGGCTGTACTATCACTGCAATACGGTGAATAAAGATCAACAGTCTTCAAAGATTCCTGTCTGCATTGTCTCCTTCGAACGCTTTGTTCCAGAGTGCTAATTAGTACATAGTTAAGTGTTAATCATTAATTGGATTTGGAAAGTGGACGATTTCCGACAGCCCTTCATTCGAAAGCAGTGAGAACATTTATCAAATATGTGGACCAGCTGAAATGACAAAAAAGCACTTCTGAACGCAATTCTCATGGTCACTATGTACAAATTGGGGATATCACGATACAACTTTGCGCCTGTTTGAACTGAAGAAACAAATGGAGAGGGCCGATGGTATGCCATGTCACGTGTCAGGAATACTGCAAGCTCAAGGTCAACAACTCCTTTATGCAATTTTGGCCCACGGTACTGTACCTTACTTTGAAAGCCTAGTCAATCAAGATGTATATTGAACAAGACCTACATAATGATTTAATCAGTAATCCACTGATTTCTGCAATGTGTAGCAACCATAGACTGCATAAAATATGTAACAATATGGGGGAGTGGAAATGAGTGAATAGACATTTCATTTATCACAGAATGATACTCTCTCCTTGTAGGCACTGGTGAGTAAGAAAAATAGTATTGAGTTGTCTGCTTCTTGTGTATTAGATACTCACGCTGTGAGCTGACTTGTCTTCTTCTCAATAAAGTTCAGGGCTTCTGCATGTGTGAACTCCACAAAAAATCCGTATCCCACAGCCACAAATATTTTTGAGGCATCGGGCCTACAAACAGTAAATGTAACCTTAGGCATAATCGTGACAAGAGACTACTTCACTATGAGACAATTAGGTGAGACACCTTTACACTTACACATGGGCTTGGACATAGAAATTGCATCCAAGATCTACCTCTGTCTTAAGATCACTACTTCCAGAGTCCTACACAGAAAATGAGCAATGTTGACAAGGACATTTGCAAGCTTTCAAAATGGACTTAATCCTGCTCAGTGTGTCTCTGTGCATGGTAAATTGAAATTGTACCTTTATGGTTTCAATTGTATTTTTTAGCTGCAGATACTGTGCAATCTTTTCATACACGTCATCTCTTTGCTCCAACACTTTCCTGTCAAAACGGAGACTTCAGATTAGTAGACGTGCAGGGAAAAAAACAACGTATGTCAGAAAACTTTTAAGGCGATGTGCATGAGACTCGCACACACTTACTGCAAATCCCTTTTCAACACCTCGTTGAGAAATGTTTCATACTGCAGCACCTTCTCGTCAATGTTTTTCGTCCCAGTTGTCATCCTGTATGTCTAGCGTCCACATAAGGCCTCAGCTATGATTACAAGAAATCTGTGATAAATCTGCGAGATCAACATCTAATGTTACATGACAATATACAAGAGACACTACTTTGTGCTAAGTAAGGTAAGATGAAAACTAGGAACAGCAATCGCTCTTCCATGCATGCATATTGTACGAAATTATTACATGCAAAATGTTTAACCATACACATTACCGTATCAGAGCTTTGAAGCGGCTTTACATAGGTAATGTTAGAATTTACACATTAGCTTCAACTGAAACAACTCTGTCAGTTGCTTATGAAGTGATGTTACAGTAAAACCGTGCCTAAAACACATGCATTTCCTCCCGCTTGGATTTGTGGGAAATAATTTCCAATGTAAAAGTCTCTGCATTCTAGGTTTACAGTCATAGTTTTTCCTAAAATGTACAGGGTGTGCATGACTCTGAAATTCTAAGATGCCACATGAAGCTGTTTGCTTTTGATTTTATTATATATATATTTAAAACGATCCGTTTTAAATTACTCCTAGGTGCGTTATTTGGTTTTAAACTTTTATTTTGAAATTGAGTGGACCTACACATGTGGTATTTTTTACGATACAAACTTTTTTGTGAACATAATAAACACTAAATGTATATACACATCAACAAACCTTTATATATACCACATACATTTTCCAATAAGTAACTCGGATTCTGATCGGAATAAAATGCACAACATCGATGTATGTCAAAGGTCATTGAGGACCACCTCTTCCTGGTTGGCTGCGGCGGTGCTGCATTGCTAACTTCGGCACAGCCTGCAGGGATGGCTAGCGTGGCGCTGGCTTGTAAGATTAATATGTCCTTGGAATCGTTATTTGTTTGACTTTTTGTCTTCATGACTACTACTTTGTTGCTAGCCTCCGCTGAGCCTAAATATCCACATTTGCCATAAATTACACTAAACAAGTATTATCCGTGAGCTTCCTACAACGGTAACTTAGGGAACTAGTGCTCGAACGCTACCTAGCTTGCTGGCTAACAAGCAGGCGAACGCCAGTGAAACTCAAAATGTCTGGACCAGAGTTGCTTTTGGATTCCAGTATCCGTCTTTGGGTAGTTTTACCAATTGTCTTTATTACTTTTTTCGTTGGAGTGATCCGTCATTATGTCACACAACTTTTGCACAGTGACAAGAAAGTGGATCTTGAACAAGTGTCTGACAGGTGAGAGAACAGTTCTTTCTCTGTAAGTTTGTGGTAGAGTTCTGGCATACTTCTATTTTGTTGTTTTATTGTATTAGTTGTAACGTTGTACGGCTTTCTTTGAACCCGTCTGTCTTTACAGTCAAGTGTTAATGAGGAGCCGAATACTGAGAGAGAATGGGAGGTACATACCCAAACAGGTAATGACAAACAAGCAGCATATCGACTTTATTCTTTTAGGCACAGACCTTTTCTTATGTCAGTCCATCGCAAAGATAATTCCCCTCATTTACTGTTGTGCTGGTGAAAATAACGTTATTTGTCTTGCAGTCATTTGCTATGCGAAAGCATTACTTCAATGATACAGAAACTGGGTTTTTCAAGAAAGTCAAGAGAAAGGTTGTTCCTAAAAACCCCATGACGGGTGAGGCGCATGTCCTTTACTATGTCTGTACATAATAGTAGATTACTGATCACTCCCTCCAAACCATGACTGTATCCAAACTCACATATTGTCATTGCATGTATTTGTATTTCAGATCCCAGTATGGTGACAGACATGATGAAAGGAAACTTGACAAATGTTCTTCCGATGATCGTGATTGGTGGATGGATAAACTGGGCCTTTTCCGGCTTCGTCACAAGTATTGAGAAATACATTTTTTTTAATCAATTTTTGTCTCCATTCAGTCTGTTTTCAGACAGTTGTGGGTACAAGTGCAAGTTGGGAAGCTATGATAAAAAATATTCAAGAATTGAAGAGCTAGACTTGTGCAGATGTGCATGATTCAGATTTATCTTTTTCTCTAGATCTATCATTTACTCTGCTCAAAAATGAAATCCCTCTTCCTGCACATAGCATAGTCTCATAACAATTCTTGTTACTTTTTCCCAAGCCAAAGTCCCCTTTCCCTTGACCCTGCGGTTCAAACCAATGCTTCAAAGAGGAATTGAGCTGCTGTCACTTGATGCTTCTTGGTAAGCTCTGAAGGCCTTCTGCTCATATCGTTACTTGTGATTCAGAGTAGATTTTGGCTGTATACCTGAGTCGTGAGTGTTTCAATGGAACATGGATTAAGAATATGAAGCAGCATCATTAATCCTTAACTTTTATGGTTGTTTTGCCATAAATCACACACAGACATTGTGTAGGCCACAGACAATGAATTTCATCTTCATTCCACTCTGAAATGCACATTCTGTTGGTTTGGACAGGGTGAGCTCTGCTTCTTGGTACTTCCTCAATGTTTTTGGGTTGCGCAGCATGTACAGTCTCATCCTTGGACAGGACAATGGTAAGCTGGACTCTTATCCCACACACACCCTCAACATTCCTTCAGAAGTGTTATAGACTTGTATCAGATTATGGGTTAAAAGACGTAATATTCTGCAGTTTGCAAGCATAGCAATACACCAGTTCTAAGATCTTAGGATTTTATCATGCAGCCCATCCACAGAACATTTCATTGCTTTGATTTATATTTGTCAATTAGTTAATAAACCTTTATTAATATTGGTTCATATTGAAGTCAAATGAGATGCCAAACAGATTTTTAAGTTATATATTTGTGTATATTCTAAATGTTAGCTGTGCTAAATTTCACCTGTGTTTTGTGTGTGACTTTTAACAAGCTGCTGATCAGTCAAGGATCATGCAGGACCAGATGACTGGAGCTGCTATGGCAATGCCTCCTGACCCAAATAAGGCCTTCAAGGTACACCCAGTGCTTATACATTGTATTTATACATAGCCTTTGTAGTGAAATCCTGAGGTACCTATAAGCAACAAATAAAATCCCCTATGTAATGTAAATATGTATCCTCACTTGACTTCTGCACTCTAATCCTCTGGTAGTTCTGCACTTGTGTCCTCTTGTGGTGTTTGTAGTATGTGTTGTTATAGTAAGCTCTCATTTGAAATGTAGCTTTAGTGCTAGTTCTCACTTGGAAATCACTTTGGATACAAGCAAGTTGAAAACAATTGATCTTTTCAGAAGTATTCAATGGTATGTTACAGTTAGCTGTATGTGTTGTCATATTTTTAAATAATTGAGGCCACAATGCAGTGTTTCCCACAGATTAGGCGGGGGGGTGCAGGGGGTTGCACCCATATTTTTCATTGCATTGCCTTTTTATCGCTCTCCTTTCATATAATGTCAATTATTTTTTTTACCAATATGTGAAGCTTGTCTTTATTTGAAACACACACATTATGTAATTATTTACATTATATAGGCCTATACTGACATTTTTGATATTCATAACAGCAAATGCAGTTTATATTATTATACTATTCATTATTATACTAACTCCACTTCTTAAATTCAGCTGTCTGGTTGAAGCCTCAAAACATTGTAAACATAGCAGGCTAAGCTTATCATACTCTACTGGTTGGACTGTTCAGTTTCCCCACATGTGTTTAAGTTTCAAGGTAAGCTAATACTTTTTCTCCTTGGGACAGGCCCTTTTAAGTCTTGGAGTTGAAAAACATTGTTGGTCAGTCAACTTGAATGCAAGAGTTTTAATCAAATGTCTTTAGCATACTAATGATGCTAACCGAATATAACAGTAATTTAGCTAGTCGTCTTCTGTGCGTCAATGCGTCCTTCATTGTGAATGTTTTATTTGGATTAAATGTGCATGTGGAGGGCGGCTGTCCATTGAGCGCGCACGAGAGCGGGCCAAGGAGAATGAGTTTACTTCTACTGTTTGGTAATTAAGTTGCACGCATAGACTACAAAAGTTGCGGGAGAACTTAATGCTTCTACCCGAGCAGCGTCAGGTGCATCAGCGCGACCACCGACCACGCTTCCAGGGATGATCTCGTTGGTTTTCATGGAGACAGACAGCCGCGGTGTGCACGGAGGGTAGGGGCTGTGCGCGTGTGTGTGTATGAGAGACAGACGCGCGAGTGACAGAGAGGGGCGAGTGACCGTGAGGGAGCGCAGGGAATGGAAATTCAGCTTTACGAATGCTGCGTGTTTTTCAATAGCGTTTCAAAATAAGAATGAATAAATAAATAAATAAAAGAATAACGAAACGCAATATGTGGCGGCCGGTGCTGAATCTGTGGCGCACCGCCACAAATGTGTCTATGTGTGGGAAACACTGCACAATACTCTCCACTGTTGTCTTGCCTGTAAAACTCAAGAACCATTGGTCTAGAATGTGGCCTTTTTAATGAGTGTAGGAAGCAGTTCCTGAAATATTTAGAAAGTAAACGAGAAGAACTAATTAGGATTGCAACGTCATGTGTCAGTGACAAGGAAAAGGAATAAATTATTAACAGGTTGCAGTCTGTCACCTTCCTCAACACACAAGTCGAGTCGAGTGGGAGAAGCACCATGAGATCAGTGTGTTAATGAAGAGCAAATTAAATGTTATTTAATAGTGAATTGAGTGTTTTTGTCTTTGGTGCTGCTATAGAGTGAATGGGAGGCTCTGGAGATCGTTGAGCACAAGTGGGCCCTGGAGAACGTGGAGGAAGAGCTGATGGCTCAAGACCTTAACTTCCGAGGCCTCTTCAGTCAGGAGCTCAAACGTCCTGTCTTCTGAAGATAGCTTCCCGAGTGTCCTTCGGTACTTGGAATGAGACTGGTCAGTTGGTTGGTCAGTTGCTTTATGTGAACATGTGGCCCAGATGGACGTCTGAACGTTCACTGAAAATGTCTTAAAGTATGGGATGATTATGGAGAGGAAAGAAACAAAACGATGGCGAGGAGGGATATTTAACATCCAACGGTGCAGCAAAAACACACCAGCCGTTTATATTCATACATAACACAACCTAGTTTTTCATAACATTCATTAAAAATAATTCCAAAGGGGTCGGTCGTCCCATGCTCTTTTGAGTATTTTATATTCTATGTTATATTTGTTAAGAGAAATCAGAGAGTTTGTCATGAATCCGTATTGTTCAAAGCTTTTTCCACTTGAATGTCTGGCTTTTGCACCTTTTTAAATTCAGTGCCAAATGATCCACTTCTCTGCTGTAGTTGAATATACCTGAATCGAGTGTCCCCATTCTACTCATTACTACTGAAAGTTGAAAAATTGTCAGATTGTTTTACATATTTAATAAAAAAAATACCTGTGGACATATAAACACATTGTTTCATCCAGTGGTTTCATTATGATAAATATTTATGGTTTAGGTAGGATACCGTCCAAGAAGAAACGGTCTACATTCAAATTCAGGATAAAAATTCTACACATCACATGATCTTTTAAATAGCATTTTTTATTTACAGTTCATTGATTTTGTACAGTATGAAGTATAATGGCTCCCCATTACATGAAAAAAGAACTGTGGAAATGCATTCATATTATGCCCAGTGGAAAAAAAATAATAACAGTGCACATTTGTGCACCTCACCCGTAGAAAAAAAGAAAAATAAGTGTGCACAGTCTGGACAAATGTCCATTTATTACACTGAGTTACTTGTGAAGTTATTGAAAAACTGGTTTATTCTCTTCGTTTTATTCTGTGGTCCAGACCAATAGTTAAATCAACTGCAGTTTAACACATACAATAAATTGCTCTTTTAAAGGACAAAACATTTCCAAAAAAATTAAATCATTTTTAAAATCAGAGCAACTGAAAATGCCTAAACCTGAGTCATTCTCCAATACATCTTGGTAGGTTTTCACTAGCTTTTGAACCTGTCAGTGGTCACTCTAACGTTTGTTATAAAACTATGAATTTATAATCAGCCTTATTTCATACTTATTTGCCCATGAAGTAAAGGCAGTCACACTGCACTAAACATAATAAAGTAGTCCATAAAATGAGTCAAGAGTCCACCAATGAAGAAGTTCTAGTGGAAAGAGTCCTGAATAAATCATCAAAATGCAAAACTTCTGCTGGCGTTCTCTCTCAAATTATTTTACGGCTACCCTCGAGTAGGGACTGTTCCATCCTATCCCAAAGTACAAATGGAAGACAAGCAAGTGAAAAATTCAGCTGAAGCCTCTTTTGATTATACAGCAGTGAACACTGAGTTTGACAGCATAAAAAAATAATTCTGTTGGCTGTTAAGAGAGTATATAAAACAGTATCTATAACACAGCTCCATGTGATGTGCTCACACGTGCAGCAGAATATACTCCTAGTCAGTGTGTCTACATTTAAAATATCCTAATACTTTAAGTGGAAGGTAGTGGAGGCACCACCACAGTCAACGTGAAGGCAAAAGCAACGCGACACCCGCAGACGTCCTCTCTAATTTACAGCAGTTTTCCAGACTGTGCTATACAAAGAACAGTGCAGATTTTGTTGTTTTTGCAATTACTTATCCAAGCCACTGATTGACTGTGTACATCCTGTACGAAAAACAAGTGAAATTTCAAGCAATTAAGTGTGAAGTACCTTTGAGCATTGAACACTTAGCCATATATATGTGAAGGAGATAGCAGTTTTAACACATAGGAGAAAGTGGATGTCAAACCACAGCCTGCTTGCCACCATAGGTATCGGGTGTGCCAAGTTGGTAACCCTCAGAATTGCCACAACAATAAATGATCAGCACGCTACCCATGACCTGGCCAAACAGTCCACTCATATTCATAACAGGGCACTTAAAATTAAATCCAAAATTCCAGAAAAAGGAAAGCATCATGAGTCCCATCACTGGATGGTAAAATAATATACCAAAAGCAACAAATGGACAAAGTGTAAAATCTCCCTCAAGCCTATTAATCATCATTTATTTATATCAAAAGAAGCGTATACAATATAATAATATTTTCAATCTATAAACAAAATAAAAGTAAAGATCACCAGTCCCCTGCATCTGATCCAGATGATCAAAGATAATACAATACAAAAATACTGTACAGATGCAATTTTTAAAAATCAACAGATCAAGAGCTCTATCCAGAAAGCACTTAGCTGAAATATTCTCGTTGCTCAAAGGAATATAGAAATTGCACAAGTGTTTGGGGCAAAACAGAAAAGAGTAAAATTTAAATGCTTTGTCGTTGCATCTATTGCAAAAGATAAATACAAACTCTTCCTTAGAAATATGAATCTGTGTCCTGCAACAGAGGTTTACTTTCTAAAAGAACAAGTGGAAGATCTGTTTTAAAAGCATTCTGATACCACTGGGAAAGCACCAGGAAACATACTTATGAAAGAAAAACAAACAAACACAAAGTCCCACCAGTGTCCCTCATAATTAATCTTAAAATGATCAATAAATAATCTATCACAAGATTCAAAGCTAACTGTTCAACCACATCTGTCTTTACATAAAATACGCCTCAGCAACAAGTATGTGGTCTTTCAGCTTGCCTTGCAGGATCACTTATTGCAACTCGTCAGCCACATCTGTTCATGCAGTCCCTGATATGATGGAGGGAAGGGGAAACGGAATGCGGTTCTGAGATAACTGATACTTGTTTGACAGACAAAAAAAAACAAAAAAAAGAGAGAATCCTTTCCTGTTCAGCCACTGATCACTGTTCTAAGATGTCACCTTTTCAGATCGTGTGAGCTGTAGCGTACTCTACAAAGCCAACTGCTGGTGTAAGTGGTGAGGGGTGGCAGGAACTGAGTCAGACACAGTGGAATAAAATTGGCTGCCCTCTTAATGCTTCTCCTGCCTAGTCATTTGCAGTAGCTACATTCACCATTTGAATGAATGGGAAAAGAAAAAATCAACAACAAAAAAAAAAATCAACAACATGTGGCAACAACCCACACATTCTGAGCGTAAGGGATGTTTGCAACAGATAATAAAGCAGAAAAACACAGACATATTCGCCCTCCGCTTCTGAATCTGCCTACACCCGTCTGCCCGCTTCCCTACAAAACCACCACGCACCATTCTCTCATCTGCTATGGTCGCCCCCGGTCGCTTCCCCATTCTTAGTCATCCCCTCCCTCCCTCCCTCCCTCCCTCCCTCCCTTCCACCCTTCCACCCTTCCACCTCCTCTCCTTGGCCTGAGATTTTAGCCTCTTCCTCTGCTTTCATGTTCGCAAAGAGGTAGAAGGTTCAAGTTTTTGTTTTTGTTGTTTTTTTTTCTGAAAAACGAAAAATCCAGACACACCCAAAAGAGGATGGTAGGAAAACAAAATGATCAAACGAAATAAGACCGGGAAAAAAAGAAAAAAGAAGTCAAGAGAGACAGCTTCAGTCAGTATCCATGTTGACACAGGAAGTAGCAGCAGCCAGGCCGTCGTGGTCGGAGGAAGTGAAGTCGTTGGCGGGCTTCACCGAGGCAGCGCAACCATCTGCGGGGGCAGGCAGGGTGGGTTTACGGATCTTGTCTTGGCGCTGGTAGAACAGAACGTAGGCAGCATTGGTCTGCAGAGACAAAGAGAGCGAGATGTTTTTTTTCCTTCTTTACTTCGTTGATCAAATTGGAATGGTCAGTGAATGAACTCTGAATCACTTACACACAAAGTTCAGAAAAGTTTACCCAAAGCACACACAGAGTAGGCTTGCTTGTGCAATGACTGAGTCATTGTTAGGAAGAAACTGTAGAGCATTACAATTAGTTTTCCGCACGTACCACTATTTGATCCTCCCTTGCATAGGTCACCTTGCTGTCATCAAAGTAATACCACTGCCCATTGTCTTTGTTCCGGGCATAACTGGTATCTGAGAGGAGAAAAAGAGATGCTGACTTTGGCTCTAGATCATAAAGAATTTCACATGAGTACTTTAATAATTCATAAAGGTTATCCAGTCATGTGACAGAGGTCACGTTTGCGTTGTGAAAAGCTACATGTGGAGTTGCATGGAACTGAACAGTGTTGAACAGAGTTAAAAACGGTTTTATCTGATATGTATGTGTATAAGCAAAAACATAGAGAGGAAGGGCTGGTGCTCACAGTGTCCATCCCTCAGGCCTCCGTAGTGGTTCGACACGGCCATGAGGTCGTAGCGGCTGGGAGGCTCCCCATTGGCCCCGGGCTTTCGCAAGAGGTAGCCGGAGAAGTCCAGTTCTCTGTGACCAAAGAGAGAGTCGAGAGAGAAAGAGCCATAAAATGAACAAACAGCGAAGAGGGGGGGATCTCATGTCACTGCCACAGCAGGACCCCTCGGCAGATGACCATCAGCCTGTCATCAGCCCCACAGGCTCTGTCACATCTCCAGCTGGGCATTCATCACCAAGCCAGAGGAGGCAGGCGGCAGAGTCTCTCACAGCCATTTGACATTTGACCATTGCATAAGCCATGTTTTGATACTGTAACTGATCTCAACAATTATATCATTTTATGAATCATAAATTAAACACTTTTACGTTTCCATAAACTGGTGCTTGTAAGCCTCATTTATCACCCTTAATAGGCCATATATTATTAACTAGATGTACTACACACACACACATTCGATTTACTACATTTCTGTTTTCATAATAATAACTGCACAGCATGCAATGGGAGGATGGGCTCTCTCACCGCAGGGGAAACTCCACTATTGTGTCCAGCTTCTCACGGGAGTACTTTGTGTAGGAAAAGCGCTTGAGGTGGATGATCAGGACCTCTGGTAGAGACCACAGGTCAAGCTTCTTGGTGGCCAGCTGGTGCTTCTTACACACTGGACAGTACCTGCACACACACACACACACCACAGAGACGGAACACACTGATGTTATGGACGGTGTCATGGTGAATGTTCTGTCCAGATTACACCAAAGGCCCTCAGAAATCAGTTGATGCCTATACACCTTTGATAACATAATAAAACTCAATGGTACATTTTATGAAATTACTTGTTTTTCCCCCAGTTTTACTTCACAACTCTAGTTCTAAAACATTTTTTTCCCTTAAATCTTTTTCTATTTAGTGTCTACTACTGAATTACATTTCAGTAATTGTGTTGTAGCTGAGTATTAATTTAACATCAGCCATGATGGGTTTCATTGATTTCAAAAGCCACAATTATGTATCCAACGGTACAAATCTGCTTCAGACCGCTATAATTATTTCTGCTAAATGACTCCATTATAATTCATCCATGAAACTACAGTAATGGCTGTGGATGATGATGATGAATGTGTTAGCGAGGAGTCTGTGTGTTTTCAACAGGCCATCTCAATGCCCATGTCTGCATTTTAATAACATGAGCAGTTAATAATTAGAATGCTTGAGGTCTTTTGTGTGTGTGTTTTTAACGTGCGGTGATGAATCACCCTAAGGTTAGAGAAAGAGAGAGGGGGATGGCGGAGGCGAAGGAGGGGTAATTCATTACCAGGGATTCTCCTCCTCCAGGGTCTCCACGGTGGTGAAGAGTTCGATGCATTCCTGCAGCTGCACAGTAGTTTGCTGATGGGGGACTTCCATGCTGGCGTGTTTCACGTATTTCTGTTGGTCACACAAACAGACAAAATGACTTCAACTCTACAAATATATGCATTGCTGTGTTTGTAAGTGCGAGCCGAGTTGGAATTCTTCATACCTATATAGCCACCCACATTCAGGCAAAATCAACCATCACGCGCACATACTGTATATTATGCTGAAAAACTGTCCAGGTCATTTAGAAGATAGAAGATAGAAGATAGAAGAAGAGTCCTCCACAGACTATTCAGGCCCCCCACAGTGGCTCAGCTCTTCTGAGCTTAAACCTGCTGCATTCGCCGAAGTCACCATTGTACTCTCAGAGTTAATCTCCACCTACTTGAGAGGCCAACTCCCTCACTGTAGTGACTGAGCCATACTTGAGACATCACTAAGACAAAAATACAAACATGGGAAAGATGGTGTGTGTGTGTGTGTGTGTGTGTGTGTGTGTGTGTGTGTGTGTGTGTGTGTGTGTGTGCGTGTGTGTGTGTGTCACCCCACACATGCCTACCTCAGCCTCGTTGTCGTCATAGTACTTCTTCTTCATGTCAGGGTCCCAGTCGATGGCCACGTAAGGCTGAGCTGCAGATGGCATCAGAGGAAACCAACTTCAGATTACAAGACCACACTCATAAACACACCATATGTATGGGGACTTCTGAATTCTGACACCATCTTATCTGTGTGGATGTTGCGTATGACTAAGTTTGTGTGTGAGCATTAGATTCACAACTGTTGCAATACTGGCCATGCACTCGGCTAAGAAAGGTTGCGTCGAAGAGACTGTGTCAACAGATGTGTTTGGGAGATTGCAAGAGTACGTGTTTGGAGACGGAAACCACCTATGCAAGTGTGTGTGTGTGTGTGTGTGTGTGTGTGTGTGTGTGTGTGTGTGTGTGTGTGTGTGTGGTAAAGGAGGTCACTCACAGCTGAAGGAGAAGGCGCTGCCCCCCTCGCCCATCCCTCTCTCCGTGGTGCCGTTGGAGTTGACCGCCTGGATGGTGAAGAGCGGTCTCCGCCTCTTCCTGCCCTGCCCATTCCTCCCGCTCCCCGCCGGCCGTTTCCCCGACGACGCACCGGCTGTAGCCGTCGAATCCCCGCCCTTCCCGTCGTCTTCCTCCCCCTGTTCCTCGTCCTCCTCGTCCTGGTCCTCCGCCTTCCCAGAGGCCTCGGCGGTGGCCACGTCCGACTGGGTGGCTGTGTCGGCGCTGCTGCTGCCGGCCGACTGGCCCTCCTCCGAGCTGCTGCCCCTCTCCGGGTCGCTGGCCGCGTCCTCCGAGCTGGGCTCTGATTGGCCGTTGTTCTGTCCGTCAGCCTGGCCCGCTGATGGCGTCATCTTAGTGGTGGATTCGTCCTCCTCGCCAGCTTGCTTGGATGGTCCCGCCTTTTCACAGTCATCATCTCCTTTGTCTGGTTGAGTTTTTAGAGTAAGAGACAGACAAATAAACAGAATAGAACAAACAGGTTAAATGAGAAATCTGGCCAATCACATGGAAGCTCATAGACATGCCCTCAGAGTGTAGCACTGTAGCTGCCTGGCTGCTTTAGCTGTTGGAGATAGCAACTCAAGCTAGTTCAAACCGATTGTTTAAAGGGTTTTTTTCAGTACATGTGTCCTCGAAAAATAGAGATCTCCTTTTAGTATGTATAAACAACATAACACTGTCTTTCTGCACAGAGGCTATTTTGACAAAGAAACACTCACCGATGCCCAGTCCATTGGTCTGGGTCTTGTACAACTCTTCCTCCTCCTCATCCTCCTCTTCGCCACCTTCATCATCAGCCTCCTCTTCCTCAACCTCATCCGAGGGATCCGGGGTGTGAACGTAGCGCCTACAACCGCACAAGCAATCACACCCAAAAACATTAAAGGATATTTAGCATAACTGACAACCTGAACTTGAAAAGGAAGATACAGTACAGATACAGATGTTAAACACACTAAGAGTTAAGTTAAAATTTCAAGTTTAAGCTAAGTGTTCACTGTGGCACAGAGGGGCACAGTAGTGTGAGAGCACTGCCAACTAACCAGGTGTACAACTACATCATATTTCGGGAAATGAACCTGACGCCCTTAAGGTCACAGATACAGTTACGCATCAGCTTTATTTCCGACCTGGCACAAGAACCATATCAAAGTTGCCACAGCCGTCTCAGTGTCACTACTGTAGCTAAAAGAGGAGCAGCCTTCGTAGCACATCACTCCATGGCCCATTCTCAACCGCTCTCCTCCAGGCTCGTTCCCACTGATCTATAACTAGCACTGGATAGACTATCCCATTGTTGCCGCCCCATCATTCTTCATCTACATCAGTGGGGACGAGGCCCGAGGAAGGAAGGGAGAATATATTAAAAGACAAATGAGAGGCACTCTGTAGATGCCTCTCATTCAGCGTTTATACGTCCTCCATCGCTCCTCGGGCCTCGATCCTCACTGATGTACATAAAGAATGTTGGGGCGGCAACAATGGGATAGTCTATCCCTTCTTCTATCTTTCTTTATGTAGATCAGCGAGGATCAAGGCCCGAGGAGCGAAGGAGGACATATAAACACTGAATGAGAGGCACCCCATGAGTCTCCATGACTCCATGGTCTGTGTGTGCGGGACTCACGCCAGGCGCTGCAGGAACAGGTAGTAGAGGGCGTCGCGGGTGCACTGCTCGCGGGGCACGGCCATCAGGAGCGGGTGGCCGAACAGCGACGTGCCGTAGCTGCTGCCCGAGCCGTAGTCCCGGTAGTGGGGGCGCTCCCGCAGGTACACGGCCAGCACCACCTCCTCCCCGTCATCCTCCACCGCCCCGCTGCTCAGCTCATACCTGACGGAGAGGAGACAACCAGGTGAGCATTCTACGCACCTTTATCAATACTTTGCATTCAGCATACATTACCCTCAGATCAGAAACACTACACAACAGTACAGCACATTGTAGTACATTACAATAATGTACAGTGCATCACTTGAGAACACCTCTAGCAAAAACTAGCATTAAGAGCCAATTTCCTCATTATGACAGCAGGTGGCGCTGTTCATACACAGCACAGGTACTCAAGACTGCAGAATGACAGAGTGGCCAGAGCTGTATAGTGCACACTGCACAACAGGCATGTGACAGTCACTGCTGATTATCACACGTCTATCCATGGGTTTCATCAGGTCCCTTTCCACAGGTGCTTTAATCAAGCACCATGCAGTCTGCATTGATAATCAAGGTGCTTGATTTTATACACCTGTAGAAAGGGACCTGATGAAACCCATGAATACTGAAATCCTGGCCAGGATCCATGTAATGGACTTGATTGTAACAGACCATTTAGACTTCAGATAGAGGATTTGATCTGAATTCCTTTGCTCAGTCACATTAAACATGCCTTAAAATGACATATCTGTTGCCCTGATTTTTGCCAAAGCAATCTTTGAACGTTCTGCTCTTTTGCAATGATGGAATTGATTTCTGTTTGTACATCTTTGTGCTGTAGCACTGCCAGCATTTGCTTTAATTTGCAATGAGTGGGAGCTACGGTTAATATTAACGGTGGTTGGTTAACAGGAAGCTTACACAAATATATCATCTCGGTCCAGAATGCAGCTCAGAGACTCGTCAGAGTGGTAAATTTTATAGAAGCGGTGGTTGAACACGTCTGCCACAACCATCTGAGGGCGGAAAAGGAACCAAATGAACACAAGGTAATCACACACACAGACACATTACACGCACACATTTTCACAACATACACTTTCTACAATGAAAGTACATTCACATCTCTACAAATGTTTCATATTTCACAAATTAGGATTAATAGTTAATATTTAATTAATTATCTGCATCAGCATTCACTTAGAAAAAAAGAGGGTCTCAAAGGTATGATTTACCTGATTGGCTGGCACATCTGTTGCCTGGGCTAGGGCGATGCACAAGTCAATCACCTTACCAGCTTTAGGCACAACCACTCGATGCTAGACAGATCAAAATAAAGAATATTAAAAAATGTATATATATATACATTACATATATATATATATATGAGGAAAGGGGGAACATAACTAGGCTACAATCAATGTTTCCCAGGGCTGGGTAGTGTGTACCTGAACCGGCTTGGCACCTGGGTCAAGCGAGACGAAGAACACCTCCATCACTCTCTCCTTGCTGACCGGCAAGGGGACGCTCAGGTAGCAGAAGGGGTCAAAGGTCACCGAGACCTTGTGGCATTCTGGACAAACCAGCGTTGACTTGAACAGCCCATGGAAGGTGTCAACAATCACAGAGTCGTTTCGTCGCCTATGGTTACGCCACGCTTCCTCTGCTACTTCCTACAGAAAGAAAATGCCTCGTCACAGATTCTGATTCTAGGCCCACAAACCATACCCTTAAAATGTCACCGGTCCACCTTTTTCCGATTTTATGGATTCACTTAAAGCGTAAATCGGTATTGCAGCGCTGCACAAATCTACACAACGCTGGAAGAAGTAGAAACAAGCTCACTGATTTGACGCTACCGGAACACGAAGCCAGGCAATTCCTTCTGATACATGTCTTGTTATAACCTCTCAGTACACCAGGGGTCCCCAAACAGTCTTGCCCAAGGGCCAAATTATGTCAAGCATACCAAACCAAGGGCCAAAGCATCCAGGATTTAACACGCATACACCCACAAACATTTAATAATTTTCTAAATAATCACTCTGACCAAAAACATTTTCATTTACTGCACTTCTGAAAGCAAATTGGCAACATTCTGACAACTACTTCATGTGGCACGAGCAAGCAAATTAGTTTAATTAGGCTATATTGCTTTCAATTGGAATAGCCTGAACATGAAGCTGGTAGTTTGCTGTGGTGTGCAACGCAATGAGGTGTTTATAGAAGAAATTTAGTTGGATCTCTCGTTTCTATTTTCTTTCTGTCACTTGCGCTGCTATTTTGAAATAGTAAAAACGCATATTTAACGAATTCAATGTAGACAAGAGAGTATTCAATACCTCACAACAGTTGCTCGCTCGGATGCAGTGAGAATTCCCTGTAATACACTGGCATTCTTGTCTACATGGCTGACACACGCATGTTGGCACAGGCACATGCCACTCACTTGGCTCTTGTGGGCCAGATGTGGCCCACGGGCTGTTATTTAAGGAACTCTGCTACCAACACTATGGTTTGTCTGCAGAGACCCTCACCACACTACCACAAGAGTGTAATTATTTTTAGCATTGCAAGTGGTACAAAATAGTGCTTGTTTTTTTACATGCTTTCTTGCCCCCTTTAATTTCACTAAAAGTCCACGCTCTAGCTCCATACTCTAGCTCTATACTCTTACCACTTAATGTCATTTTGCTCTCAATCAAGAGTTTGAACTTGTTACAGTAAATAGACCCTATGTTGTTTTTACTCTGGACATATGCTTTAAAACAGATGTAGCTGACTTGCAAAGAGGTCAAGTGGTTTGTTAACTTGTCACACTCAACACAAACTCTCCATTTTAAATATCTTTGAAATATCCACGACACGGCAAAAGAAAAACCTTCAAAACTATGTCAGTCTCTACAAAACTAGAAAATCTGGGTTTATGGCACTAATTAGGCCAAAGTAATTACTATGCACCTGCGCGCCAACTTCCTACACGAGTTGAACACATTTGACTCAATAAATCCTGTGAGCACCTGGCATAAGACCCAGACCTGACCATCAGTCACGCCTGCTCCACCACAGCCTCTCTAATTAGCATCTGCACAAACCCCAGGCTGTCTGTCACCAGCCCACTGTGGGCGTACCCCACTCTGGTACTCATAACTCATGTCCATCTGAGCCTTAGACACGTGGACCATGACAACAGGGTGTGCGTGCCACAGATTTGACAGAAGGTGCAGCACGGGATCCTGGGCCTTATATAGCACAACTCAACACTTGCATCAGATTTTGGGCCAGTCACCTGCCATCACCCCCTTCACCACCCAAGCAGCCTGTCTCCACCTTGTCATTCATCTTGACTGCACGGACTCTCCCCTGGGGCCAACTGTTATTACGGAAAGTCAATACATAACAACGCCAGAGGGCTTTTCTGGCTACAACAGCAACAATGGATAGAAATGTGTGCTCTAGCCTGAGGCATGACGGACCATGAAAATAAGCCTGGAAAACTAGATCTCAGCCCTCCATCCAAACATTCCTTTCCATGTGTCCTTTCTTTCCTTCTCCTTTGCGTTCAAGGGAATCAGAGGCCATAAAGGGACCTTGGTATCCTAATCGCGATTTTATAGTCATATTACTCTCCTCGCATAAAGTAAGAGGGTTAAATAAGGATTTGTTTTATATTTTGAGCCGTCAGCCGTCGTTACCTGGTCAGGTCGGCCTTCGGCGTCCCTCAGCTCGATGTACTCCTTGTTCTTGACGCGGTTGAGGTCCTCGTGGAGGCCATCTAGCAGGAAGGATAGCAACTCCTGAGAGTCGTGCTGCTGGTAGCCCAGGAACTGCGAGGCAAAGTGGCCCACCTTCGTCTGCACACACGCGTACACACACACACACACACACACGGTTTAGGCAGTGTCCTCAGAATTATTACTGAGTCACATTTACATAATACAGTTTATGGACTATTTATTAGCGTTGCACTGGTTTGCATACAATATGAGATTAAGCTAGATGGCTGTCCTTAGCCAGTGCACCTGCTTTAATGAGCTGTGGGAAATAACCTTTTAATGTGCTGCTGGGAAAGACCTCATTAAGATAACATGTTTCAGATCAGAAGCTGAGTTGGCTCAGCTGACAGACACACAGACAGGTTGACAGACACACACAGTCAGACACTCATAGGCCAAGACAGCATAAGGCAAAGTCATAAACATGCTCTGATTTATTTGCTTGCTCATCTGTTTCGAAAGGTGTGGTTTACAAGCTTACGGATCCAGTAAAACAGAAATAATCTCTGTCACATCACCAATGGGCGCTGCCATTGGTCACCAAAGCTTGGGATGTCTCATAAGAAGACAAAAGGCAAACCCTCAAACTACAAGGCAGACATTTCAATTTGAGTGTGAGTATGACTAGCAATTTAAAACATGCAGATTGGATTTATTCACCCAATATGCAGGAATGGGACTATTCCACTTTGAGAGATTATACCTTCTGCACAAGATATGTTGATCAGCCAAACAGTGCAATCTGCTGCACAAGATATGTTGATCAGGCAAACAGTGCAATCAAGTTAAACATCTCTTATCATCTGTTTCCTGTAAGCAAACATATCCTTGTTTGTGACTGCCCCAGGGCCTAGGGCTAGACTGTCTCACTGCATTGTGTGAACCAATACATTTAAACTGAGATAGAACTGATTTGTTGCGAATTGTGCTCGTCCATAATCCCTGACATAATTCAAGCTTGGCCTTTTAGACAGCACATCACAGCGATAACTTCTCAAATGAGAATGTTATGATGTTTTATTAGCCTTCGGATGATGCAGTACTACTCATAGTCATCATCCCAGGCAAACGCAAATGAAACCGGACAAGCACACTGGAGCCTTTACTTGGCTTTCAGGCTATGACTGCAGGCAGGTGCTGTCATGTATGGTAGCTTCAATGCTAAAAATAGCATCCTCCTTATTTATCATTAGAGCACACACTGAATGAAGGGACTGGTGAACGGATGCCAATGTGGTTTTCACGACATTTGACCTTTGACACTCTTACCTTGAAGACACGCGGAACCACAGAGTAGTGCCTGCCAGTCCACATCTGTTTGATGACGTCAGCGTAGGCCTCGGCGATCTCTCCCTTCATGCCCAGGGGGTTGGTGAAGTTGAGCTCCTCGAGGTATGCGTTGCGGAGGAAGTACTCGGTCAATTGCGGTGTGTTACTAAGACACTAGGAAAGTAAACAGCAATATTCAGTAAGAACCAAATCATGAATTTGCATATCCAAAACTCTGCAAAGTAGTCCGCCTGGGCTTACACCAACTCTAATATTAGCAAACACACTTCCTGAAGGCATTATACAGGAATTAGTACAACCGGAAAACATACTATACTACAAGTTAATGGTTCACTGCACTTTAAAGCATAGAGGCAATATTCCCATGAGAGACACAGTCCAGTTCTAACCTGCAGTGCAGAGTTCATGAAGCAGGTGTTCCCCAGGTTGGTCAGGCCGCACACCCCGGGTTGCCCCCTGTACGAGTCCTGCTCCTCCGCTGAGTTCCTCCTGCAGAGTTAGGACCCAACATCACCCCCAGAACCTCTTTCATCAGAGTTAGGACCCAACATCACCCCCAGAACCTCTTTCATCAGAGTTAGGACCCAACATCACCACCAGAACCTCTTTCATCAGAGTTAGGACCCAACATCACCCCCAGAACCTCTTTCATCAGAGTTAGGACCCAACATCACCCCCAGAACCTCTTTCATCAGCTCAGAATCTCCCTTACGTCTACAATCCCACTCTCTATAAATAACGAACGATTCCGGTTCTGGATTCTGGATCTTTGACACACAATGGTGTCAAATGACAGACCCAGACTTTGCTACTGCCCGCAGACAAAAAACACCCGCTTCAAAACAGAAAGCACAACAACAGAGAGAGGGCAGCCTGCCCTGAGGCTTCTGTTGTTCACTGGGGAACTCACATTATCTGAGGCCTGGAGCTCGGCCAGGTCCCGTCCGCATTTCTCATCTCCATGATCACCGTCTGCAACACAGGCAGAGCAAGTCTCAGCACAGCATAGCACAGCACAGCGCAGCACACAACCCAGCTCAGAGCAGGAGGCCTCCGGTGAGGAAACGACCCTGGACAGACATGTCTGGACTGGACTTATTGAATGCAACTGTAGTTGTGTGGAGCACTTGAACAGGAGTACGTGCTGGAAAGTTATGTGTGTGCTAGGGGCAGGGTGGGGTCAGCAGTCAGTCAGACTACAGATGGCAGTGATGCATCCGAGACTGTGATTTAAGTGGTTGTGAGAGTGCATATAACTCTGTACACACAGACATCTACACATAGATTGATGGTTTATGAATATGTTATCTGAGTGAGAGCATGTGATACTGGCCTGTGTGTGTGTGTGTGTGTGTAGGCGCAACTATTCACCATCCCAGAGCTGAGGCAGGAGTCAAGGACGGACACGTAAATGTTTCGCAGGCGCTCACAGCTGGTGTCGGAGCTCTTCATCCAGAGCCGTGTCTCAGCGCTCTCGCCAACGTCAAACTGCTTCCTCATCATCTTCTCAATGGTCTCTGTGGGGCCCCAAAATCAAATTTAGCTGCATTATTACATTCACATTTAACCTCCGACTTCATTATTATAGCCTGTTCATTTTAAGGGTATGACACTGCATTTAAATCAGGTCAGATGAACCTTTTTACATAACCGACGGTCGGACGGACACACACACACACACACACACACACACACACACACACACGTTGTGTTACAACATGTATCAACTAATTTTTCCAAAAGGCAACACAGTTTTCTTTATCTTCGGTGCAGAACGAATTAGAAGAGTTGGTACTTCTGTGCATCAAATGGAGTAGTCAGCATGAGTACAAGACTGCTTCCTTTATCTTCCTAAGAGTATTTTCTCGACTGTTCTGCTGCAGACATCCCTTATGATAGATACACATATGTTCATGCTATAATAACACGCAAATGGCAATAGCAGAGGAACAAAGTGGGCACCACTCACGTATGGTGTCTACTCTGCTGAACTTCGCAGTCGCAACATTGTCCATGTTGCTGTGTAGGCAGAGGAAGACCTCCACAGGGTAGACCTCAACTTTCACAGTGCTGGGTAGGTCCACAACCTGTAAAGTACCAGCCAGATTCTTCACAATATACTCATTTAAAAAAACAGCAGCAGCAAGAAAAAACAACAACAACAACAAATTCTTCTATAAACTCCCCACATCTGCACACAGCCACACGGTGACATAACCGACACTACTTGTCTCACCGAGTTTATCTGTATCAGTCAGCACAGTTAAGCTAGTTACCTTCCGCTCTAATGCAGGCTGATCATCCACCAGGCCATACCAGGCCAACAACTTGCGCCAAGCCTCTGCTGGGATCAACACAAAGTCCTCGTTCTCCACCAGGCGCTCCTTTAGGTGGTATGAATCCAAATCTGGGGGGATTAAAATAGCTTGATCAATCCACCGAGGTGCTACTTCCATCACGGTGAACACCATTTTCTCTGCACCTCTCTCTGTTGTGATGTCTCGAATGCGGTCTGAAATGGCAGCTATGAAAAAAAGCTGTCATCGACGGGGATTTAAACAACCCAGTTATAGAGACAAATAAATGTTTTTTTGGGGGGGAAATCATGCTGTCTACTACTACTGTTAATACTATCTAATATACCATTTTATCATGAATTCCATACAGTAAAGACATTGTTACTTCCCAGAATATCAACATTCAAGATTACTTTCCATACAATAGGAGTCTGAACAAACAGAAGCTTACCCTCAAAGAGCTCTGTGTTATCAATCTGTCCAGGAAAGGACGAAGAGTTCTGATCCCCAGTTTTTACATACTCTTTCCACTGCTCAAACCATCTCCTCTCCACTAAATACCTACATGGAAACAAACACAGTTAAACCATTGCATTCAGCTACATCTCTCTCACACACACTATCAACAACAGCAGCAGCAGCAGCAAAGGAGGTAAGGGGGTTATAGTCCTGCTATGTGTGATGCGTTTATTTTTTCGAGGCCTTGAACTCAAGATGTGACAATGCCAATGGTACCATCTCGGTCTTAGCAGTTGTGATGTCAAACAAAAGCAGAAATAATGTTTTGAAACGCTAATTATGAAAATGGTAGTGTATATTACGAGAAAATTGGGAAAGAGTGTGTTCAACTTCAAATGCATTTTTTGCTGTTGACAATTTATTTCTGGTAGGCGAACCGGTTACAGCGCTTAAGCGAAAGGAAAACTAGACAGGAATTTCTGTAGGTCATCGTGGAAAAAAACGAAAGTAACAAGAGTAGCTGGCCAACTGGAAAGTGAAACTTAAGAGATGAATATAAATCAAGTTAAAATAATGTATTATTTACAGGTACAAAGCCAATATGCTAGGTTAACTTTAATCATTATGATACTGTAGTTGATTCTTTATGTCTCTGTCGATGTAAATGTGTACAGCACACCTGCTATTCTTTCTGGCGCAGCCAATGGCCAATTCTATTTACATTAGCTACCATTAGCTAGATAACGTTAGCATTTTAACAGTTGCAATTGTATGTCAAATTAGTACAGAATGTGTTTTAAAACGTCCGCCCAAACAATGTCACAGGTGAGAAGGGCTAATGGCTATTGCTGTCATCTCTTAGAGAACACCAGACACATTTCACCTTACGACGTAATGTATTGCTCAAATAGCTATTTAGCCAACAGCTAGCTAAATAGCTAGCTAGCCAGCACAAAAAGTCACCAAACGTCACCAGCTTATTTCAGAAACCCATCATATTAGCGACCAGCTAACGACACGTTGGATCACTGAGTGTCCGCGCAGTAGCTAGGAAGAAGGTATCAGGGCTTCTTCAACTTATACGCGTCTTACAAAAACCTTGAAAGGCCAATTAAGAGTAAGTTACACCAACATTAATTGGCAGCTGTCCGAGAAGGTAAAACAGATTTTTCACTTGTTATTAAGCGCCAGTGTTCGCTCTATGTGGGTGTCAGTCAAGAGGGCGGTAAGAGCCTACCAACTATCCCCAGCTCGGAGTTCATGATTCTGTACAATGGTCTCGATCTCTCGCCGTTGGGTCTCTAGTCCAGGAGGTTCTGTTGCCGAAGCAGAAGTGATAGCAGCCATGATAATTCATAAATATCAGTAAAGCTCTGAATACATCCACCGCATACAAACCCCGGAATAGTAAGTATTTGCAGGAAGTAGGAAGTGGTTTAACGGTGACGACTTCCTTGCCAGCGAAAGGGCGTGTTTGATTTCCATATATGGGTGTGGGCAACAAGGGTGTACCATGGGTGTAGGTCCAGCTATGGTCCAGCTACCTTTACATTTAAGGGCACTGTTTTCTCAGTTATTATACCTGTTGGCCACCAAACAGAGGGTGAAAATGTTCTGTTGACTTGCTGCATTTCACACATCAGCTTGTTATTCTCTTCAAGTCATTAACCTTATCTGTCTCAAGTCTGAAAGAACATTGTGCACAGTGGTGTCAGAGGCCTAAGCTATATTTAAGTTTTGTCTACTTAAAGCACTCTGTTTAATTTCATTACTCATTTTTGACTGTTACAGGCTGTCACATTGGCATCATACACAGATGCATTGCTCTCCATGGCCACAAGGTGTCAACATGTCATTATTGAACAGAGAAGCAAAATGCATTGCAGGCACATTGAATGACTATATTTCACTGAGGCCTTGGTCTATATATATATATATATATATAGCCTATTTAAATGGCTATATTGCTCTTATTGTTAAGAAGCACTTTTATGCTTTATATTCACCCAATGTAGCTTTACCACAGTATTTTATACAAAAATGAAGGTTGCCTATCACTTGTGTGTTGAAAGATCAACAACTGAGAAATTCAGAAAATTCTGTTTCAGATAATGTGTAGCCTTGAGACCTGGACAGACTCTACAGTAGGCTACAGATATTTTATGAATGCTAACTGTGGTAATACACATGCACCATGTCAAGACTTACCTTGAACCACAAAGGTCCTTACTCTCTTTCATCTAGTCATCATGACAAAACAGGGTACTGTGTAGATAAAAACATGTGGTGTACCAATAGGCATGTCTTTTGTAGTGGCACCTTAGGGATTTAAATATTTAAACTCGGATGAAACACATAAATAAATGTATCAATAATTTCTCACGATTTCCATAAATATTCAAAGTCACATGATAATCTAATGTCATGGTATGTAGGCCTATGTGACTTCATAAATAGCACATGAATCTTATTTTGCAAGTTGTCAGAGTAGTAATGCTCTAAAATGTGAACAGCTATCACTGGATGAGTCTTCCCAGGTTTATCCAATTCTAAAACAGTTTATCTGATGCAGACATAACCATATCATACTGCTAATTATCTTATAGAGGAGACAAAAGATCTGTTTCATTAAAACATTTATTCTATCATGCATGGTACCAGACATAGCAATGCCTCTATGCCCAAATCTTAGACTCATCCAAGAGAGGGTTTATTTTCAAAGTACAACAATCCTATGAATGTGAAAATTATATCAGGAGAATGTTCTCAGTTCACATTAAAACACCTGAGTTCCTTACAGTACAAAAAGAAAATAGCAGTTACCACCTCAACCTCAATTGAATAATCTGATGTACAAATTCAAGTATATAAAATGAAATTCTTTTTCCATATGACCATATTGAGTAAAAACATGTCCTGATATGACAAATCTTCTTAAACATATGCTATTGGTGATTTGTAAGCTGTAGGCCCACTTGAAATCTAACTTTGATGGCATATGATTTACATGAGAAGATCGAACTGCCATAGGACTTGACTGGTTCATGTTGACCCAAAAGAGTTTCTGTTTTAAAGTAACTATATAGTAACCATTAAGTTAAACTAAATGTATTCCAGTATAACTATGCATTCTTAGCATTATGATATTTTTATATTCTGCTGTATCAGTCACCCTGACTATTCTGACACTCAGACTTTGTATGTCGAACACAACTTTGTCGAAGTTCATTGTCAACAGGCTCATTGAGAGGAATTGTCAGATGATGTTCCCTTGCCTCCATAATAACCAGCCATTGTACAGCACATAGCACTCATAAGCTTGAGCCATGTACCATGTCCTATAAGTGAAATTACTGCAGGTAAAACATTACACGGATTTAGGAACCAAAAATTTAAATAATTCGTTGTTGACCATTTCCACATCACCATACTTTAATGCTAATTAAATGTTTGCATGCATGCATTTTCTTTCATCCTTGCAAAAAATTATATACCAGCACTCATAAGCAATTTTTTTCATTTCACCCATAATCTATATTTACAACCTTGAAATCCGACATGTACAGTATATTTTAATTTATTATTACAGGTGATTTAAGGACTTCATTACGTTGTGCACATGCTAGATGATTTTTGTTTTTTTTAAAACGGTGAGGTCATGGAAATACAAAAATATTGTGCTTATGAATTAAAGGATAAAGTACTGTCATTATTAATAACCTTAATCAATTCAGAAAACATAATCATTGTGCTGTCATGGGTAACGCTCCCTTGATAGAATTCATATAATCATAATGGTGAATGGATGCCGAGTATACAATGATATGTATGAGAGAAACATGATGCTATATCTTGCAGGGAAATAGCTCACTCATGACTAACATCTCAGGATCATTTCAAAATTATAAATTTGAAGACACTACAAAAATAAAAAATAAAAAGATCCATGCAATGCTTCTTTTCTCATATAACCTAACTGTGCTTTTCATTTGAACATTGAACACTGGATTCAGTGACATGGCAGTCGCCTCCACTTCAGAGAAAATGGCTGAAGTCACACACACAGAAATACAAAATAAACAAAAGATCACAAAGCACATGCTGCTATTTCAGTGGACGCGAGAGACATGTAAGTCCTAAACAGATGCTGCTGTGTCCAGTCTCCAGTTGCAGTGTATAAACAATCCCTCCGTCTGTCATGGGGTATTCCTCCGCACTTTGGCATCCCAACATCCTTATACAGTAATAGTCGTCATAATGAGGCTTGAGTCCTTTGATGGTGTCTTTACAAACATGTGCTCTGAGGCGTTTCAAGTTTCACCAAAAAAAAAAAAGGGTTTTGTGCTACTCCATCTGTTTCCTCCAAATCTAGCACACAATAGTTATTTTAATGAGCCACACTTCAGGCAGCACTGACTGTCATCGGAAGATCTGGGTACTCTATCTATGCTATTAATACTGTATACAGCAGCAATCTTCTCCTCCTCAAAGTCCATTTGTCGCGAAGCCTCTGATAGTACATAATCCATCTTGGGCTACCTGTCAGAACAGGACAGAAGATATGTACCGAATCAATGTACGGTTCAATTCATTCATTTAAATTTTATTGTGCAATATAGCCTCCACCAAAACAGGTGCCATGCAGCAGACAGTCTATTTTAATACAGTTATACGTGCAAGCTATACACAGTGTAGTGTGAAAAATATTCATCACTTCAAAAAAGAGGCACACATACTGGCTTCAAATATGAAATACGGGGGGAAAAAAACATGGTGAGAATTGTCTTGACAAGAAAGATTAAGTAACTAATCCATTTACACTAGGTATACAATGCCTCAGAAAATGAGAATATAATGGTGCTGTGTATCCCATTTTTTTCGCCAGACACAACTTAACCCCAAGCTGTTTTTTATGATATGTACAACCATTCAGAGTCAATGAACCATTCACACATTGTTATATATTAGGGCCTGGTACCCGTTTACCCATATTTCCTGTCAAGATGCAAATATTGGATCACAAGAAAAAAAGCCTTGGTTGAAGGATTTCCCATATGGCCGTCTCTATAACCCAAAGCACAAACTGAAAACCTGAGATAAAAGCCATTGTCCTTGTTACGCGTAAGAGTGAAGGCACAGGTGCATCATCATTTCCTCGAAGGAAACAATGGGCTTTATTTTGATGTCTCCCAAAACTGTTATTAACATCAAATAGACAAACGTATGTTTTTTTTCTTTAAGAAGAATATCTCATGCAGCATTCCCTTTTCCAATATCCTGTCTAAAACGATGATAAGGTCTATCATCTCAATAATAGATGAGGAGTCGACAGGTAAAGTGTTCCAAAGGTACTGCAAGAGCTAATGGGATAGTAGCCAGAATTTTAATATCCCTTCACCCCCCCCCCCCCCCCTCCCGCCCCCCTGCCCCCCTGCCCCCAAACAGTCACATATATGAGCAGTGGCATCCTCTGATTAATAGCAATAAAAGCTACCATTTTATTTGGCTGGAGACTGTGAACAGTGAAGCGTTTAAGGTGTAAGCAGAACGATGGGTGCCAAAATGGAACGATGAATGACAAAATGCATGCCACACGATTGCACTAGAAAAGGGACTTGGCTGGCAGCTGTCTGAGTTCACACAAAGTACAAACGACAAGCCAGTGATCGAGGGAGGACTAGAAGGCTGGAGCTGCTTCAGGTAGTCTGGAGACTCATTTGGGCATGTCTCCTTGTATATACCGAAAGACTGTTGACAAAAGGACTCTTTGGCATGGAAACAAAAATAACCACTATGTTAGAATGTTTAAAACAGAACCACTCACTGGAAAATGTCAGACAGCTTGTCTTGAGGGATTCTGTAATTTCAAATTATGCTCAAATTGGAGAGGGAAATCGTTTTTTTTTTATCAACACAGTCATTTAAATCTGAAGACTGCGCTAAATTAATTGCTGAATCAGTCCCTCTCAACGTTACCCTCAGGTGTAACACTTTTCCCATTTATAATTCACTTTTAATAATAACAAAGCTTGTACTTCTGATAGTCCAAAATTCACATCAATAATTATCTTTATGAGGAAATTTCATGCAAGCATAGCAATATTTTTGCTACAAGGCGCTCAATAATAGTGTAGTAATGAGATGAGCTGCCTGAAATTTCATTCGTTAAGGAGAGTGAGAGTGTACTATAGAGATAGGGGGAAAGTGGAATATAAACCCAAAAGGGCTTTGCGGAGATTTAGAGGGAGAGAAGAAAGACAGAGAGCAAGAGAGAGAGAGAGAGCGCGAAAGAAGGAGATAAACATAGAGGCTTAGAGGGGAAAGTGACATGTAAGTGAAAGAGTGAGAGGGAGAGAGAGAGACAAAGATAAGGTGGTGGTGGTGGTGGTGGTGGTGGTGATGATGATGATGATGATGATGATGATGATGATGATGATGATGATGATGATGATGATGATGAACAACAGAAAAGGCAGAATTGTAACAATATATATTCTCCTAAAGGTTAAGGTGTATTTAATAGAGATAGCTTTTATTGACAGATATATCCCATCATCATATATATTTGATATATCTTATTTTAAATCCAATTTTGCCCACTTTATTGAATATATGATATTGTATTGCCCAATGGTATCCACATTTCTGTACCACCAGGTCTTGTGAAGTGAAATAGAAAAGTCTAATTTCCTTTTTTTTTGTCAGCGTGTATATTTGCCCTGCATGCAGAATCACAAGAAATCCCACAGGAAGATTGAACTTTGAAAAGATTGAAAAGATATGAGAGATGTGATCAACATGATGTCTGAAACGAGGCTGAGGCCATTTGAGTGATACTGATAGCATGTCGTGGTGACGTCTTTAAAGGAACAGAAAACTGCTCTTTTTTGGGGGGCTGGGATAATAATAGAATAAAGCCAGACATCCCCCCCCTCCTCCGGAAAAAAGTGACCTACTGTGTCCTGTCGGGCTCAATTTTGGTCTCCCCGTTCTGCTTCTCGTTGATGGACTTCTGGGAGAGGCGGGTGGACATGGTGGCCGCCTGCACCACCGACTTGAAGCTGCGCTTCCGTTTCTGGACGTTCTGCTCCGGGTGGAAGATGATGACGTACACCTTGGGCACGTAGAGCATCCCCAGCGACACCGAGGCACTCAGGCTCATGGACACCGTCAGAGTGGTCGTCTGGATGTACATCTGGGGAGAACAGGAGTTCATATTTATCCACGCGGCATACGTGCATTTAATCAGAAGCTACTTACAAGTGTACAGATCGACTTTTTCCATCTCAGAATCAAATGCTTGATCTTTGTACTACAGAAGAGTTCAAAAGGGTTTAATCACATGCTAAGCCCCTGGAGACTGTGCTTGTGGGTAGTGAAAAGGGAGATTACAGTGCAGTGGTATGGATACTGAAAGGTCATTTCTCCATATACCATGATGAAGAAGAGAAACTGGCCTGGTTTTGCACTTTGTCTTGGTTTCTGATTTGACTCCTTCTTTTGGATTTGAATCAGTTTTGCTTTGCTTTGCCCTCCTGCAGTATTAACCCCCTCCGAGTGGGGAAGCCATTGGGCTCTTCAGGAGAGCTAGCAGGCACCGAGGTTCAACAAATCCACACACCCACATCTAAGCCCACACCAAGAGCTAAACAGCTAGTGTGGGATGCTGGAAATCCGCACACAATGCTACAGTGCAGCATGGGGCTTGGAGAAAGGAATGGGGGCTGGGGGTAGAGGGGGGGAGAGAGGGGGGGTGATCAAATACACATTTTCACAAATACTTGCCAAGGGTTACGTCACATCCCCCAGCATGACAAATGCAGCATACATATATAGCACGCCAGTGGATATTTGTGGCCGGTTGACGGAGAGTAAATACATCTGGATGCATCTGTGGGAGGCCACCTGGATGGTGAATGCCACAGCACTGCAGCTATACTAATGCCCTAATTCCTAATTCCTCACTGTGGGAAGCACTCAGGTTTATTAAGATGGCTAAAGACATTGTTTCTAAGCTCCCACACAGTCCCCCCCTCCCCACCCATCAACCTGCACCCACAATTAAGCTCCCGGAACAGTGCTGTTGGGTTGAACAGCTCCTGTCTCCATGTCATAGTGTGTGTTGTGGAGATAAAGGGAAAAATGAAACGATTTTTTTGTTCTCTGTTTCCCTCGCTCTCTCTCTCCATTTTCATGTGCCTCATTCACCCTTTCGCGTCATCTCATTGCCATATCAAAGGACGCCTCAATAGAGGAAGAAAAAAATGTTTCGCAATGCAACTTCAACTTGTTATCGGGAGCTTGGCAGGTTGTTCCCTACTTCAATGCCTGCATTTACAATGGAGAGCATTTTACATAAATTTCTACTTAAGTGCTTAACTATTTATGAAAACAGCCATTTACTGGAATTTCTGCATTGCTGTGAATAGTGGTTGACTCATTGGAAAATCCTTGGAAAGAATTGTGGTGTGGAACACAATTTTGTGCTACAAAATGTCCACAAGCATTTCTGATGAAGGGTTTGTGCAGTTGAATAAGTGTAATAATGAAAGTTAACCATCATTCTCTGATAGAATGAAAGTACAGTCGCCTCCTGCTGACAGTAGGTTCCTTTGCTTTGTGGTGAGATGCTTCACTAAATTACAGCAAGTCCAATCATCAGGACACGAAACATGAAATTTCTTACATAATTCATCAGCTTGTGTGGGTGTGCTTGCGGTTAGCTCATCTTTCAAGACATGCAACACTCATCTGTGCATGTCTTAGCGAGAGACTTGGTCATCCACTTGCAGATGGGGTAACCCAGAGGAGGGGACCCCAGGGAATCCTCTTACGGGGAGGGGAGCGAACCACTTAATGCATGAAACCCAAGCAGCTGCGGAGGGAGTTTGATGGTGGAGAGAGAGAGAGAGGGAGAGAAAGCGGGACAGCCACTTGGTGGTGGCTGGTGTCTGCCTGTGGATTTTTGACTGCCCTGCTTGGATTAGCGATTGCTGCACACTTCAATAGGGTCAGAGGCCCAGGCTAACTAGCCATGTAATCCTCCCTATATGTAGCCGGTCTGTGAGTGGTTGGAGGCTGTTCACACATGCAGCAGCATTTTCTTTGTGCATTCCAGTGCCATTCCTCAGCGCTGGCACACAGGACGGCTCACGGAGGAGAGTGTGGCATTTGGGAAGACGTATGAAGGTAATAAGGGCCGAAATGGTGGCCGTTCAACTCTACCTCAATCTAACTACAACAACTTCCTCAACAAAAAGTAAGCTGTAGGCCACATATCAAAATGCCTGAAGTTTCGGGCACGATTTTTGGTGAGGGTTTTGGAGGATTATGGAGGGTTATGGAGTATGCGCTCATTTTTGACATGCATCAACATCATCAAGGTGGCATGTAATTCTCTGGTGAGAGTGAAAGTATCATCATACATCTTCCCAAAACACTTTAAGATGGCAATGCTATGGTATTCTGGTCTGATCAAAAAAAAAAAAAAAAAAATCAACTGATCTGATCAAAAATCTGAACAAAATGTGTAAAGAAGACACTAGAAAATGGACGCCTTCTGTGTGCTTAACAGGTACCTTCTCAGTGGATTGTGCTGTGCCAAAGAAGATGGGGACGAACGCCAGCCAGACTATGCAGGTGGTGTACATGGTGAAGCCGATGGGCTTGGCCTCGTTGAAGGTCTCAGGCACGCCGCGGCTCTTGACGGCGTAGACGGTGCAGGTCACCATCAGGATGATGCTGTAGCTCAGGCAGCAGATGAGCGACAGGTCGGACATGTCGCACTTGAGGATGCCACGAGCCAGCTCGGGGTTGGGCGGCCGCTGCTCCTCGTAGTCGACGATGGTGTGTGGAGGCACCACGCCGAACCACACAAACACACCTATCAACTGGAAACATACATATCCAAGTCAGCACGTCCTTACCAAAAAAAAACCCAGTTCATTTTATTAAGTAAACTTCAAAGAGAAATCTGGCGACATAGATCTCTGTTTCTTGAGGTCACGAGTACTGTTGGTACGATAAAAAACTAAAACACTTAGTATTTTCTTAGCTCAAGTTGATGCCCATTTTGTTTTGTGCTGACAATACTCGTCAACCTCGAGAAACGGAGATCTATGAGAAAACTCATTCTAAAGGATTTCTCCTTTAAGTGCAGTTGCAGTATAATTGCCAAGTTTACTAGTATAAATGTACTGTACTTGTGAAATTATAGGTGTACTGTTAGTTTACTAATGGTAAATGGACTGCAACTGCAAATATACGTTTCTTTTACATGGACACATGGTACTTTCAAAGCACACAATCAGGTTTCCATTTAGGTATTATTTTTTTATAATTGGAGCATACTTTTAACTGTCCTTTAACTTAAGTAGTTTTAAAGTTCACTAATATAAACACTACCCATGGACTACATATACAAAAAAACACAACACATAATCTGAATAAAGAACATGACTGTGTTCTTAGTAAATCAAAATGTTCAACCAAATATTGTATTGGCTGCCAAAACATAATGACTTAAGTAGTCAACCAAAATACAGTCTTTACAGAACGGTATATCAAAGTCTGTCATGCAGCCTTTCAAAGATCAGGCCCTAGCTACAAGTACAAGTACATATACTTGGATTTTTCTTTCAGTTTAAGCCAAGTATACAGTACCTCAGTATACCTTAAGTACCAAGTATAGGTTGGATATATATAGGTACGCGTACGTACTACTTATCAATATATACACTGTAGTTTCTGTTTAAAATAACTAAACTAACAGTACACTTCCATAAACGTCTTTGTTTTGTAAGGGAATGCATACTACATTATGCAGCAGAATGCACTAAAAGTATAATAGGGTATAAAACAGCAAGAAACAGACTAACAACTGACAACAATAAAAAAAAAACTACTACAAATTGAGCCAAAAACTTTGCGAAAGTACATGGTAGGAAGTCTATGATAGTTAAGTATATGGTGTATAATTCAGATGAGTCGCTAATGTGAACATGTGTTACAGTCCCAGACACTCCATGTCTTACACTGTTTTTCAGTTTTGAAACAACGTAATCCTGTATTATGGATAACTATCCATCAGACAGAGAACAGGATTTCAACCTACTCAAAACTTCCATTAAAAAAACACAGCCAGTCTACAAGCTCCCAGTCAAAAAACATTTCACAACAGGGAAAAGAGGATAGGCAAACAGATGCAGAGTAGACGACATCTGTGAAAAGTTGCAAGTGAGTTAACTGAGCATTCAACACCTAAAATAAATTAACACTTCCCTGCCCAAAAGAGTATCGTATTTGTTAACAGATGGGGAAAATATAGAAAAGAAAAAGTGTGTGAAAAGTTTCTTGTTGAGCTTTGGGGGGTGTAGGAAGGTAAAAGGCAAAGCAGACGCAAGCTACGGAGGAGACAGATGTTCCTGTCACCGTACCCGGCGGAGTCGCACTCGCTCGCTCGCCTAGGGTCCCTGTGACACATCTGTGATCGCGTGCTGGAGGGGTGTGAGGAACTGTTCCGCTGTCAATCCCGCCGCCGCTAATCTCCACTCGGCTAGCGAGCAGCGCTCCCCCATTTTCCACAGGCTCATCGGCCGCATTATGCTCCGGCTTAAGCTCAAACTACAAAAAAGGGGGTCTTTAACAATCACCATTTTTCCACGGAGCGCACACATTCAATCATCAGTGGGAAGGCTCATATGCCAAGTGAAATCATCTCCTATAGTTGTAGAGTCTGGGGTCTGGGGGGGGGGGGGGGGGGTTATGAGGTTTATGCCTTCAAAGCCAATGAGCTTACCTGATCTGACTGCACCTGTCCTCGTGTGATGAAGCACACGAGGGCTGAACCCTCTAATACTGAGGCAGCAGCAGATTCTGACAGAATACTTAGCTTGAAGATGTCCACAGACTTAATGAACACACGGCGCACAACGCACAGATGCATGCATGTCTCATGAGGGAAGGTGGTGCATATTCACCTGAGGAAGGTCTATGACCGAAACGTTGCAAATAAATATGCATGCGTAATGGACAGTGTGCAGGATTTTCTTTCATAAGCATACTCAGAGTCTCACATAAGTCATCATTTAAGTTTTGGGGGGGGGAACATATGATACTTGAGAGCACACACAAACACAAAAAAAAACGCAAATCTGATACATAATACCTGTCACGCACAAATACACATGTGCTCCAAATCCCTCTAATATTCAAAGTGGGACTTGACCCACAAACAAGGACATCAGCAGTTGTCCACGGCGTCATCACAGCCATGACATCAATCAGAGCTGTTACATGCACTGTGTGTGAGTGTGTGCACCGAAATGTGTGTATGGGTGTGAGTGTGAGCGTGAAGTGTGCATGTGTGTATGACTGTGTGTATATATGTGTGGATGACAGCGTGTTATGATTACATAACAACCTTTCACAATATTTGCTCGTGTCACTTGATGTTGTTTCGCTCTGAAATCCAAAGGGGTGTTAAAACATGGAGTGTTAAAATCTATGATATTTATATGTATGCCTGGCTTTCAATGTGTGTACTTCATATAGGTGTATGACATGAATATACTGTAAGAGTGCTTGTGTGCATGTGTTCTATGTTAGTACATGACAGTGTTAATTTGTCTGTCATCATACAGTATGTTGGCGAGGGTGTGTGTGTGTGTGTGTGTGTGTGTGTGTGTGTGTGTGTGTGTGTGTGTGTGTGTGTGTGTGTGTGTATGTGTGATTGTGCGTGTGTATGTATTACCACACACACACCTGCACAGAGATGAGTATGAAGGTGATGACCAGCTGCGAGGTGGGGCTGATGAACCTGGGCGGCGTGACGGACTTCTTGCCCTGCTCGAAGATGCGGTAGATGCGGTTGGTCTTGGTGAGCATGGCCGAGTAGGTGATGCACATGCCCAGGCCCAGCAGGAGGCGCCGGAGCGCGCACACGCCCACGTCCGGCTCGGCGATCATCAGGAAGGTGATGAGGTAGATGAGGAAGATGCCCGTCAGCAGCACGTAGCTGAGCTCGCGGCCCGCCGCCCGCACGATGGGCGTGTCGTTGAAGCGGATGAAGGTGACCACCACGAAGGAGGTGGCCACGATGCCCAGGATGGCGACGAAGACGGGGATGATGGCCCACGGCGAGTGCCACTCCAGCTTGATGATGGGCGTAGGGCGGCAGTCGGTGCGGTTGGCGGTGGGGCGCCGGTCGAACGGGCACGCCTTGCAGGTGAACTCGTCCAGCTGGTAGAGGTAGCCGTCGCACAGCTCGCAGTGCCAGCAGCACGGGACGCCCTTCACCATCTTCTTGTGCTCGCCCGGGTTGCAGGGGAAGCTGCAGACGGAGTCGGGCACCGTGCGGACGCCCCCCGACCACTGCATCTCCTCCAGCTGGACAGAGAGCAGGAGAGAGGGAGGGAGAGAGAGAGAGGGAGAGAGAGAGAGAGGGAGGGAGACAGAAAGAGAGGGGGAGACGGACAGGGATATAGAAAGACAGAGGGAGAGCGATAGAGAGAAAGACAAATAGTAGAGAGTGAGAGAGAAGTTTGAGGGATGGTTCTTAAAAAAATGCCCTTCACCATTTTATGGAGTCTAGACTTGTGCGCACAAAACTATGCAAGATGTGTAAACGTGCAGTCATTTACATTGAGTCTCAGGTGATTGGTCCACTGGCCGATGGTTTTATACCCAGGGTAGCTGATGTTGGTCATCTGGTACTGAAAGATGTCATAACGTCCTGGTGCGTCTCCGTTCTCATTAAACAGGACTCCAGTGCCTGCACTACCTGCGCAAACACAAGACACAAATCCAAAATCACACACCACATCAGCTAAAAAAGAGAACCTGCATTCCCCTCCACATCCCATCTGCCAGAACGCAGCAGGGATCCACTCTGTTGACACAAAGCTCTCCGCCTCTGGGCCCAACCCTGTTTGGTTTGAGGTTACACATAGCAAAAGTAAATTAGCTCAAATGCAGCAGCAACTTGTTACGATTTGCCAGACCTGATATCTCACTCACAAAGTCTTGGAGTGATTGTAATCATCCTGGGCATACTGGCTGTCATACTCCAGTCAGAGTACATGTGAGACTATGGGAGTGCCACTCCTGTGCTTCCCAATCCTAACCCTCCCATCCCATCCCATCCTATCCAGCTCCAGCTCCGGCCCGGTCCCGGCCCACACCCACTGAGCCCTGCGTGCACATTAACCTCTCAGCACCACCAGCTGTTAGCTATGGATGCTCCCGTCATCTCCAGTCATGCATACCCTTACAAGTTTAATATTATATCCACTGCTGACGTCTATTTTTAAACTTCAATCAAGTCCTCTCCTGCCCCAACCAACCCCCATCAAAAAAAAAAGGGAGACATATGTTGAATAGGAGCTTCGCGCTGAAAAGCCCCGCACCCGGGAACATCAGCAGAATCCAGCGTCTGAATGGGGATGAAGGTGTGGAGATGTGGTGCTGAACACAATGCTCTCGGTGGGGTTGCATTTTTCTCCGGAGGCGCATCTTCCCGATTCTGTGCGGGCGTCATTGCAACCCTGCCAGGAGATTGTCCTCTCTAATCACTGATAAGCAACCTCAGCATTCGTGCAGCAGCAGCCGCCGCAATGAGACGGGAGAGGTGTTCCCTCTCCAAAAGATGACGGCTGCCTCATCTGGCATGCCAGCATGAAAATGAGGTCTTAACTGTTTTTTTTTCTCCTCCGTCTCTGCCACCGCCTTCCCATCCACCCCTCCACTTCTCCTCTCTCCCCCCCTCTCTCTCTCTCTCCCTCCCTCTCTCTCTCTCTCTCGCACTTGTTCTCTCTCTCCTGTAACGCACATTGCTTGTTCAACTGATCCCCCTAAGGCATTCCCATCTGAGTGGGTTTTTTTCTCCCGTCTCCCCCCATTATTTTGGAAGAGACGCAAACGAGTGCACACACACACACACACACACACACACACACACACACACACACACACACACACACACACACACACACACAGACGCACACACACAGATGCATACGTACACAACACACACACACACACACGCACTAAACACCATACTGGCACAGAGGGGGAAGTCTTAATAGGAATCCATTTCATCGAAAGCCTCTTACCCACCAAAGGAGAAATATATTATTTTTCAAATGAGCTAAAACCCAAGGATCTTAAGGGGGGAAAGGGGGTGGGTTCCTATAGTTCAAGAGCGAGAGCGAGAAAGGGGGAGAAACAGAGGGAGAGAGAGAGAGAAAAAGAAAGAGAAAGAGGGGGAGACAGAAAGAGCATGCAAGGGAGATGGGGAGATAAAGAGATTTGGGGAGTAAGAGTGGGACTACAGACGTGTCCTCACAGCAGAGCTCCTACTTGTCAGTAAAGAGGGGTTCTCACCCTCCGACCAGTGCCACAGCTCTGCTGATACTGAGACAGCCAGGGCCATTAGTGGAGAGAGAAAAAAACTTCTGCAGACTGCAGAAACATCCATCTTGCTTAAAAAACAACCCGAGCAGCACACCAAAGGGTGCCTTTTTCAAGAGTATTGCTTAAGTACACATATATTTCAAAGGAATTACTTACCAATCGTGTATTTATCACTGACACTAAATACGTGAAAATGATGTTGTTGCTGCTGCTGCTGTTGTTCATAGCTTCTGTGTTTATGTTCTTATTTTTGTGTGTGCTGCGAATTTGAATCTACAGATGAATCATGGATTACTCTCAACTTCAATCAAAAAATCTAAATCAAATCCTGTAACCAGAAAGAAATTCTACAGCTATAACAGAAACCATGTCATCTTATTCTCACAGATCATACGACACGTATCAAGGGAAACAAAAAAACAAACATATTGTGTTAATCTACAGTGCTTGAAAAAAAAAAAAGGATGTTAGCAACGGCATCATTCTGTGCCAGGATTTGGCACACTGATAATTGTCGGTTCCCTGAACGTGTTAGATAACATAGATTAGCTGCTATTTTGGGTCCTCACCATTGAAGTTCACCGAGCGTATGTATTTCAGCAACAAGCGTCCTTCCACTGGGTCCATCTTGTCACAGACCCCTGTGGAGCCTGGGCAGAGGTCCAGGTGCATGTTGTGCAGAGCGTGGGCCATGGCGTAGACCGCGTCAATCACAAACTGCACTTTCCCTTCCTGCTCGTAAGGGGAGTCACGGTCTATCCTCTCATTACCTACAGTGGGAAGCACACAGAGAGAATTGCAGATGGGAGAGGGGAGAGAAAACGACAGAGAGCAGAGAAGGGAATAGATTAATGGAGAAACAGTTTGAGAGTGTTTGTGTGCATGTGTGAGAGTGTGAGAGAGAGACCGAGACACAGAGAAAAATAGGTTGTTAGAGCAATCCTCAAAATACATGAAACATTAGGTGCTGCATCCAATACATCCATTCCTTACCTGTACATTTTTTCTTTTCGCTATCGATCTTTATGCCTGGCCGTGTCAGTTTACATCTGAAATCGTCTTCCCAGAACTCTGCAAACCAGATGTTCCTGCGATTGTTCTCCAGAGATCTGGTGGTAAAGTACTGGTCAAAACCTGCAGTAAAGGAACAAGCATAAGAACTTAGGACTCTAGACTACTGTTACGTCTCATCCCTATGTCTCTGAAGGTCAGTTTCCCATACATACTGTAGATAAAAGCATAGTCCTGGACTAAAAGAGAATTTCAATCGAGATCTGAGAAAAAATGCTAGAATTTGACGTTTGTAGCTTGTAGGCTTAATACTTGTGCGGAAAACGAGCCCTTGGAGAGCAAAACTGAGCTGGTTGGAAAGCCGGTTGTATATTTTGATTCCAGAATATTAAAAGAAATTAACAGGATAAAGCCACAGAATTAAATGTATTAGACTACTTTATTGACTTCAGTTATTCTACCACCATTTCTTTTTCAAACACTATTTCCAACTTGTTAGCTCAGCAGTGGTAACATCAGTATATCAGCCGCAGTTAGTCACTTCTCTATTCCTCCTTACCGTCAATGGAGGCTCTTTTGGGGAGGATGGTGACAGCTCCTTCTGCCATGTCCTCCTGGTCCAGGATTGGTGAGATTTTTGCACCCCAGCTGTCAGAGCCCACAAACAGGAAGTGACCCGTGAGATTTGCCCTCTTTGCTGCGTCCAGGACCCGTCTGTGTGAGAGAGGAACCGGAGGTGAGTTAGGGTGTGACCCCCATCTCCCAAACAACCACACTGCTCTGCAGACTACAGGAATAGACTATTTCACTAGTGCTCTGTGTAGCAGATAAACTCTTTATAGTTATTCACAATATTGTGAAATAATAATGATTGCACAGATTAACCTTGCGGTGGATAAACTCATTGCTTTCATTAGCTGTGCAATAGTAGGCAGTATGGAGAGGTAAGGCCATCCACAATATGCAATATTACACAACAATCCGCGTTACCACTCAGAGTTACAACTCCACCGACATGCACAAACGTATTCCACACATTTCATTTCAAACAAAGAATATAAAGTCCATCCTATTAAAATCTAATCTCAACAAAATAAAGATTCATGTGATTCACACTGTATATGGGAAAACACATGAAAGATGATGATAGCCAACAGGCATCTAATTAGGACGAATCCTCATTCATCAGACGCAATTAATACCAGGGTGGGATTGACACTTCATATTACACTATCCAGCAGCCCTTCATCCTTTCCGGCAACTGATATGTTTTAATGAGGAAGATCGCAGAGGCTGGACGGAGTGTGAACACATTAGAGAGATGTGTCATTACTGTATCTCTAGGGTTGGAATCGCTGCCCATTACACAAGGACGCCGTGACTGTGTGTACAAAGCAGTGGCATGGGCTGATCCATTTTCCTAGAGTGACTGAATGAATAATACACCAACTGATGATCAGTTGATGAATTGATCTCTGTATGTGTTTTTAATTGCTTAATTCATCAGCATTATGAAAGGCCCTATTGTATCTGTGGTGGACTTAATCTACAAGCTTCCCATAATACCCCTGATCATACTTAGGAGACAGATTGCACTAATTACCAACATTTGGCACTGTGGAAATGTTGACAGCTGAGCGGGGGAAAAAAACACCGACACAAAAACAGCTTTTTCTCCCTGCTGTTAAGACGCGGTAATCAGGCGGAAGTGGAAGACCGCCGCAGCGGTAAAGAGGCTAGGTGATCAGCTACGGAGAACATTAGGTGACACGGCTGCCTCTCCCACTGAGACTGCTGGACAGCTGATGCCAAGCTGGATGCCTTTGTGGTTTCGGTGTGTGTGTGTGTGTGTGTGTGTGTGTGTGTGTGTGTGTGTGTGTGTGTGTGTGTGTGTGTGTGTGTGTGTGTGTGTGTGTGTGAGTTCCTCAGGTTGACCAGGGAGGGAGGGAGAGACACACTGCCGATTTAATTCCTCCACAGATGGGAGCAGCTGTGGACTTTATTAGTCATTTGGTCAACCTGGATGGCAGATTTCCCCAAAGTATTCCCATGCAGTGCTTATAGTAGGATAGTTGTTCTTTCAGCTCAAAATTTTACATAACTGCCAGAGCCAAATGTGAACTGACCACTTCTGACACATTGTTCAAAGAAAGATAAATCTACATTCATGAAGCTAAAGCATCGGTTTTCAAATAAGCACACACAACTGTTAACCCATTTGTAGCACAATTTCTGTAGATTGTTATAGACTGATGAGAAATGTGTAAGAACAACTAAAAGTTGTAAAAGCTCATTATTGTATTATATTATTGCAATATAGGCTACACTGTACAAAACAACCAGCACAGTCAACATTACTCATTCAACTCATCCTGCAGCTTTGACTGAATTATTTGGATGTATGGAGTGAAGTTTATAACACATCAAAGCAATAAGATGATTTGATGTTATGTTGACTGTATTCATCTTGTGACAATACTATTAATTCAGATACAACCCTCAGATGAGCAGTGAAATATCACTTAATATTCCTTGCATGCTTTGAAATCTCAAACTGTTCCCTTTCCCTTGCACGTCTGTACCCTCAGGGTTTATCCAAAATAGATAAAGACATTACACAAAGAGGTCTTCGATAAAATTTCAGGATAACCTCATGAAATTGGCCTCAGCTCTAGACCAAGTAAGAGAAAAAAAGAGAGAGCTTTTTCCTCTAGGCATGAACAGAAAAAAACGCCCACACAAATGGAAGCCGGGGGGCCTGCATGCAACCGCAGCAGACTGCAGAGACTCGCCGCCTCTGACCGCGTCTCAACTACCAGGAGGTATCCCAAGATTAAAAGGGTGAGACACTGATGCGCAATAAGGAGCCCCTCCCAGCAGGTGAAACGGCTACCTGCGCATCTAATGAGACTGCTGTGTGTGAGGCAATTACACGACATGCAAGTCATTACCAGCTGTGCAGGAGACCAGCTGAGACTCTGATAACTTACTTGATGTCGTCCTCGCTGGCGAATATAATGACTCCACGTGCATTGGAGGTCTCCATTAGCCTCTTTATGGCCTTGTCATATTCTCCCGGTTTCGGATCTCTCGGGATCTTTATCGACTGGGCGATGCACAGACCCCCTTGAGGTGAAGATAGAAATTGAAATTCTGTGAAACTGACCCTCGGGATTTTACAGTGTGTGAAAAAGGTCAGTGTTCTAGGCTACATTGCTATTTATCACACCGATACAGACATTCACAATAGATCACATACTATGTCTAATCGTGTTTGATTATTTTATCTTCTTTGTCGCCTGTGCATGCACAGTAATTCAGAGATCATTATCATTCTGTTATTTGCACAAGATTAGGCTATTTGCATACACTGTTTCCTTTAAGGCTATTTAACAATACAGTCAGGTCTTTATGAGAAGTCACGTCTGGGGAACGCGTGGAAATATTGTTTTGTGTGTCATTTAAATAATACCTTCTTCATTACGCATCGCCATTTTACTTACCTGCCTCACGCGAAATCTGGATGAATGCATCAACTCCGCTCTCCCCGTAGTTGCCCTCCGACGCCACTGTTGACACATAATTCCACCCCATGGCCTTGACGATATCCACCATGGCCTGGGCTTGGTATGAGTCCGGCGGCACCACGCGGGAGAAGAAGTCATAACGGTTGTGGTCACTCAGCTCCGGGGAGGTGGATGCATAGCTGATCTGAGGGATCTGGCCAATTTAGAAACAGAAATAATGTGATTTACGCAGCAACATCGCCCTTATAAATTGGACGCATATACCTCATTCTTCATACCTTATCTTCAATTTACCAGGCTATGGTGCTGTTTAGCATGCAAACTTGGCCTACTACAATGTTAATACGGTCAACTGTTGTGTGCAATATATTCACTCATGTACTACCACAACAATGATGCCCATTGAGGATTTACAGTGATACATGGAGTTGAAACCAAAATTTAATTTCTCTCTCTCAGACAGAGCACACTTACACACTGGCACACCACTATCTCTTCCTCTGGTGGTATTTAATTTACAGTAACTGGATTGTGGCATGAGGTCCACATTCACGTGGAGTCATTAACTTATCCACTGGAGGCACACTAATCTGCTCTGCTTCGGTTGTGTATTCTTGGAAAATGAATCAGTCAGAGTTATGATATGATTGGCAACATGATGGTCTCAAATGAAATTAGAAGGCCGCCGCCACCACATCTGCATTCTCAGGACTTCGATCATATTCATGTCTCTTTGCCGTTCTCAAGGCTTCCACGGATGACTGTTGACATGTTGACATGGCTAGATACTGCAGTGTGGGTATCTGAAGCAGGTTGGGGCTGGCCAGGACGCAGAGAGTGGAAGGGAGAGAGGAGACCAAAGGTAGACGAGGGGGTGTGAGAGAAGGGAAGGAGCGGAGGGGCCCAGAGACCATTTGACAGATTATCTGTGAGGATTAGAGAGGTTTTAGTTAAATTAAGTTAAGCACAGAGGCAAGAGAGACAGAGATCAAGAGACAGGAGCAGCAGTTTCTCACATTTAAGTCAAAATTATGCGAATCTCTAACCACTCTGTCACGTTCCCGAGACCTTGGCGTCCTCGCGAAGCGTGGAATCCCAAACACAGGGACGCTAAATCGATGTCACACGGGGGGAGGTTCATTAACACCGCTGTTACTATTATGGGATGGAAATGACCATTTGTGCAGGACAAGCTTCGTGACCATGGGTGCGCTCGCGTTTGGGATTAATTAGTTTCTGCATGCCGTCGCCTCAGGCCTCAACCTGACACATGGGAATAATACCTTGCCCTAATTCCAGAGCACTGCCTGAGAAAGACTCAATATCAGAATGTGTCACTTTCATTCAGAGGGGGAACTCTGATCCAAATCCAATCTTTTAATCACCATAATGGCCCCTGTCTACATCAACGTAGACAATTTGTGCCCATTGAAATAGGCATTACTGTCTGCATGTCCGTCTACCCATACACCTGCCTATGTCTTTCCATAGGCCAATTGATTTGTTGATCCGTCTGTCTATTTGTTGTCACTATTCCTGTTTTTCTGAGTATCCCTCTCTACCCAGCTGTCTCTGTTTGCCTTTTGCGCCCTCCTTGTTGTTCTGGAGTTCTGTTTCTTCATGTATGTTTGATTGTGGTTTTGTCCGCACATCTTGGACCTGTGGATCTTTTGTTTTTTTATTGATATACCTGTCCGTGGTGTTTCTGTGCCTTGTGGTCCTAGATATGTTATACAGCTTGTCTGTGAGCATCTGTTTGCCTGCTGTGGGGGGAGGAGAACATGTTCACATGTTTCCTTCAGTGTCTTGTCTTGCCATCAATTTTTAATGCGGTATATTTATTATTTCCTTGTGTTTGTTTTTGTCATCTCTCTGTCTCTTTTCTTATTCCGCCATAAATAGTATTAGGCATTCGCTGTGAGATTGCAGTAGAGGTGAGAGAAAGTTCAGTTGAAGTTTGGGCATCTCTCAATCTTTGGTGTGCGATGTGCTCCACCCCAGATTCAGTGCACGTAGAAAAAGAACCTAGTCGCTTTAGCCTGAAGCTACAATTATGGTAATTAATGAGTTTCAAGAACTATTTACAACCTCCCGTACTGCTTCTGCTGGTCCCCTGGCTCAGTCAAGAAGGTGGAATTTACATGGAAAAGTCATACAAGACTGATTTGGCTTCCCCCCTTCAGCTCTACTGGACATATTATGACTAACAAAACATATTTGCCTTGAGCCTTGATTTCACCATTTTGCATTCGCCAAATGTTTTGATAAAGTAGGCCACCTACATTTCTGATTTGTTATCCACTGTCAAACCTCCTATTCTAACACAGCTTACCTTCAAATATTTCAGAGAGTTTACTGTGTATTAAATGCACTTGTGGTTCAACAACACACTTGCAAAACATCGGAATGTTCCAGCACATAATGGCTTTGGAAAGTGTCAAGGAGGAACAGGGTTCGGATGAATCTCACCCAAGGCAGAGCTTAACCTACTCTTTTCTTGTCAAACTGACTTCAGGAGGCAGACAGGGAGAGGTTTCGTTACAGCCTGCTTACTATTTTAGCTTGGCATCTGAGAAAGCCTGTCTCCCTTCACAGACGGTCTGATGCAGATTTAGAAGATTTGGGGTACTCTTTTACCACTGCATTTTTAATGGTGAGAGCTTTGGAATACTTCATGGGCCACAAAGATATATAAATAAATATATTTCCAATTAATATTCCCATACAAGAGGAACTTGCATGCATTTTTAAAGATGCCCATTACATTTTAACGGTCAGGCCAAACAAATTTACATCACTTCGCATTCAGATCAAAAAGTCTATGTGTAAGTCGGCAAATCGCCTTTCATTCTGGCTTTTCAAGTCACCAGGTCAACTGTTGTTGGTGCGTCACCAGATCTGAACGGATTCACGCCACATCAGGGCCGGACTTAGTTCCAAACACAGTCTTTCAGTGATCTGTGGCATCATGCTCTAGTGAAACAACATGGAAACATGCAGGCCCAGACCATGTCAAGTCACTGGACTGTGTCGTAGTTCATATTTCAAAATAATAGGCAGTAACTACATAAATTGACCTATATCTCTCATTAATGGCCATTAGACTTTGGGGTAATCTAAATTTACTAATGATCCATCGCGCCTCACAATTAGTAAGAGGACCTGAACCCTTGCGCTTTATCAAACATTGTCACACGCAGTTAGAGAAGCCAATCTTCAGGCAGCGAGACTTTTTTCCCCAGTCGTCCCTCTCATCGCACTAAATATAGCCTGTAGTCTGAGATGCTGCCATCGGCTTATTGTTCCCCAAGGCTTGCCTAATTCTCTTGCTAACAGCTGGCTGATGTGTTATCTGCCTCCCTGGCTCGTGCTAAATGGCTTATTGTGGGGGGAAAGTGTTATTAAGCTGCACGGTGTATGACAACCAGTCGGCTTGCACGGGATCCTTTTCTGTTAATGCATCTTTGTAGGTCTCGGCCCCGAGTTTCTGAAGTTTTGTTTCCACTTTGTTTGGGTATTGTAAGCCATTACTGGCGTTCAATAATTTAGTGCCAGGGGCGTTTTAGAGAGTAATAATTCAACTTGGCTGCCTTCCCCCATCGTGACAAAAGCCTGACAGCCATGCATCTCTGTGACTGAGAAAGATGCTCCATTCTCATGCCCAGCAGGTCAGTTTGGATGCTGAACAGCATCCACTGTGTGAAACAACAGCAGGCAAATGACCAAACGCAAGACCACTTTTTCTCCTCAGTGCTTGTCGTAATCATTAGGAATCATACTGTTTTTCAGAGGACAATTTTATGTTTGGAATGAGCACTGTGTTTTATTCATATCAATAGAAGGTACAACCTGAATATATAAAACATATTTAAACATGCAACATGCTTTTTTCTGTATAGGAATTAGAAGATACAAGACCCTGGTTTTGCCATTAACCCAGCCAGAGGTCTGTATTTGTGAAGCAGAATATTTACAGCACTTCCTTGAACTCAGGCGGCAATGTCTGCTCATTAAAAAAACATGCAGTTTGTTCCAAGCACAGTCCATCTTCAGTCCTCTAGAAACGACCGAAGTGCAGCCTTATGAAATTACACAACCAGCCAGCAAATATCAGTCCTCGTCGGCCACACTGAAACTTGATTTGACAGGTAGTGCAATATTGTTGCTTTTGTTCGCCTATGCATCACTCCCACGACGCCCGTGTGATCTAAATGAGGGGCCAGTAGCAAAAAGAGGGTACATGTCTGCATGTTGAGTAAGGTAAGGTGAGGTTTCGCACTGTTATTGCACACACCAACAGGGCATGTAGGGTTTCTGCTCTGCTCGTTGGTAGTAGTTGTGTCTTTACCAACTTTTGAGGAAATAAGACAAACTGACAGCGTTCAGCGACTCTGCGCCTCCTCTTTTGTCAGAGATACTGAAGAATTATTGGCTCAGAATATGCAAAGCCAGAGTTATTTAGGAGATTTGCCTCAGGCGCCAACCTCACTGTTCAAATTTGAGCTTCATCCCCCAAATATTTTGAAGATAACTCCAGGTGTGCTGCTCAGAAAGTATCGAGACGTATAAGAGAATATTCCAGAAAAGTTTGACGCTTGAGCACAGCTCAGAGCACTACTAGTCTCATAACTGTATAGAACACAACTTACATGTATGTATTTCATGTATGTATTAAAGGAACACTCCACCGTTTTTCATATTAAACTACGCTATTCCCTTAACTAAGACGAGTTGAAACATAGCTCTCACATTTCAATGCGTGCACTCACTGGCTCTGGCGCGTGGCGCTATAGCACTTAGCTAGCCCAGTTCATTCATTAGGATCCAAATAGAGAGGAATTTAGAAACGGCCAAACATCCCCATGTTTTCCCTGTTAAGATACAGTGACACGAGTAGTCACACGACCAGGTATGGTGAGACAAAACTAAAACATGGTGCATTTCTAAGCGGGTAAGAAGGATAGCTATGTTGTGTGGCAGAATAACACTTGGGAGCACTTAGACTCGGCGCAGTAATATCCTCACTCTTGCACTTTTAGTTTCACTTTGGAGTGAGGATATTACTGCACCGAGTCTAAGTGCTCCCAAGTGTTATTCCGCCACACAATATAGTTATCCCTGCTTAGAAATGCACCACGTTTTATTCTGTCTCACCATACTTGGTCGTGTGACTACCCATGTAACTGTATTTTAAAAGGGAAAACATGGAGGTGTTTTGTCGCCTCTAACTTCATCTCTGTTTGGATCCTAATGAATGAACTGAGCTGGCTAGTGCTATTAAAGTAGCCCCGCGCGCCAGAGCCAGTGAGTGCACGCATTGAAATGTGAGAGGTATGTATCAACTCGTCTTAGTTAAGGGAATGACGTAGTTTAATAGACCTCTGAAGTTCGCCTACAAAAAGGATCCAAAGCTGCCATCTTTGCCCATATAAGGAGATCACAGTATCCACTAGACGGCAGTGGCCAAAACTATGTAGTGAAAAACGTCTGCATTTCCAATGTCATCATCCCCGCCAGAGTTTAACAGGTGCGATAATTGAAAATCCCCATGTTATTTTCCCATAGAAAAAATCTCAAGATACCGGATCTCCTTATTTGGGCAAAGATCGTGGCTTTTTTTGTAGGCGAACTTCAGAGGTCTATATGAAAAAGTGGTGAAGTGTTCCTTTAAAGAAGAGTTACTATGTTGAACAAAGCTCACCCTCAACTTTGTGTGACTCTCTGTCACCTTACACTATAAAACCACTACACAATTTTCAACAAAGTGTGACTGTGAATGAAATGAATGTAAGATAATATGTCCATCGTTATACACAATGTTCAGCAAACAGAATTTGAAAAGGTGCCTTGGGTAAAGGGATATGAGATCAGGATGACGCTCTTCCCAGCTTTTCCCTCAAAAGATAAAAGTTCTCCATTGTGTTTTACTTTTTTTATGTGAAGACACATTGTCATAAAAAGGGTCCTTTAGGATTTTTGGGAGACAATTGCTGTTATACAGGGACTCCTAAGAAATCCAACTGCAAACTACAAAGATCCTGTATACTCTGAGAAGATCTTGTTACGGTTGTTCTATTGGGAGAAACACCAAAGAATGTAGTCATGGAGGAGGCAGGGAGGGAATTCATGAAGTCAATGAACATTCAGAGATGTGAGGTGCAAAAAGGTATCTGTTCCAGATATGTGACAGCATAAAAGATTTTTTTCCCGACACCACAGTGACGATAATGATTCTGAAACACCTGAACTATCACCAGGCCTAAGCTAGAGCGAAGATTCGTTCATTAATTCTTGTCTCTCAGGGTCTCTGTTGTACTCTCTCGGGCCTAAGTTACTTTTGAAAAACAAAGCAGGAAATTGGGGTGGGAATTCCATTAAAAAACAAATACAGAAAAATATATCTGACTAATGTGTGAATATGCGCAGTGAGGTGATTTATCTGTCTTGAAACTGACCCAGGCCTTTTTGAAGGCAAAACAAAATGAACTAAATGAGGTGATCAGAAAACGTTTCTTTTGTTTTTTTGCCTCACTGAACAACTATGAGGTTGGAATTGTATCTCTGCGTGCTTCAATGCTTTTTTATCACACAAATGCAAAAATGGTTGGGTTTTTTTTAATGAAGATACAGGGCCAGTGTTCTGTCCTGTTCCTCTTTTATCCATTGTCTGCTTCCCACTGTATTTGCTGAATTTAATTAGTGCCTTGTCTTCTGACAGCTGTCCTCGCACGAGACGTCCTTTTGTTTCAAATCTATTCTCATGTAGCGCTACTTCAATGGACAAGTTCATCCTTTAAAATAAAGCCATCTGACACGTTTCCATGAATAAATCTCATCACTCTTTTCATTCGTTGCCATGATTTCCTTTCATCTATAAATGGAAAGGGTGCATCGACTGGCATTTCCAGACAATGTTTCCTTGTCTTCTTCAAAACGAAAATGATGCATTTCGGTTGTGTGTTTTTCAACTTGAGGAGGAGGTGCACTTGAAATGGCATCGTTTTTTCCTAGAACGGCAGTTTACCCACACCGTCAGTCAGCCAGAAAGCACAGGTAGCCATTTTACTCCATAAAAAGTATATGGGCTTGGGTCATCTAAGAATAGAGAATCTAAAGACTGAGGCTAACGGTCAAGCTAGAGAACTAAGAGGACTATGAAGCTGATACATGCACGGCTGGGTGACAGCAGCTCGTCTGAAGCATGTTAAGCTGTGCCTTCTTGTCCAGCCCTTATGGGGCCACTGAGAAAGCATGATAAATCCATCAGCCAGTCAGGTCTCATAAAATCAATTTTGCTTTTCCCCGGCAACAAAAGAGTGAAACACGAACAAGCATCCCTAACAATACTGTCCCCCTTTTTGCCATTTAATTTCTTATATAAGACCCATGTAGGATGGGATTTTGTTTTTGTGGAAGCCCAGGAAAAAAAGAGGGAAATACTCAATAAGCTTTCAGTAGGGTGTAAATCTCCCCATTAGTCATGGAGATTCCACATTTTTCCTCAGCTCTGGTGCAGTGTCCAATGTGTGCCAGGAGTCGCTCCCCAGAAGAAGCAAAAAAAAAAAGATTGAGACAGAGTGTGTCTCATATCTCCACTCACATTCTGATGGCTCATGTAGTCTGCGGGGGGTTGGGGGGGGGGGGGGGTTATATTGAGCTGTATTACTGAGTGAATGTGAGAGACAGAGAGGTTGCTTCGACAAGCATTGACCTTAAAAGATGCCTGATTAAATAAATACACTCATCATTCTTCGTCGCAGACAGGGAGGAGGAGAAACAACAAAATAAATATGTCTTTTTCTTTTTCATTTGCATTTTCAAGCCCTTCTGATCTCCACGAAGTTTGTCATGTCTTGGATCACACCCTGCCCCTTCTGCCAACAAAAACCCAAATCAAAACCCAAGGCCCTGGCATTGGACTTGTTCTGCTTTCCCGCGGCCTCGTACGCTTGATAGGCTGCTTTATTCTCCATCCCAATTCAGCTTAATCCAACGACGGCATCGGGCATCGTTCAAAAAGAACGTGTTGGATGGTTTGCATCACAAATTTGTTGATACTGTTTTGGTGGGCTCATACATATTTATCGTTTATTTTTTTTTCAAATTTTCATTTGAAATGTGAAGTCGCTGTCAGTATGCGCGATCAGTATGCAGAGCGTGGGCTCTTGAGCCTTTATCACACCTGGTGAAGGGGGTTGTTGTTCACCCCGGAGGCTTCTGTAGTGGCAATATTTCACAGAACACCTACCATGGCCTCCCATAGCCACCTCAACACACATGCGGGGGGAAAAAAGCTGACCTTACTTTGTCACTATGGTGGTTGTAATCGCGTATAGTGGTACAAAATATTTCACAGGCAAGGCCATCAAGGGAGATGTCTCTCAACCAGTATCCTCATCCATTTACTCTCACTCGATATCTGCAGTTTCCCCCCATCCCCTGAGTTATAAAAAAAAACCCAACAACAACAAAAAATAACAACACCAGAACCAATTGGATGGACCCTGGGGAGAACCAAAGAAGCATCAGGCCTAAAACGCGATTAGTTCCAGCTTCTAAATCCTCATTGTCAATTAACTGCAGCTTCAGACCCCAAGGAATTCTTACAGGCAGCCCGAACGGTCAGAGCGGCCAACTGTCCATTTCAAAGAGGAGGCCGAGAGGACGCGAGCGGCCACTGGGGAGGGTGGGGGAGACTGAACCCGGAGGCATCGGTCAGTCTGACCCGGCATGTCGAACATGAGGCACCATGACCCCCCTCTTCCAAAAAAAGGACACGTTTAATTAGTGAGGATTTCACATCATATTTGAGAGACTTTGGAACCCATCTCAGTAGCCTCGGAGAGAGAATCTCATTTAGGATTCGCTGTGACAGCATAAAAGATTAGGTGGATTGAATTTTTTGCTCCTCCAAATGCTTCCTCTCTCCTCGCTGACTCATTCTGAAGGCATAGCAGGTCCAACGTCTCTAAAAATGTATATCTGCTAAATGTATATCCGTCACAGTGGAGGCATTGTACTCAGATGTCTCAATATTAGCATGCATAGGACCTCAAATCTCTACCCAGGCTTGTCCACAATAACCAGCCACTGCACGTCAGACACTATAACGCACCATATAGTCTGGCAAAATGCAATTACTGTGAAGACATACTCTGCTCAAACATTCCTCATAATTGCTGGGTGTTTGAGCAAACATCTAATGTCATTGAGATAGCAGGAATAATTTGTCATGGTGGATTATCTAATTCTGTTAAAACATTTGGGAGTATGCTCTGCTCTGCTCTGCCCTAAATTCATTTCATATTGGGATTGAACTGTGAATGATTTGCAGTTGTTGTTGTTGCTGTTGTTGTTGTTGTTGTTGTTTTGCTAGTTCACTAGCCCATGGTGTGGACAGGTGTGTGAAATCGTGGCTGCTGATTTCAGTGCTAAGGGGAGGAAGGAGAGCCCACATACTGAAGTATCCATAGCGACGCTTACCTCAAAGAGGCGTAGCACGTTGGCCACCATGATGGAGACGGAGCTGGCGGAGGCCCCGATCACGCCCACCACGCGCTCCGGCTTACGTATGATGGGCGGCTCGCCGTTGGAGCAGCGTATGTCCGAAGTGTCCTTCTGGATGAGCGCCTGGACGAAGGTCAGCGACTGCTCCAGCGCGTAGGTGTCGCGCGAGCACGTGTCCAGGATGCGCGCGCCCAGCGTGATGTTGGGCAGCAGCTCCGGGTCGCTGTTGATCTGGTCCAGGGCGTAGAGCATGGCCTCCATGCGGTGGATGCCCTTCTCCTTCTTGATCTCGCCGCACGGCAGGCCCGCGGGCCCCTTGGAGTGCACCGGGAAGAGGCCGCCCAGCGTGATGTCGCCCTCGATCTTGATGGAGCGCGGGTGCGTGGGCTGGTGCGCCCGCACCGTGACCCCGGGGCAGGCCAGCGCCACCCAGAGGAGCCACAGCGCGGGCCGCCAGCACCATGGCATCAGGCCGGAGCCTCTCAACCGGAACCCCGACGCCCAGACCGTGCCATGGCGGAGGAGCGGGTACGTGGGTGGACTCGGTGTCATTCTGCTACTACGACTGAAGGGACCCAAATTGCTCACCCTCTGCCTGAAGCACCTGCAAGAGACAAAAGAAAGTAGGAGGCCTAATTACCATGCATTCATGTTTATCGCGAGACAACACTCTTTTCAGCAGACAGCAGACGGTTTTAAAAGCAAGGCAGTGCAGGGAGGATATATATACACTACTGTGTGTTCTCATGGTTTTGGTTCTAGGAGCTGTTGGGAACCACTGGCACTCTGCTCTGCTGTACTGATTCATTGAACAGACTCCAGAACTTTCCAAATCCCTTGACTTGCACTCGTGTTTGAGATGCCCAAGGAAAGAAAAACATCATGGAACCAAAACTCTTGGTGGAAGCATTTTTACCATACTTCTGAAGGTTTTGCTTTTTAAAGCCATCAGCCATGACAGCCTTCAACCCCTCAAATAAAATGATGTGATGTACAGAGTAATTTTCTTGTTTAGCAAACGCATAGAGGCATAGAGAAGGTGTGTACTGGAGTCTGTCGTGAACTGATTAAAGGGAGCAGTGCAATGTGACAGCTGATTTGATGTTCCTTGGAGGAAAATGAATGTATTTCTTTGCTAAATCAACATTATTATTAATCTGACAAACACGGCTTGGCTTTTTTTAATGTGTCGTGGGACATTTGTATCAGGGGAAAAGGTAATTATATCTCCAGACGGAAAGGTATGCACAGCGCAGCGTCTCTCCTCTTCTTCTCAGATCCTCGGCGACGGGGAAACCGGCGATGTCGACGGTGGCTCTGACTTAATAGAGTGCATCGCCAGGCGCCGCGTTGCTCAGCCACAGTGACTAAGAGCACAGAGACAGATGTAATTTCCAGAGACAGAACCGGGCAGAACGGAACAGCCCATCTGTGGACTTAATGTCTTTGCGTTCCGCCCGGGGTCCGTGAGGGGCGAGGCCCGGCAAGGCCATTTGCAGAGGATGTAGTCTGTTCCCGCTGCCCGCAGCCCTATAGTTCCAACAGAGACAAGTTTCCCAGTCTACATTTCTGTGAATGTGAGATGTATGGTTTGGCACTGATTGCAGAGATAACCACTGGGGAGATGAGATTTGAGATAGTACAGAAGGGTTTTTTTGTGTTGTGGATGTGTTTTGTTTGGGAGAGTGTGCTGTGAGGAGTTGGAGCCAGGCTTTGTTGAAAACAGGACACACACTCTCGCTCCCTGCCTCTGTGTTAGCCATGGCAGCTCGAATCATTTATATATGAATCCCTTCCAAGCAAGATGCTGTTCGAGTTTCACTTGATTTTTTTTGTGTTTCTTTTTTTTTCATTTTTGTGAATAGATTACCCCACTTCAGGGTGGATTTTTGTACAAAATGTCACAGATGTTCTCCCAAAAGGACACTGCAGTAGCTTTTTGTTGGCTGGCAAGTTTCAACTACTGAGGCCATTTTGCTGTGGTAGACTAGGTACATGGTTAAAGCCATACAAGAAACCTTGATGTCCCCCACTCCCTAGCTAACCGACTTCATACGATAATCTCTATCCATCTGTCTGTCATCTGTCATCATCCACATCAACACCCGTCACATCCATGGCAGGCAGCACATAAGTGTGCAGCTCATTACTACTCATGAAAAAAGACTCAGAACGTGTCTCTCGTTTTACTTTAAACGGGGATGAAAGGGGCTGGTTCTCTTCCAGCACCAAAGCCTTGCTACTCAGAGGCTGGCTGCAGCCCGCAGCCTGTCTAAAATTAAAAGTCATATTCAATGTGGTAGACTAATTCTTTTAGGAGAGAGACTTCACGATCTCCCCGCCTAATGTGATTTGGAAGGGGCTTCACAGTCGTAGCAGTAGCGCATCCCTGGATGCTAAACAGAGCCGACATCCACTTCCCAACGCGCACCCTGGTAAATATAATTTTTATGGTGATAAAACATCACTTAGGACCAGCGACATAATGGAGGGTTTTAATAATACATGGATAGCCTTTCCCTGTTGTTGTAATCACAGTCTGTAAGTGAATGCATGTGGAATATTGCCATGCTTACTAATGGTTCTAAGGGCAATCTTATTTGTTTATGGTCTCAGGATAAATCCAACTCAAATTAGATATTATCAAATATATAGTAGAACACTCATTAGTGCAATCCAGTGCATAGGTACACAAAGAAATCAGTAATTGATGGAAGAGAACGCATACAGATTTGTTCCAATAAACAAATCACTGGAAACTGGAAGGTCTAAGACAGACTCATTTCTATAATGAATGCATAGGCTTACTATTAATAGATTTAAATCCCATAGCACAATACAAGATCATCATGGTTCACTAGGAACATATGAATATGACATACTGTATCTATGTATACGCCACTACAGATAATATATGACATAATCTGGTGATGGCATCCGCAGTAATGAGAAAATAGCTATGTGCCATTTTATGCACATTCTTCTGGTTAAATATGTTATACATATCGAAACCCACTCATATGCTGGTGTAGTGTGATTTGCACCTAGTATTTCCATATCTGCACTATATTGTTTGTGGAATCCACTCAAAACATATGTGCATATATTGTAGTCTGCATGCATACTGTGCTTATGTGTGTATATGCATAATGTGTGTGGTGCCTTAGATAAAAATTAATGGGATCCAACTCTTTCAGTAAGTTTTGAAAACGTTAATATTCCAAGTCTCCTATACAAAACATCAGCAACAAGTGACAGTTGTACAATCCACAATCCGTAACAACTACGCTGATCCAGTGGCACAACAAAAGAGCACCAGTGAATGGGCTTTGAGTTGTATTTGTAGTAGCTCATCATTACCCAATCAGGTAAGGCCTTCTGCCTGCCCCCTAAACCCAAATCCAAACGATTGTGCAATCACTAAGAGAACAAGACATAGTAGCCAACCTGATTATACGATCAGGGTTACACTCGAATGCTTGGTCTGGTTTTTCATTTGTTTATGGAAGCGTTAAGCTTTTTCCTACCTGGATAATCTCTGTTCACCAGAACCACCTTTGTATGTCATAATTGAACAGCAAATGTAAAGAATCTGTTTTTTCCCCTACTGATTTCAGAATCCATGGGCCATCTGATGCCTCTAGCTGCAGATAATTCTCCAGGGAGTGCATGCGGAGCCTAATGTCCAACGTCTTGCTCTCAACACTAAATTACTAAGATACTGTTCTTTGTGTGACTGAAAACACATGTGTCTAGTGCCAATGTTTTCACATTTCATTCAGATGATAGTGTCACAGCAAAACATTAAGGTCAAATGCAGTGTTATAATCAGAAGGTGACAAGAGTGTTAGCTTTAACACCAGATGACACTTATCAACAGTGTGGTGTTGAAAAATGGCGTTGTTAATCAAATAAAGAGCATGTCATAATATAGTTTGACCTCAGCCATATGAAGCATTTTCCTGATCGGGTCAAAAACTGTTCATGTCTGGGAGGTAGTGATTCCATGGTGAAGCGGAGCTCAAAATGATCATATTTCCCATTCACGTGAGTGTGTTCAGACGTACTCATCTGCGCAGCAGCACAATCAGATTACATCTGAGAGGAGAAACCCATTTCCAGGAAGAAGGAAACCCCTGGCGACTGTAATGATAGCCGCAGACGTTGTCACTATAGTGGGTATTTTCTTGACCAGGGGAGCATCAATAAATCAATAACTTATGTCATCTGCACTGGCTCTCTAGGATTTCAATATGAGCTAGTAAGAGATACTGTACCATTACATCACCCACTGTAACATTACATGATGGGCATCAAAGTCCAAAAAAAATGAAATGATGACAGAGATCACATCCACTAAATCAGGTCAATTACACTGATTAAATTAAACTGACCCAGGGCTTTTTGTTCCCAAAAGTGAATGGGGCATGGACTCAGGTATTTTTAATATAAGGTCAGAGTTCATCCTGGCGAACTTCCTTGTTGCCCGCCTGTGCAGTGACAGCATATTAGGAGATTGGAGAGCAGTGGGAGTTCCACAGGCACCAGAGGTTAACTTGCCATTGACTCCAGGTCTAACGAGACCCACCAATCTCCCAGTACACTTGACTCTCGCTTAGCAGCTCTCTTTCTTTCTCTCTCTCTCTCTCTCTCTCTCTCTCTCTCTCTCTCTCTCTCTCTCTCTCTCTCAGTTTAAGGACCTATCCTTACTACTGCATATTACAGTTGAACAGACTCAGAATGCCTTCTGCCAGGTTTTTATATTAGTAATACACTCTTTGCCCTGGTAGCTCATAGAATGAGATTTTGATTTTCCCCTGTGATGATTTCATTGACATTCATTATGAAGCTCGACTAAAAGCCAGCATGAGAGCATGCTGTTCAGGCTTTGAGAGGTTGCGTGGGTGAACTGTTGAAGGGAAAGATATGGTGAAAAGATGTCTGCAAGGCTCTTGTGGAGAACTACAACGTCAGAGAAACATATTGTGTCTGAAAAAATAATCATTGACAAACCAGATCTATCTAGGCTATATAATCTGCTTGATAACAAGTAACGCAAAGTACATCCTTTTAACAATTCTTTAACATGAAACATCACCCACACTGAAAAAAAAGCATCTAAGGGACTCGACTCTGCACAGTGTACACTGTAGCACTGCAAATGAACTGAGAAAATAAAAAATATTCAGAAATGCTTGTGAACCTCAATCAGAATCAGATCTCTCCAGAGCCTGCATTTGCTCCACAGCATGTTTATCAAATCTTTAATAGCCTATTTTACCAAAGGGATGATGAAAACAGCAGGCTTGCTTGACACCCAGGGAGTGTACACAACACACTCCTACTTCATGCAGTATTGTCTCCAAGAAGGTGCTGCACATGAGTCATTAGCTAAGGCAATGAGGAAAATATTACTTTCGTATTAAGGGTTAGTGTGCTTTCTTTAGACATTTTTTTAAAAAACATTGAACAACTTCAATACACCATACGCAGTTAGACATAGAGCAGACTACAGTGACTTCTACAATCGAACAGTGACGGCTCTCAGTATAACATTTGGTGCACGCGTGCATGAGTTTATGGTCTGTGTCTCTGTCCGTGGTGCTGAAAACAAGAATGCGATCGGTAATGTTGCTGGTCATTTGCTTACCTGACATTTCCATCCTGACGTGAAACGCGCGTGATGGGGTAGACCGAGGTGTTCAGAAGTGCCAATCAGGAACTTCAGAGACTCACTTTGTACATATGTAAATACTCCATATAGAACTTTCTGCCCGTCTCTAACATGTGAAACATTGTCTGTTGCCAGCCACGTCAAATTCCATTTCTATGGTTGCTCTCCGGAAAGAAAACCGTCCGGCATTATTTCTTCTCATGGACACTTTTCAGAATTCTGAATTCAATTCAGAAACGTAACATTTCTTGAAATTCTTCCTTTCGAGGCTTGCACATTTCCTCACAATTATGACGCTTCAAATTACTATCAAATCTCTTAAAAGCGTGGTTTCCCCCGCCTCTCCCTCTTTCGCCCTCTCTCTCCCTCTCTCTCTCTCACTCACTCACTCACTCACTCTCTCTCTCTCTCACTCTCACCCCTTCTCTCTCCCTCCCTCTCTCTGTCTGTATGAGTGTGTGAGTCTCTCCCTCTCTCTCTCTCTCTCTCTCTCTCTCTTCATTTAAGGAGGATTAGCGTGTGTATGTGTATGTGTGTGTGTGTGCATGCATGTGGGAAAGAGAGATAGAGCGCATGCATACGCACCACATCCATGTACGAATGTGTGAAACTGATTAAGGGGAACTGTTTTTCCAGCTCACTTTGAAATTCAGAAAATCGCTTCTATTCACCGTCGGCGCCGAGTCCACGACTGTTTGCTGTGTCTCCAAGGAAAATGAATAGCTTGAGGCAAAGTAATATATTGTACATGTTGCAGCTCTGGTACAGGAGCGCTAACAGGTAATTTCTGTGGTTGCCATTCTGGCCCAGTTGATGACACCGATAATGAAGAGATGAGATTTACACAGTCTGCATTTTGTGTTTAGGCACCTGTCATGCCCATTCCAAGCCGAGGTTAGACAGTCTATGACAGTGCGTATACAACTGGTCAAATGCGCTGTGAAAGACCATTCCTTTAGGATGCAATCCATCTTTGTTTACCGCACCCGTAGTTTGAGGCTGTGTGTCTCTCCGACAGACAATTGAGCTTGAAACAGGCAGGAGATTTCTGTCGAAATGCTGCGCAGGAGGATTCCCAGTGCACATGCAACTTTAATAGCCCCACAGCCCCAGCAAACTTTCTCCTTTGCTTTAAAAATACAAAGCTGGAATTACATATGCATGATTTCACTGAAGCCATTGCATGCTCATCCCACTCGACCGCTGGGCTTCTCATCTGAAATCTCACATCGCTCCGTTATTGCGCTGTGTTTATGCCAAAGTTTGCGTGCATTCCCTGCTCATTTCATTTTAGTCTACATTTGGCTGTGTGGACTGTACTCGGGTAGGCCTACCGAATGTTTCTGTCATGCGACCCCAGAATCATAACAAATCCGAATGTGTTGTGTGTGTATGATACTCAGCAACCCTTTGAGAACCAATACCCTTTAATGCTTCCCCCCCCCCAAATCACTGTTGATTGAATCATTTCATCAGAAGTGTGCCTCAGTCAGTGGTGTATGCCCTATACATAACAAACAGCATCAGGGTCATAATAATCCTATGTAGTGTGCTGTGGCACATATCAAATAGCTAATCAAATATGTCGGCTACAGCTCTGCACACAAATGATGTCTCCTATATAAGAATGGCAATAGATTGACATATGGACTTTCTCCCTAGAAGGCGATTTGTCGTCTGTGGGTGTAAAGAGTTCCCTGCACGTTCCTACTCCAAACGGCTACAAAGGGAGCATCCTAAGAGGCTGACCACTGGGGCCAGGAGACATACGATTCCCTAATTTTGAAATGTATCAGTGTCTCATTTAAGATACATTTATTCAAATCCTGTTTCAAAATGTACTGCATGTGGGCAGGGATTAAGCTTTTCTCTGTGAATGTTATTTTTTTTTTTGCCTCCGTGTGGAGGAGATATTTATTCATTCTCTTTTTTCTGCTCCGTCCTTTCGTGCGATTGGTGGAGGAATGAGCGTTCCTGCCTGTAAACTTGCCTCACGTTTTCCCTCATCAGACAGAACCAACCTACCCAACCCTACAATCCACCCCCCCCCCACACACACACACACATCATGCACACACACACACACACACACACACACACACACACACACACACACACACACACACACACACACACACACACACACACACACACACACACACACACACACACACACACACACGCTTAGTCAGACACACACACTGCTCAGTAGTACACTAATGAACCCCCAGTAAGTGGGTAACGGGACATGTGATGCGTTTCAAGATGTGGTTCAACTCCATCCACACGCAGAGAGGAGGAGATCCCTGGAGGGGAGGAGGGGAATGAAGGGAGTGGACCAGCAAACCCTACACACACACACACACACACTCACTCACTCACTCTCACACACACACACACACACACACACACACACACACACACACACACACACACACACACACACACACACACACACACACAGAGAGAGAGAGAGAGAAGGAGTCACACACACACACGCACACACACATACACATGCAGGCAATCATATAGCACATCTCTTTACTTTTGCTTTACATTAGGTCAGCTCTGGGCTAGTGTGTGTGTGTGTGTGTGTGTGTGTGTGTGTGTGTGTGTCTGTGTGTGTGTGTGTTTGTGTTTGTGTTTGTGTTTGTGTTTGTGTGTGTATGTTTGTACACATGTGTGTGTATTAGTGTGTGTGTGTGTGCGTGTGTATGTATGTCTTATCGGGGGAGTGGGGGGAAGTGTTCAACTTCCATGCCAGCTCCAAGCAAGACTGGGTAAGAGAGCCCAAAGCAGTCCACATGACATCCCGTCCTCCTTAGGACATGTCAGTTACAAGAACACAAAGACACCCCCGACACCCCCTTCTAACAAGATCCAAAGTGATAATTTCACACTTCCCTTGCTTCCATTTTGATTTGCACGTGTTTGTCTCTTTTAGAGGGAATTGTTTTGACCTGTAGCCAGCTGACTGACGGTGTCAGCTTTGGTGACGCAGCCCCTCAGAATTACCGCCTCTGAAAATGCCCTGCTCGGCTTGTCGCGCGGCTGACAAAATGATTATCATAACAATGAACGCGCTCATCAGTGCGTAGCATCTGAATGACCCAACTTTGACAGAAGCCTTATATAGCTTTAGGTGCTGAGATTATTTACGCTGAAGCCAGCAGAGACAAAGAACCGTGCACTCCTCACACTAAAAAAGCTGTTCAGCCAGCGTTTGGCTATCATGTCGGAAATTTGTCAACACCAATGGCTTACAAATGTTGTTCATGTGCCATGCCTTTGATATGTGGGCCTGTGAAAGGCTAATCTGCATAGAGGACTTTCATTTGTTTTGTGTGGAGCATGTTTTTTGTTGGTTGGGCTCCGTTTAGCTCACTGTTTCCACCACTCCTTTCACTATATGCCGTGGCGCGGGGATGAAACGCCTTGCCACTGCGGATTATGCGTTTATCTGAGGGAGAACAGTACCTCCTGCTGCTCATTTGCACATCTGCTTTTTCCCCTCAATCAATATTTATAAACAGTAAATAAATAATCAGCAGCAGTAGCCCCCTGGGCATCACTCGGATATTTATGTGAAGTTAGGTGTGAGGGAGGAAGAGATGGAGCCCTCTCGTTTGCCTTGTGTCATTCTCTCTTCCCCTTCCTCTTTCTATCTCCTTCTCTCCTTCTCTCTCTCTCTCTTTCTCTCACTCTCTGTTTCACTCCTCCATCCGTTGTTGATCTGGGTAGTGTTTGTCACCTCTGAAAGCGATATTCCTCTGACACACCTAATGGTTTGAGAAAGCCAGCTGCGGCGGTTTGAGGGCGCATGGGAGACGGTAACTGGTGTTGTCACGGTGGTCCAGACAGATGGCTCCAGGTTGCTTTGCACCCCTCTGCAGTTCTCCTGCCCTGTTACAGATGCTCTTTGATGTTCACTCCAGCTTGGGTCCAAAACTTTCCCATCCCCAAAGAAGGCACAACAGTGCACTCCACTCGCCAAAGTGCCTCAAGATGCCACCCAGAAGTGCTGTGCTCATGCCAGGGCATTGTTTACAATGTGCCCACTGCGCTGTGATGTTTGCCAAACGCGTGTTATTTTCTCCCCGTCAGCCAATTGCCACATAAATAGCAAGAGCCATGTAGTGCCTGCTCACACCTCTTGGGAGAAGTAGCTAAAATTAAGTGCTTGTGAATTGCCATAATTTAATGCCTTTTCAGCCGTGTCAGAAAAATCAGCCTTCAAGTTGAATGAAATTTTCAAGCCGCTGGAATTGCAACAGAACCAACCACTCAGCCACTTAGATACCAACACAAATGTCTGGAAACATTCCCTCCCCAATTTCCCTCACTCCCAGCTGTTTTTTGCCCTCTCCGCGTGTCAGAACTGATTCATACCATGCCAATGTTCAAGCTGTTTTGTATGCGTACTGATTCGGTGGACAGTGTCCTGTCAAATTCATGTCGTGAGCTGTCACTCAGGGGACGAATCACACCGACACTCACAAATTTACTCTGCGAGGCATTTCGGATGTGTCATAACGGCCTTTTCTCCACGAATTTGCTATCGTTCATGAACTATATGAACTTTCACTGGGGGGTTGGGGAATGGGGGGTTGTGACTCATGAAACTGACTTAAGTAGACTATTTTTCTTGTATTTGTCATACTTGGATCACCAATTCTTCTCTGGGGTAGAGAGAAGGTACTCATTCTAATTGCAAAACACTTCATCTCAGCTTGTTTGTCAAAGATTGTGCTGTTAATGAACAAATTACCAGAAAACTCACAGGCAGATTCTGTCAAGCAAACGTGATTCTTTTAAATTGGAAAAGGACTGATATGCAAATGTTGTTGTTCACTGAAGTATTCACAGTATATCCACAGCACTGAACTTTCTCACAGCGGTAACACGCCCACATGCCTAGTAAGCATCTTAAACACGCATTTAACATGTGTCTGATCCTCTGTGGCATCCTGAAAAATGGCATCCCAGAAAAAAATGATGGAAAAAGGATGGAGATTTCCCCACTCCATCTTCATATTTTTATATAACAGCTTTCAAATGGAAACATGCCTTCCCCATCACCACACACACACACACACACACACACACACACACACACACACACACACACACACACACACACACACACACACACACACACACACACACACTGCCCTGGGGTTTTTGGACCTGGTGTTCAGGGTTATATTTAAACAGATAGGCTGAGGTACCACCGGCAGGGCAGAGGAGCACTTAGTAAGCCCAAGTCATCCTGTTCAATAATGCAGGAACACACACATGTGACAGGCACAAGGCCTGTGCATATTCAACTCCACCGTGGTCACCCCTGCAGGGATGGACAGACTCTGAGCAGGAGAAAGAGAAAGAGGGACAGAGAGGAAGACATAGAGGAGAAGAAAGAGGAAGAGATTGGTTAGAGGGGGGTGCTCTGCGTTTGTGGCTCTCCCCGAGGTAGAGAGGCGAACCCTTTCCCCCAAATCCTCCATGCTCTGGCATGCAGCTCCACACGCTCTCCGTGTCTTCAGAGGCGCCTCAGTGGTTTCTCGGCAGCTCAGGGGGCTCCATGTTTGGGGCTTCTCCCCATGCCGCACAGGTCACGCTGCCTGACACGGATGCTTGTTCCTTAATCAAGTGCCAAGTTTATTTTTACCCAGATGATGCTCCAGCGGTACGGTCTGCACAGTGAAATAGCCACAAACGGGGTATGTGTGGTTTTTCTGTGCATAATTGCAGAGGCTTTATTGCATAAATGCTCCATGAGTGCATACCTATCTCAGTTCTCAAAGGGATATTTTTTTTTGTTACAGCCTAAGTTTTTCCATGGTGTCTTTTCTGAATTAGAATCCCCTTTTGGGGGAGATTATTCATTATCGTCGAGTCCTTCACAGTTACTACTGGCAACGAAGCTGGTCTAGGGTCATCACATTGGCATGGTTTTTAAAAAGAACCATCACAGTTTTTTTTTTCTGGGGGAACTCCCTAGAGGGTTATAGATTGCACATTTTCTCTGGGAATGTAGTAGCGCGGCCGCCATGAACTCCCTGAATCACTTTGTGCCACCACAGTTATGGGGTCCATTCATCATCATGATATACTCCACTGCTCAGCAATAAAACAAAGGGTTTCCTGCATCTCATCACAAATCAATGACTCATGCACTACTCTTACAGACTAGTATACTTTATATTAGATAGGAAACAGGAGTACAAAAACTCCCAAAATTGATTTGGCCATGTGTTCTTATTATGGTATACAAATATGAAGGCATAGGTCAATAGCCTGCTACTTGTGGAACAAAAAAATCTGTCTGTACCTTTTCAGTGTTATCAACTGCAGGGAAATGTGTTTCAGTGGATCTGTATATCCTTGAGAAGGGGGCAATCAACTCTCTTGATGCTAATTTTCTGTACTTGTTGCCATGGAATTACATTTAAATGTTGCTCCTAAACCCTAATGTGTATCCTACCTTGCTGGTCCCAGCTTTTGAGGCGTTCTATGTTGGTGCCTTTTTCATGTTCTGATTTATAAACTCTTAACAAACCTTAAAGGTGATAGATTAGATTAGATTAGATTAGATAATACTTTATTGTCTGTTACACAAGGGTTACAAAACATTTTCTTTGGCAAGGCTCCAATCACAAAAAACATTCACACAGACATATAAGGACAAGACATGGGGTGTTGAGGTATCAGCTGTGGTAATCATTTTGTGTTGTTCAGTATGGTTATTGCAGAAGGGATGAAGGATTTCTTGTAAATATTCTTCCGGGCCAGTGGTACATTGAAACGCCTGCCTTAAAGGTGGTATAACATGAAGAGACCATTCAAAAAAAGGATCCTGTGAAAATCCAAAGAGCTTTCTCGATGTAAAAATATATGTATCATGGTGCAACACTGTGAGGGGTGATTTCAGGCATTTTCATTTTGCATTCATTCACCATATGCTGTAGCCATTCAAATGACAGTTCTGAATTTAATAGACTTTCAACTCACATACTTTCTGGGACCCAACATTTCAACGAGCCAAAGTCAATTTTTAATCATAATCTAGTCCGGCGCTCAGGTGTGGAGTTGCAAACCACCCTCTGAATGAAAACTGGCTTATTGGTTACCGTGGCAGCCGAAAGGCCATTCTTGCAGCAGCAGTCAGCGGAGCTCATCTATCAAAGGAAGTGCAGAGCTCTGCGCTCTCAGTCTGGGTGTCTGGGCAAGTCTGATAGGGTGGCACTTAAACAACATAATCCACTGAGCATTCTTCATGGACCCCGTTATTATCCTACAAAGCAAACGCGGGCAAGCATGCCCTCTGACTGTGTGATAAGATCTATTTCTCCCCTCTGCTCTGAATAAAGAAATCACCTCTCAACAGGATGACGTACAGTAGGCTAATTGAGATTCAGGTGTGAATGAGGTGTGTGTGTGTGTGTGTGTGTGTGTGTGTGTGTGTGTGTGTGTGTGTGTGTGTGTGTGTGTGTGTGTGTGAGAGAGAGGGGGGGGGGGGGGGGGGGGGGGGCTTTTGTGTGTCCTCCTGTCTTTCATTTCACACACACACACACACACACACACACACACACACACACACACACACACACACACACACACACACACACACACACACACACACACAAAGAGAGAGAGAGAGAGGCAGCTCTGGAGTAAACGAATGAATGCACCCTGATGAATGGATTCATAGAGCCGTGTGTTTAGGCTCTAGATTCTAAGGCTTTATCGCCACCCCGTGGTAAACATGGCTAAAAGCAAGTTATCCAATGTGTACGATAAAGAAACGCAAACCGTGTCCAGATTTGAGAGTTTAATAATATTCTCGATTATGCTACAATGTTATCATTTTTAATCTAATCACTGAGACATTGCCAATGCGAGATTATACAATGTAACAACACGTTCATAATGGAACGTTCTGTACTTCCGATTGTTTTGCGCATGTGCGTTACCTTTCATGCAAACACGTGTTCTACTTGGTCGGAGAATGCAATGTTTGAAGTGAAACAGCTACTGCAAAGTAGTACAGTTATTTGATGAAACGTTTTGAATTACTAGTAAAGGTATGTAAAGCGTTTGATATAAGCTTCGACTTTGGGGTTTGAACTGTAGCCTATAGTCAACCAGGCCGACTCGTTACTTTAGATAGCAACATTAGCTCGCTTGTTGTGTAGCTTGCCGGCTAACTTTAAGTTGACTAGCAACTAATGTTGACATGTTAACACACGTTCAGCTCTGTGAGTTATGTTGATTAGAAACATTATAATGGTTGATTGACATTTTCTCCATGTGGTGGTTGGCTGTGACATTGTTAATGTTAACCGATTTTTACAACGTATTTAAAGGGGAGGTAGTCAGCATTAATAACTAGTTACTATTTAAGTTAGCCTCCCTGGTGCAGTAAGTTAAATGTATGTCTTCAACTAGTAAGAAGGTGTCCTCACCTAAGCTATAAAGCATTTTAAAACAGCTCTACGGAATTTTGGTCTAAAACTAGCGAGCGAAGACATGCTAAACCTTGTAAACACCACCAGGAGGAGGCATTGCGAGAAGCTTGCCAACATGCTGACAGGTTTTGGCTATGTTTCTGCAGCAGTGTCTGCTGTGAAAGGTTTTCTTCCCTATCTCGGACACAATACTGTATTGTGTACACCCACAATGGCGGGTGGCATCATAACAGATGTTCTGCCTGTTTTGCACATGTTGTGCACCAGGCCATGTATCAACCAAATGAATTTTAAGATGCTATCAAAATGAGTTGCCTGATAAAAGCATGCCAATAAAAGCAGATTGTTGCATAGTGTTGCCTTATGAACGCTGTATTTAGGTTTAAATACCCACTGCGGCCTGGCCAACCCTATAATCTAATTCGAGTGACTTAGTGATGCACATTCACAAAGCGTTTTCACAAAAAAATCCATTCCGTTTTTGGAGACCTGAATTGATACACTGACAATTCAAACCAGAAATCCTCCCAAATGACCTTTACAGAGTTTACAGGAGAATTTCACTCATAATATGTCTATGGGTCATTCCACCTCAATTCAACAAATGCCTTCTGCTTGACCATCTCAGATTTCCTTCAAAATTTTACCACCTGAAGAGTAACCATTTAAACTGACTTAGCCAAAATATTAGATTGGTATACCTAATACATCCAGAGAAAAACGTTTTTGAACATGGTACCCCCCTTCTGATTTTTGGCACATTGGCGCCCTCATCTAAATCTGCAGCAACGTTCAGATGTCATTATCTCAAAAAGTGTTCAAGCTAAAGACTTCAAATTTTCTGGGAATAATGATTGCTACCTATAGATTCCACATATTCATTCGTAGGCCGTATGTGTTGATACTGACTGTGTTTCAATCTTGTGAAATCAGAAGAAAAATGGCAGATTTTTTTTCAACCCCCACATTGGGTGCTCCATTACACAATTTGTAAACAAAATGTTTGACAAATGGTTATGTCTCTCTACAGAAGTGTTTAAGCTGTCTTTGAAAAAGTAATTAAGAGGTGTCTATATTGCTTTTTTGTTGGAAGTATTGTAACACAAAACTGAAAAATAATGAATTTGGATGATATTGTTTCTCCCCATTACAGAGGTATGACACGCTATACCAATGAATTGAACACATCTCCAGAAAGAGTATGAAATGGGCTTTCAGACTGTGAAATTTCAAGATGGTATTATGGCTGCAGCTATTAAAAAACATTTTTTTAATATTGGTCTATTACAACAATTAGCGTTGCTTTTTTGTGCTATTATTTTATGATTTCATAATCCTTGTCTTATTCCTAAGTATCAGATGTTTATGTCTCATACTGTTAAACATTTATATTTTCATTTACTTGCTGAGTGATGAACTAATAAAATATTTCCTGTATTTCCGAAATAAATTGCTGCTGTCACTATTTAATGCCACTAGATGTCACTGTTCATGGATATCAGCAATGTGTTGTTATAGTAGACCAATATTTCAAAAATAACATTTCAATAACCATAGCCATAATACCATCTTGAAATTTCACAGTCTGAAAGCCCATTCCATACTCTTTCTGGAGATGTGTTCAATTCATTGGTATAGCTTGTCATACCTCTGTAATGGGGAGATACAATATTATCCAAATTGATTGTTTTTCAGTTTTGTGTTACAATACTTCCAACAAAAAAGCAATATAGACACCTCTTCATTACTTTTTCAAAGACAGCTTAAACACTTCTGTAGAGAGACATAACCATTTGCCAAACATTTTGTTTACAAATTGTGTAATGGGGCACCCAATGTGGGGGTGAGAAAGAAATCTGCAATTTTTCTTCTGATTTCACAAGATTGAAACACAGTCAATGTCAACACATACGACTTACGAATGAATATGTGGAATCTATAGGTAGCAATCATTATTCACAGAACATTTGAAGTCTTTATCTTGAACACTTTTTGAGATAATGACATCTGAACTTTGCTGCAGATTTAGATGAGGGCGCCAATGTGCCAAAAATCAGAAGGGGGGTACCATGTTCAAAAATGTTTTTCTCTGGATGTATTAGGTATACCGATCTAATATTTTGGCTAAGTTAGTTTAAATGGTTACTCTTTAGATGGTAAAAGTTTGAAGCAAATCTGAGATGGTCAAGCAGAAATTTTCTCTAAAATCCGTTGAATTGAGGTGGAATGACCCCTATGTCTTGTCACACATAGAAAAAAACACCAAATGAACATGTTGAAAAGGGTTAAAAATGTGACGCTAATATTTTCCTGTGTTTCCACTCTTCAGCTATTCACTATATTGTCTCTCTACAGAATGACGACAGAACAAGAACGTTATGTAAAAGTGACTGAAGATGTGACCAGTGACGAAATAACTGCAGAACAGACTGATCTGGCAAAAGATGTTGGTCAGAGTGAATGCGCTGCTGAAGTCCACATCGAAGATCAGGAAGAAGAAGAGGAGGAAGAGGATGGTTCAGAGGTGGACCATGAAGAAGACGACGGCACAGCCGATCTTGGTGAAGAGGACCAATTCTTGGATGAGGGAGATGAACAAGATTTGAAAAGCGGCAAAAAGACTGTACCAGGAATAGTGTATATCGGACATATACCTCCCAGGTTACGACCCAGATATCTTAGGACCATGCTTGGTGCTTATGGAGAAATTGGGAGAATTTTCCTGATGCCTGAAAGTAAGAACTCAGTCATAGTAAAATGAAACGCCTAGCGTGATGATGAGCTTGTGTAGTGTCTAGAAGTGTCCTGAAAAACACTATACACTATACTATACTATATATTGTTGTTGTTGTTATTATTATGATTATTGTTATCATTAATCATAATAAAATTGATGTAGGTGAATTGATCAGTGATGAATGCACTATGCACTATGATTGACCATGTCTTGTTTCTGCCACCAGGCCGAATGATCCGTAGGAAGAAAAAGAAGTCCGGCAGTAATGCCAGCAGTTTCACTGAGGGCTGGGTGGAGTTCAGAGACAAGCGCATAGCCAAAAGGGTGGCCATCACCCTCAATAACACGCCCATTGGAAACCGCAAGAAAAGCCGCTTTGCTGCGGACCTCTGGTCCATGAAGGTGCATATTTATTTTGTCAACAACCTCTTGCATGAAATGGATCGCTTGCATGAATTGGATGGATAAATAGCCAGGGAGAGACTGAATTTTACTCGAGTGTATGCTTTTTTGTTGATAGTTGTGTAAGTACGTAGGGATTGATTAAAGGGATATTCCGCCATTTTTGGAAATAAGCGAATTTTCCACCTCCCCTCGACCAAAACAATTGATATTTACCTTTTCCCGTTCATCCAGCCATTCTGTGAGTCTGGCGGTACAACTTTTGGCTTCAGCCTAGCGTAGATCATTGAATCGGATTAGACCAGTAGCATCATGTTTAAAAGTGACTAAGATTTTTCTCTTCTCAAGTTATAAAGTGCAATAAGACCAGCTGAAAATGAAACCTGGTGTTTTTTTCTAGGCTGATTTGACATGGAACTACACTCTCATCTGGCTTAATAATCAAGGCAAGTTGCAAACGTACCATGGGCGCAGTGATATCACGCAGCATCTGAAAATAGTCCCCATAGACAACAAGCGGTAGTAGTGCCTTATATCACTGCGCCCATGGTACGTTTGCAACTTGCCTTTATTATTACGCCAGATGAGAGTGGCGGAATATCCCTTTAAGTGCTCGATTCACCACAGCTTAAAAATGTCTTTTTCTCCTCACATTGATCAGTACTGTCAATTATGATCAATCAAACAACATATCGATCCTCACCTGCTCTCCCTTTTACTGTGCCAGTACCTGCACAGGTTTAATTGGTGCCACCTCAGCGAACGTCTGGCCTACGAGCAGACCGTGTATCACCAGCGCATGAGGACCGAAATCACTCAGGCCAAGAAGGAGACCAACTTCTACCTGGCCAGCGTGGAGAAGAGCCAGACCCTGGACAAGATCCGCAAGAAGAAGGAGAAGAAGGGCGAGAAGATGGAGGAGAAGACGTGGGACTTCAAACAGCGGCGCACGGAGGAGGAGATCCAGACGGGCAAGACGAAGAAGAAGGGCCCGTCGAAGAAGAACCTCCAGAAGGCTCAGGAGAAAGCCAAGGTCATCCAGCAGAAGGCCCAGTCCAACACCTCTCTGCTAGCCAAGATCTTCAACAGTGGAAGAGCACAGGACTGATGAACTTATTCAAGTCATACATCTATTCAGACAAACTGAATAGACATAGACTTGACCAGTATCAGTGGGTTGACACAATTTTGTGCCTCTTGGATGTTTGTTGAGACATTGGAATATTTTTTCCCATTACTTGCATGTGCTATCCAGGCCACTTACAAATTAATTGTTGGTATGTTTTCTTTTACTAACAACTTGCAATAGCAGCAGCATTTTATAATTGTGCATGCCATGTAAAGGAAGTCACAGACCAGTGTACACCATTAAGAACAAAATGTGAAAATTGACATGAAACTTGATGTTTATTTTCCCATAAAAAATGAAAGGATATGGCATACAAATCTATTGTGCACGAGAGATACTTTTCTTTTCATTCACAAAGGGTAAAGGGATTCAGTTGAAAAGGATAGTGTACCTCACATTTATTTTTTGTCCTGGACAGGAAAAGGACAGAAAAATGACTGAAAACTATGACTAGGCAAATGTACAAATGCAACAGTCATTTAAGAAGCCAACTGGTGATAACACTTAAAATGTAAACATGTCTGACATTCTGTCCTAGTTCATGTTTAAAAAGCACTCACTAATTTTCACCACACACCTGCAATGCAACATGGTTTTACAGGGAGACTGTGGGAGTCTGTATTCCATTCATTAAGACAAGTGTTGAGGGCAAAACATCTATGAATTAGATTGTCCCAGTAAAGGTGAGTCAGGGAATCTAGTAGAGGATTGGCTGTTCTCCTCAAACGTCAACAATCAAATGTACACCCTTCATGTCTGTGCTCTTGAAGCACAGACTGGGCAGTAAAACATTGTATGGCTGCTTGGCCCAAACCGCTATATACAGTGCATGGTACCTCAATTGTGGACAGCACCTTTAAAGGTTATTTTGTTTTGTGACTATGCTCCTCTGGATAATCACAACTGATCCCTCAGTCTTAACCCAAGTAAACCGATTTCTCCAAGCCATCTTCTACTTTAGTATACTCAAGGTGGGATTTGAAGTATTTGCTGTCATATTTAGGGCTACTCCGAACATAGGCAAGGTAGTCTGGGGTTCCCGGACAGATAACGTTGTCTGCCAGCAGGACAGAACCCTTTTGTAGCAGTCCACATTCCTGGGGGAAAAGAGAAGGAGAATGTTAATCTCAGTGTGGTGACGTCTGTTGGCACTTTAAAAGGTGGAACATGTTGAATCACTCAGTTAGAGAACTTGTGTAATTCTGAAAGCTGCTTGCCTCAAGTAATTTGGTGTCGGGAAGATACCGGTCTTTCCAGTGGTCCAGGAAAACCAAGTCAAAAGTTGTTATTCCAAATTGCTCCTTCATTTTGGGAATGATGTCTCCTGAAGGACCTTCTACCAACAGAACCTGTTGCATTGAAGTAGAATTGGTGACCCTTTTAACTTTAGATGCATGAAAAAACATAATTCTTATGACATTTTATACAAAAGGCTTGACATTTAGGATTCTATAATGGTATTGTGCCTTTATGTGGATGGCACAATTAATTCTAAATGTGAGAAATTGTAATCATACAACCAACATATTTTACATAGTGCTATGACGTGAAATTAAGTAAGAATGTAAAACATCCTGTCTCTATTGACCAGTGTGTGCCAATGTTTAATATTTAAAAATACAGTCTATTTTGTTTACTCTAAAGCCCTGCAGATATATTTGGATTGCTGATTGCAATCCAATCCCCCCCCAAGAAATGTGTTTTTCCTTTTCATAAATTCAAAAACCTTCCTTACCTTCTCCTGTAGCCCAGCGAACTCAATGACCTGGCGGGCCACTTTTGCATAGTCTGGGTTAAACTCCAGAGTGATGAGTTTGGTCCCAGGCGCCAGTAAACGGGCAATTCGCACTGTGGAGTACCCACAGTAGGTGCCAAGCTCTAGAGTTGAGCCAGGACTGACCTCACACACCACAGAATCCAAGATGGTCCCTAGACACACACACACACACACACACACACACGCACAGTTTTAGTGAATAGAGTACTTCAGGGACAATAAAAAGGCTGTGAACATCAACAGGATTCATTTCCATATCAAAACCCCATTAGACTCTTGTCCTTACACATTTGTCCTGTTAATGGACAGCTTTGGTGGCATATGGGAATGATGCTGCACATATACAAACAATATTTTCTCTCCCTGATTGACTATGAAAAAGGTGATGAATGTTGCTAGGTAGTAAACAACTGTCCATGTATTTGTTGTTGCATTAATAGTTAGTTTCACATCAACATGTTCAATGTTGAAAATCATTCTACTGTTAAGTAAGTAAGTAAACAAACTGTTTAAAGTATATGTTTTTCATGTACATGTGTGTTCAACTGCCACCCTGTGCAGTCATGCAGAAGTCCCAGTGACCTAGTATTCAGCTGCAAAACTTCACTTCACATTCAGGTTAGAGTTGTTTGATATGACTGAGGGCTGTTCACTCCAGACTGTGGAGCCTAGCACTGATTGAGGAGAATGACTGGAACGTGAAATGGGAGCAGAAAGAAAAGGCTTGCTCAACCTTCAACACTGGCATGTATCAGATATCTTAACAAGACAATTGACTATTTAATTGTGATATCCATGGCAATTATTATTTTTTCTGAGCATTCTAACCTCACAATTATTTTCCTTCTGTAGTTAATAAGCAAAAAGCTCAGAGTGAATGACAGATCCAAGTCATGGTTCACTCCAGAATTAAAGAAAATGAATTACAAATAAAAACACAAAATTCCTTACTCATATCAAATCAGCTCTTGCACTAGGCTATATGAAGTAGATGTAGTGAATGGCATTGTGTATGGATTGAATCGTAGAAAACATTGTGCTGCCCTTTTCAATGATCCATCAAAAGCATTTGATTCTGTTGATACACAAACACATACAGTTGTGCTCATACGTTCATGAACCCATGCTTAAGTTGACTAAAAATCATCTTTTGAAAATTGATCTTCATGCCTAGATACAAAAGGAGGAAAAATACAACCTCTAAGGACACAAATTTGTGAAGGAATAATGCAGTTCATTCCTTTGGATTTTGTATATGCCCCTTGTATTTTAAGGGAGAACATTTATTCATTTATGATACATTATTCATTCACAAAGAAAATTGGTTGGATTTTTCCTCATTCTCTAAATTAAGATGATTCTTATTACTCTTTTTAGTCAACTTATGAGTTATGAACACAACTGTATCTCTGCTCCTGAAGGCCTATCTTAGCATCTGGTAAGATGAAGAACTAAGTTAAAGGGACACTTCACCGATTAGCATTAATCTTTGTATCTTCCCTCAGTTTTCCTTGTGATGGGAGAAATACGGATTTCAATGCTGGACTTCCTGCTTTCAATGATGTAAAAATCATAATTTTACATTGATCATTGAAAGCAGGAAGTCCTATTCATTGGTTTAATTGAAATCCGTATTTCTCCCATCTCAAGGCAAACTGAGGGAATGATGCACCACCATTCAAAAACATGACTGGTTCTAAAGATACAAAGCTTAATGCTAATCGGTGAAGTGTCCCTTTAAGGCAGAAGCTGACCTTCTTTTATACAGGCCCACTTTCCAGTGCTGTGCAGGAAAAAGATGATTGAGGCAGTACGTCTGTCAGAATTAGATTACGGTGACAATATTTATATGCAGGCAGCTCCCACTGCTCTGAAACCACTGGACCCCGTCTATTCTTCTGGCCTCCACATTATTAATGGCGGCGCCTGCAGCACCCATCATGGCACCCTCTAAGGTTGGCTGCTCCTCTCTCTCAGAGTGACGTGACTAACATTTCTATTTCCAAAGCCCTTATTGGCACAATCCCTCTTCATACTTCATTACTCTTCAATCAGTTCAGTCAACACTTATCAGACTTTTCCATGATCATTTATCACTTCAAGTACCAAAAGTTAAACCACAAAAGGTACCACTGTTCTTGACTGCCTTTGTATGTTACGCTCCAGTTACCTGGAATAAAATGCAGTCCATTTTCAAACTTGACAATTATGGAAGCTTCCAACAGTCTGCAAATAAGATTTTTTAAATCTTCCAGGTTCAGATTGCAATTGTTTAAGTGATGATACGTGTATCTTTTAAGTAGGCCTATATTCTGTTTTTGTTTTATTTTCTTACTGCTTTATTTCAACCACTTTGTGCTTTTAAATTGTACAATAATTTTATGTCAGATCACTTTGCAGATGAAGTTTCATTTCTAAGTCCACTCAGGTGTCCTTTCCTACCTTTCTCGTCTCCCACGTTCATGGCCCACTCGCAGCGCCGGCAGAAGTGATCGATGGTGGAGATGACGCTCTGAGGGTCCCCTTTGGTGGCATTCTTCTGCACTGCTTTAAGGAGCCGCTGTGAGAGGAACACGAGGGTCTGCTGTTGAACACCACTGTTCATTCTAATGAGTCTAGTCTAGATAGCACTCTTCTGAAGACTGCCAACAATATGCAATTATGTAGATTTAAAATGTATTGTACACGGATCTGTGAGTTCCCAGCTTGATTGATTTATCTTGACAAAGATGAGGTTCCTCAATCAATGCACAGAAACAAGATACTGACAAATGCAGACTTTCCTACAGTGTAATAATCTTCACGCTGCTGATCTCATGAAAGTGATGGCATTTGGCATAGGTATGGAGATGATCACATAAACAGGTGTACAAACACAATCCACAAGGTCACCTGAGGTCGCGTGGAACCTGTGACGAGGTCCAGGAAGCGCTCAACGATGACATCATGCCACAGGAGTGCGGCCCAGGCGTTGTATTGCACAGCTGCGGGGATGAGCCAGAAGAAGAGGCTGTAGAGGACAGCTGCTCCCACCACACACGCCGACAGGACACCCAGCAGCATGCTGTGGACAGGGGGAGGAGTAGATCACAGATCACACACTCAGATCATGCAGCCATCTCAGATCATGGCCCTGGACACACTGAAGGGCTGGCAGAGCATTTTGGTAATACGTGAGAGTAGGAACTTCATCTCAGAAAGTGAAGAACCCTCCTAGTTTGTTTTAGTCATTTGGGAAAGTTAATTCATTGTTAATTTGTGTTCATTATGTGCTTCCATGGAGGCAAAAGTAATAGGTGACATAAGATGGTGCATTGCATGGGTAGGGCAGGAATGATTTTACTCCGCCTTTGCTTCTTGGCACCTCTTCAGTCAGTAAGGTGTACTAAATAATGTATGATGAGCACACTCTTTTTCCTTCACCAAAAACAACAGTTAAACAAGTGGAAGCATTGTCAAGGAAATAGGACAGAAACCACAGTATTTTTCCATGGGTCATATGCCTTTGCCTCCTTTCAATTAAACCCTGCCCAAAAAAATGATCATAAAGCTTATCTGTAGTTTCAAACACTACAATTTAACGGCCCTTCAAAACATTCAACTTTTTGTGTTGCTAATAACAATTGACTTATCTTGAGATTGGGAATAGTGCCAAATGTACACTGCATCTTTGGTAATAAGAGCGAGTCACATATATTTCAGACTGCTATGAATCCATACGTTTCCTCGCAACAGTACAATGAGTAATGCCTGTGCCCAAACTGAGTCACATACCTGTGTAGTCTGACTCATAATGCACAAGGGAGCAGGGCTGCAGGTATTTATCATTTGCGAAATGCATAGGCCACTCTACTTGAACAATAAACGTCACGTCCACTATCGTTGTCTATGTCTGGACCCTTACCAAGTTATTTCCGAGTTATTTCCCCCCAATATCAAGCGGGAGGAAAGACAACAGAGAATGCGGCCTCATTCAACAAATAGTATAACCATGGTATGAGACCAATGACAATACATTTCACAAAATACAAGAGGATGCATATTAGGCCTTTCAGACAAACCCTACCCTAGTCCTTTTATTTAGTGTAACATGGCAGACATGGACCAAATATTATTTCAGGGCAAATATAAACATGTCGAGCTAGATTCTGTCCATCACTAAAGCCAAGGTCCCTTGTGTACTTCTGGCTGTGTTTCTATAGCAAGCTGATGTCCAAGATAACATGGACAAAGCCCAAGTCACCTGACATGACAGTTCCTGCAATGACTCGGAGCTGCAGGCTGTAACACAACACCAACAGTGCTAAACCCTCTGCACCACATCAGTTTAAACACATATAAACACAAACCGGTTCTTCTATATAGTTGTCCATTATAGATCTTTGCTGCTGTTTTAATTGGTTGACAACCATCAGTAACCTCTTTAAAGTCATCGAGAAAGGTCCAATGTGTAATGTCCCATGTGTTGGTTAACCTTTGGACTAACCTTTGGTTAGTCAGAGATTTCAGCTATGTATCCTTGATTTTTGTGAATACATGGCAATTCTTGTTCTATAACTATCACTATTCAAAGTATCATGAGAATTCCTGATCTGACTAATATCTGACAAATTAAGTTTGAGGGGAATCATAGAAATTCAGGCCAAGACTGTTTCATGGCACATATACCCAGACTTTCTCATGTGCTCATGCCTTCAATCAATAGGCAGGCAAATATGTCCCTAAACTTATGAGCACTCTAAGAGCAACCCTCAGGGAGACTGAAAATCAGCATGGGAAACGCCAAACATTCCTTCTCAGTCAAAGCTGAGGGTCTAAGCTGGCTGGGGTTAGTAGAGGCTCAAAGCATACGTCAGTCTATCTGTGAGTGGGTAATGGTGCCAATGCCTTGCTCTCCTGTTGTTTTTATTTCAAATGGGTGGATTAGGGAAATCGGGTAAACACCTAACTCAGGCTGGAATGTTTTTTCCGTGCCATTGTGTAGAAAATGGCTGTGCGCCAGAGGTGAAGAGCAGTGTCGAAAGGTTTTCCCATCATGTTGTCTTTATCTGCCTCTGACATAAGTGGCACGGGGTCACTGGCCAACTGGACCATTTCGACACAAAGCTGTGGCTCTCTCACAGAACCATGAACCTGAGTTTGTCTGATTTTTTTAATTTTTGAAATTGATTTGACCATTTTACACCTCAGTAAAATATAATACAGATAAAATAAGTGTTGTGTCGCACAACCAGTGAACCATAACATGACATGCGCAGCAGACTAAGCAGACACTAAAGATTTTGTAAACATACTGCTCCCTGCCCCCTTTTTACTCACTCCATTAAAGTAGGTCTCATCGATCTTCATGTCTGCCAAGGGGCTTGGAAGAGGAGGAAATTAAAGTACGGCTAGATTTTGACTAGAGCACCACCACATAAATATTAATAACGACTCAGCGTGGTGCTACAAAATAAAACTCCACACAGAAGCTCTTGAGTATAATCTGCTGCAGAATTACCCCTGTGTTACAGATGCAAGCAAACAACTCTAAATATTTAATGCAGAGTTTGTGCACATCAAATGAACTAGTTGTTAGTTGAATGATACGAATTAAAACACAAGTTCTCACATGTAGTTCAGATTGTCAATTTCCGGAAAAGACATTAATCAGTTGTAAACAGACGACGAGAGTGTGAGCAATTTCTACACAACATGATGAATTAAAGATCTTCCCTGCTCGTGTTATGAGGAGAAAACATGGTGGTGATTAAGAGTTGCTCAAGCACTGGTTCAGGGTAGTAAGCACGTGCACAACACACAACACACTGACTGTTTTACAGCTGTTAGATTTCCTCGAATGAGAGGAAAGGAGAAGTTTACAAAAGAGCTGCTAGCGGATCATGCAAAACAGAAGGATTTTCAGCGCCACATCTTACTTCCTATACTGCAGCTGTCTCCACGCGTTCACAGATGATTCTTTTCTCCCCCTTCTCTCCTTCGTTGCCTCCTTCTCAGAGACTCTCTGCACACGAGAGCATTTAGTCTTCACCTCCGTCTCCTCCCTCCCTCTCTCCCTCCCTCCCTCCCTCCCTCCCTCTCTCACTCTCCGTCTCTCTCACACAAACACACACACACACACACACACACACACACACACAATTCCACTCTCTGTTTTGTCCCTTTGCCTCAGTGGTTTCTACTGAAAGCAATCTGCACTGCTGCTACAGAGGTTCAACAGTTCACCATGTATAGAGACAAATGTCCCTCAACCACACATCGTGGGTGGACACACACATACATACACCCCCTCTCAGACTGGCATATAGACTCATGCACCCGTGTATAAGCAAGCCATGGACAAACTGCAAGGGAGAAGGGCTGAGCTCAGGCCAAATGGGCTGAGTTTTAAATCCCTCTTTAGCCAATCGTGCAGTAATCCCTCTCTTTCTTTCTTCTACCCTCTTGCACATCTCTCTCTCTCTCTTTCTCTCTCTCTCTCTGCCCCTCCCCCTTTTTCACTGGAACATACACATAAAGCTAACAAAGGAAAATCCTCGCATGCTTTTCAGACATGCTGAGCTATCTGGTGGGCTGCACGCAGGGATAACATCACATGGACATATGTCAACCATGCAAACAAAGTGACATTTTTACAGAGCTATCACAGGCCAATGTATAATTAATGCTTTTTTTTAGTGTGGTAAAATATGCATGTTTTGAAGATAAAACATCTCTTATAAAGATAAAATATTTCCTCTCTGTCCTTTTGTTCCTTTTCTGAACTATTATTGATGCTAGCTTCGCAAAGGGGCCAAAAGGACACATGCTCTCCCCTTGGTCTTTCCTATCTGCCATTTACAATCTCCATCATCCACCCACATTCTCCTGCTCAAACCACTTGCATGGTCACTGAGTGCCTCTGCTCATCGCTGGCAATTATATGTGGCTAATGCTGCACTATTTTTCTTTGAAGGGAACATTATTATGGCTTCGACCAACTATTGATTCTAACTTAGCCTTTACCCCCTGGCTATGGTTGTAACCATTGAACATGAACTACACTGTTACCGTTCAAGTCTTTGTGGCAGCGGTTAAGTCAATATTCCCGGTGATATCATCAAGAGTAGCTACAGACACAGCTGTTTCAGATTATGTTCTTGTTGATGAGAAGTGACTTATGGCCTAAAGTGAATATCTATCCACTTGTATGTTTATTTATGGTGCTTGCTTAAATGCTTACAACCCATATCTTGATTTTCAGTGATATGTCATAGGTTTTGTTCAATCCCAGTGCTTATTGCTGCATTTATCAACCACAATCAGTTTTCCTTTGACTAAACAGTGGCTACTTGTGGCTCAAGGGGGTACTTTGTATTCAAATAGGGGCCATAATACACAATTAAAGCAAGGTCAGGCACACATTGCCTGCCTTCGCCGAGGGGCTAAGGTTTCATCATTCAAGTCCAGCCGAGAGAGACTCATCAGCCAGTGTTAGTTACTTCTGGTAAAATGTTCTACATGCTGACTGAACAGCTTCCAGTGTTCACTTTGTGAAACACAATGCAATGGAGATCAATAATTAAAATGGTTGACTTCTGTAAAATGAGACACATAATGATAAAATTACAATGTTGTGTGGAATATGGGCCACACGACCATTATCTTATCTAGTACAAGTTTGGCTACACCCAATATGCTTTTCAACGCCTTGATTAAAATAGATAAGTTAGTTTACCTTCCCGGCATAATCTCAAATGCATGGGTCATTAATTACACAAACTACAGGCTGACGATCCTGCAGATAATTCTCAAGTGCCATTTGAGAAAGAAATAAACAAACATTCAGTGATACAAGCAGCTTGTATCTGGCCCTTTTTTGCATCCAAGCATTGTACGTTGAGGAGTATTTGCTGCTGGGGGGCTCACAGGCATGCCACAGTTATGACTCATTCTGAGCCTTCACTGCCCAGGCCGTGGCGTAAAGCATGGCCTGAAGTCCTCTAGGGCAGTGGGGCTTTCCAGGTTATGTTTCCCCCTAAGTTCTCCGTAGTATGTTAAAATAGCTTGGGCAACTCTGAATGTACATCGAGAACTGTAACATGTGATCAGTAATAGCACTGAGAGACAACAGAGAGAGAGAGAGAGAGAGGGAGGAAAAGAGAATGTGTGATTAAACCTTTTCTGATGTACAGTAGTCCCCTCCTGAGTGAGACAACTGAATTAAATGCCAGTGAAGGGTTTTTCAACATGCCTGTTTCTTCAGATGACTAGAATAATATTTTTTTTCTTATGTATTTTTAAGGCCTACATCTGAAATCAGTAGAAACGAACAAATATTAGGCTATTAATATGTCTTTGTCAAAGCAGTGTCAGGCAGTGTCAGACAGTGTCAGACATGAATGAGAATTCCAACCACCACATGGCTACCAAATTTTCTTTCCAACCAGAGTGAAAGGTTAAATGCTGGGTAAAAAGCCTCTATGTTCATTAAGTACTTCATATGTAAAATTACTAAATTATTACCTACACAGAAATAGTATTGTGACATGTTATTCCACTCCTTACATGCGGATTCGCAGAGAAACGCATCACTTTTGTTCTTATACCTGCTCTCTCACTCCCCTGAGCATTCGGGATCATTGGTACAGTCTGAGTAGGTTGAATGGAATTTGGGTCAGTCCACTTTATGCCCGTTTTAGTTTATGAGGGGGGGCGTGGGGGTTTTATGTATTTAAATAAGCGATTACGCGTAAACTACCACTCTCCAAACGCAAGTGGAAGGAAAATAAAAAATAAATATCTGGATCTGCAGTTTGCAACTGTATGCTTTGCATTTTATTCAGCGAACGCGTAATTAACTTATCTCCACCTCTCCAATCAGTCGGAGTGAGTGACTCCTGAGTCTATTCGCAGCTGCTCGACTATCCCTCCACTCCGGATTTGGCAAAGAAAGGAACAGCTGCTGTAACGTTTTAACAATTTTGGAGAACGCGACCCGGGACATGCTGTCAGACGGAGGGGAATCGGTACACCACCCGCGCCAGTAGAATCATGGCCGAGGACTACTGGGAGAGCGCACTGGCTTTGGGATATTATTGTTAAGATTACAAGGGCATACGGGATCCCGCGTCCTCGGGTAAGCAATCAGCCAAATCTGTCCAGTAAATTACCTGGCGGACATTTTCCTAGGTCTGTAGTATTGCTTTAGGGGCATTTCATGACCATTTAAAGAGTGTCAGGTCGAAATAAAACATCTAAATGTGACTCCCCAACTAGCCGGAGACTTCAGCGTTACTGTCGTGCTAGCTCCATTGATGTCAAAAGATTGCAGCGCGCTAGCTCGCTAACCACCTCTGACTTGGGAATCTCCTCAGATGTCGCCTTGTTCGGTTTGGGATAAGGATTCCGAGGATAACGTTAGACCCTGTATTTCGCCCTGAGTTAAAGAAATAAGATGGACGCTGTTTGACCGTTCACCTGTTAGACGTAGCATGAGTAATTATTCTACATTCCTATGCATTTTAGAAGCAATTGACATGCTATGGAGTGCAGTGAGTGCACCCGAAAGGGCCATACGCGTCGGTAATACAGCTAACTATAGCCCTGCTGCTAGTTAGTTAGCTAGCTTGCTAGATTAAGTCGCAAGATTAACTTGTGAGCTAAACAGCTAACATTACCAAGTCAATTCGCTACTTGTACGTAACAACATCGTCATTACTTATAACGCAAATGATAACGTTACAGTAGGCTAATGCAAAATACAACTTCGTACTTGGTGATGGCTGTGTCCGTGCTTTGGAATGAAGTATCCTCCAGTCTCACCGTCACCGGTAAATATTTACAGAGTGACTTAGGCTAGTCACGGTGATATAATGGATTAGCACGTTTCTATGCTAACTCCTTTTTTTCGCCGAATTTGGGAATTTTACATGGTTCTGCGCTATCCGCGTGGATAGTGTCAACGCTGAAAGTATCACAACAAGACAAAGGTAAATGGTGAAGATGTATCATCTCCAAGAGATGTACTTACAATTCTGAGGAAGTCTCTCAAAACTACTCTGGGATTACTTTCCCCATTCAAACGCATGAATAATTCCTTGTGCCAAGTGCCTGATGCCACAGGAGTGCCATCACCATCTTTTGTGAATACCACAGCCAACAGATGTTGTGAGCTGCTTTCTCTCGGCGTCCTCATCCAATCTGTGAGATTGCCTTATGGCGTGCTTTTTGTTGATTTATTATCTGTATGAGTTTTCCTACTGAGAATGGAAAATATTTGCAGAGACTTTTTTGTAATAACCACTCCTGCTAACATCCTTCGCGCGAGTCAAGCCGCTCTGTGGTGCTTCTGGGTTGATCATCAACATGCAAGGTGTCTGTCACCGCTGCAGATGTCAAAGTTGGACAGATTGAGTCACTGTGGACCTGCCTGCACTGTGAGTAAATGAGCACAGGAGTGCACAGGTCACTCCCACGCCCTTATCCACCTCATTCAATCAAGAAGCTCATTTGGGGTTAAAAATTCTGCAGCCAGCTTATGTAACTCTAAGCTGCTGCTTGTGCTGGAATTCACGTTTTATAGTTTCCCTGATGCGAGAGACCATCATGTACCGGTGCAATTGGTGAAAGAACACTCTGATCTGCCAGTCTCTCACAAAGGACCCTGGGTGACAATCCTGAGAAGGGGGACCTGCCCACCTTCAAAGGGGGATTTGACTTACTGTAATATGATACAACAATGCACTAACCACGGACAATTTTTATCCAGTCTTTGTATATGGTGGAGGAAAAGATTTAGTTCAGTGGTATTCCTCATCCTCCCTACCTGAAATGTCTCTCGTGGATAGAGGTGTCCATAGAGTCTGAAAATGAGAATTTAGCAAAGAATTCCTGCTGTTTGGTGGCGAGCAGCAGGTCTATAGATGAAAGTCTGTCAGCGAGCGTCAGACATCACAGCTACATTAGACGAGAGAAATGCATCTGACAAAGTGGCAAAATGCAGATGGTGTTTGCCAATTATCCAAAGCAACCCTATAATCACAGCTTGCCGAACCAAATGCCCATTTAGCTGTGAGCTTACACTGTAACATGCTCTTTATCCAAACCCGAGAACCAGTTTATGAAGCAAATGCCCGCAACATTATTGAAAAAGGCTGAGCATACTAATCCAGCTCAAGGCCTGAGTCCAGGCCATGTTGTGATCGTTGTTGTTGTTTTTTTTTTCTCTCTCTTTCTAATGTCACACTCACACACATTTGCATGTCCCTTAATTATGCCACTGTCATTGAGAAAATTTGATGGTAAAAAATGTCCTTTTCAAACATCCCGGAGCAGTGATGTGATTTTGTATTTATTTATGTGACTTCTTTCATCCGCAAACTGATTGCTGACCCTTTGATCACCAGAGCGTCTGTGATGTGTTGACAGGACAAGAGTCAGACTCTCCCTGTTGCATTCGTCCGTGAGAATGTGGAGTGGGCAGTTTGTGACTCTAAGGCCCTTAAGTAAAACTGTCTCTGAGATCATGTACCTAGTGTGTGTGTGTGTGTATGTGTGTGTGTGTGTGTGTGTGTGTGTGTGTGTGTGTCTTCCTCCTTCTCCTGGTTTTAAACCGAGCGAAAGCCTCCTGAATCCCAACAGATAGTTGGAAGGAAGGGAAAAAAAGGACGGCACTTAAAATGGTTGTCCTCTTGGGTTTCAGGTCTAGGTTTCCCCCTCTGTTTGACCACTCGCTCCCTCGGGCCAAGGGGGGAGCACGAACTCCGCTAGCACCATCCGAGCGATCCAAACTATTTGAAACATTAATCTTGTCACCCCCTGGATTGTTTGCATTGACAGTAACCTGAAGTGATGCGCCTCTTCTGTTTTTATGGGGGTGCGGATCATGTGTCTGTCCGTCCTCACCCCCCCTCCATCCCCCCGCCCCGCCCCCCCCCACTAAAAAACTAAAATGCGTCCTACGGCTGCATTCTGTAATGGCAAGCCCACAGTGCAGGAGAGGTACAGGAGGCGATGCAGAGTGCACACTGCAGCAGAATGCTGAATAAGGAAGCCTGGCGGCACCACATCGCTTGCTCTTTATGATGCTTTTACTTGGATTAATGTCACTTTATACTCCCCCCCCCCCCCCCCCCCCCCCCCATACATTGTCAGCAGTGGGAAGATGTATACATATACATACAGGGACTGTCTGGAGTGTAAAGATGCTTTCATACGCTGCAGCAGCCGGGCCTGGCCGCAACGCAGCGCACAACACTGGAGTCATCCATCAGCGAGGAGTGGGGAGAGTGGCAGAGTCTGAATTCATGCGGTTGCAACAGTGAAGTGGCTCGCCGCCGTCGGCATGTGGGCATCTGTTTGTGTGTTACAGATCTCATTTCCCTCTCTCGAGCATCAGAGCAACAGATATCATCATCTGCGTTCTCTCTCTCTCTCTTACTCTCTCTCTCTCTCTCTTGCACTCTTCCCTCTTTCTCTCTGTCCATCTCTCTGTCTGACTGAGTGTTTTTAAAAAACGCTCTAAGCCCTCATCATTGGTCCAGTAAAAAAAAAAAAAGGAGGGGGGGGGGGGGCATTCGACAGGGGCTTTTAGTAGGTCAGTGCCCTAAGCGGGAGAGAGGTCTGAGAGTGCAGATCTGAAGCCGGATTCTGGGTGGCTGCGGTTGTTCCGCATGTGCCAAGGCCAGTGATTAGTTGCAGAGGAGAAAGCACACAAGCCTTCTGGCCGCTTGGCACGTCTGGAGAGCTGTCCCCGAGTTTCTCCCAGGCCCCTTCCAGACCGGCTGCTGGTTTGTTTGTGGAACTGTTATCTAACCACTCGTCCTCTTTCGTCCCGGGCTCTCGGTCTCTTGGGAGTTGTTTTTGTGGCAATAATATTCTTGGGCTATCGAGAAATTTGATTGCCGACTTCCCATTTTGCCAGCGGAGCTGGATTGGAGAGGTAGTCTGAGGATGAGGATGAAGAGGAAATCCCTTGATTCTGTAACAGGAAAAAAAAAACTTTGCTTTCATTATTTCCATTGGGTCTGCCTATTAGTAGGAATAGAGCAATAATAAAGAAAGGATGTGAAATGACAGCGGGCGCAGCCATTAATCCTCTGGTCTGTGCGCTGAGTGGAAGCGCTGTTGGCTGAGTGATGTATTTGTTGTGAAAGCTATCACTCACTCGACAAGGTGCCTCCAAGCCACTACGAACTCACTGGATAGCATGCTCTCTCATTCTCCCCTCTCCCTCTCTCTCTCTCTCTCCCTCTCTCTCTCTCCCTCCATCACACTCCCCTTGCTCCCTCTCTTCCTCCTCTCTGGGTGATGACGAGGAGAACATGTTTATGATTTAAACTGGCATGTAGGCTATATCCGCAAATGCCATCTGGCTGATAGTTGTCCACATACAGGGTGCATACTGTGGCTTACTTTTGAAGCCTTTTACTGTAGATTGCTACCATGCCAGCTCAATCAAAGCGCCCTTGATCTGCTGATTTACGAGTTGAGTAAAGGTTGACGTTAGTGTATTATGGCATGTTTGTGTCTGCGACGATGGTTCGCAGTTCCCTGTGTGTCCCAAGGGAGTCACCGTTAAGAACTTGCGCTCGTGTGTTTCCTGCAGAACTGTTTTTAATGATCAGCGCGCTCACTCGCGTCTTTGTTTGCGCAAGTATGCGTGTCTGGGATGGAAGCAGTCGCCGCCTGTGTGCCTTTGCGCGTCTCTTGTGGATGCCCGTGTGTGTTGTGTTGTGTATGCGCATCTCTGGTGCAGTGAGCGAGCGAGCGAGTGTTTGTTTTTCCCCTGTCGGAGTCCACTGCTGGCTGGCTGAGCCGCTGCTCTGGCTTCAGGCTTTTTGTTTTTTTGCCTCTGGCCGACCCTCCACCCTCCAGTGTTAACGTCCCAGCGTCCCCACCTTCACCTGAGTGTGTGTGTGTGAGTATGTGTGCTTATGCGTGTGTATATTGGCTGCCTAACTATTTGTGTTCTTGTTTTTCCCTGTGTGTGTGTGTGTGTGTGTGTGTGTGTGTGTGTGTGTGTGCGTCAGGCAGGCTGATTGAACAGTGGCTGCCCCTCCTCCCTCTGCATCACGCCCCCCCCTGCCGCCGCTGATGGACCGCATGAGGAAGATCAAACGGCAGCTGTCCCTGACGCTGAGGGGGGGCAACAGCAGCGACAAGTCCTTGAGCGAGACCATCAGCTCCCAGGACAACGCACACAGCGACTCCGGTACAGTAAAACCCAGAGCCAGGAGCCGGACACAAACAAGATTGTGCCTAGTTTCGACCGACAAATCCGTCTGAAGTTCATGCAGAACTCTCTGAAACGGCATAGTTACACTCCAGTGTGATGAGTTTAAATAATTGTAGTTATATGAATTGCAGTGCATTTTGATTCATTGTCAGGCTGATCATGGTACTTTTTGGCTTCTCTAACACATGGTAGTTGTAGGCTGAGATGCCCCTAACCCGTAGTGCAGGCGTGAGCACAGGCGGTGAACTGACACACACGAGCCTGGAAGCTGTGTGCTGAAACTGAAGTTGCAAATAGGCTTTCGGGCACTGTGAGCTAACATAGCACTTGGCGTTTCACCCCTGTAGGCTATGCCACCAGCACGCTGCATAGCGCGGGGCTCAACTGTTGTTTGGGTTATTCAGCAGGCGAAGGCACAGCCGAATCTCTGATTGCGTTCTCACCTCGCCGGACCCCGGCTTGATGGCAGCCGTGTTGTTGCACATCCACCAGACCGTCATTAAAAACGCAGATGGGGTTACAGAGACGGGGCGGGGAGGTGCACAATTACCACTCGCGAAGCCGCAAAGGGTTTAGTGAGGCATGCGTCACTGCCGGGGATCGGCAATGATTTACGCCGAAACCGCTCCTCCTACGCCCGAGCTTTTGCCGGGTTTCGCCAGCCTCCCCCACGAGGCTTCAGCATCGGTGTCGGAAGACACGACCCAGCGACGGCAAGCTGCCGTGGAGGAAGACCGAAGGAGTCTCTGGAGACCCATTTGAATGTCGACGCTAATAGATTCCTCGCGCGCTCCCCTCCGTGTTAACCTTCCATTTTCAAACGAGGCTCTGATTGCGGCCTCATAAATTTCAGTCGGCCCGAGGAAAGTGAGCGGCTTCTTCGTTCTTAGCACCGTTATACTGTATACAGCACTATCTACTTAAGGAAGATGTCAGGAATTCCATTATGCACTTTTCCCCCAAGAGGCCTGTTATCCTCGCAGCAGAACTAGAAAGCCACTCCGTCAAGGAGCCGGATGCTAATGCAGGGGAGGTCTTGAAGAACCGCTGGTAAAAGAGGAAGAACCGCCAGTTCATGTAATGCGGTTCACCCCGGGGCCTCGCTGAGCCTGAGTGATGCAGGGCACACCAGACATCAGAGGGTACGCTAACGCTACGCTACAGAGCAAGATTAGCAGCACGTTGAGCCCAAAGCCAGAGGAGCCAGATTCAAAATAAAAAAAGGGGGGCAAATGTTTGTGGCGGACGGGATTTCTTTGAACTTCTACATTTTTTTTTTGGTGTGAACATTTCAAATTGTTCGCTTTACACCGGAAACAAAATTGGTGAGCTGCAGGGCGATTGCCATGAGTGTTCTCCTATGTTACCTCTGGCTTCATGCTCAACATACCAATAATCTGGGTTCATACCCCTCAGGCAGGAGTTTTACACACACACACGCGCTCACACATATACATACATACATACATACATGCAGGCATACATACATACATAGATACATACATACATACATACAGTACATACATATACAGGCATACAGTGACCTTCTTAAAAGCTCTGAATGGATCTTCCTGAGGGTTGTACTTGCTGTTGGACACAGGCACGTATGTCTCGGGGCAGGGTGGAGAGATGGCAAAGCTAATCTTTCCTGCTTGCTTACTTATATTTATTTATTTTTAAAGCATGTTTCATTTTACAAGCATGGCTCCCTCCTCCTCCTCCTCCTCCTCTTCGATCTCTCCTCCTCCTCTCTCTCTTCTCTAATCACTTCATCTTTCTTTATTCCGCCTCCTCAACAGACCTCAACAAAGCTGCTCCAGTTCAGCATATACTCATGTTAGCCTGGTCAGCGGAGAAAGGTTTATGGATTTATCCCACATACAGTATATAAACGTGACATAACGCCCAGTCTCATACCATAGTTCACGCGCTGTGTAGCTTTTAATAAGCCTCCACCCATTCCCAAGTACGACTATGCAGGCAAATAGGAGTTCACAGCACACAAGGCAGTGGGCAGGAGACAATGAAGTACCGTCACCTTTCCTCCAACACGGGTGGTGTATTGAGAGCCTCACAGGGTCAGGATAATGAACTCTGTAGAGTGATTAGGTTATCGATCGTCCACATGTGGGCGGCAGGAGTCCTCCGTCTTCCCTAAGGCCCTGCTATTGGCATTCCTGACTACTAACGGTGAAGATGTTCCTTGCTAATCAACCTTTTTCTCCCTCCCCGTCTTTGAACTTCTGTTGGTCTAGGTGTTAATTAATCTATTAAAAAAAGATGCATGCTGCTAATGATCTGTTACCCTATTTATTAATTGGTTTGGTTCTTCTCTTGTTTGTGTGTTTTTGATTTTGAACTTGCTTTCTCTGTGTGTTTTTTTTTTCCCCTCTCCCTGATAACCCTCTCTCCTTCCTTCCTTCCTTCCTCCCTTCCTCTTCCTCCATTTTCTACTCCATATCATCCCCTCTGCTCTGATCCCTCTAATGGTTCTAATACTTAACACAATTCCACTGAAACATGCCCCCTTGCCTTCACCAATCTGTTTCCCTCCTCTCACTTCACCCGCTTGGCTCTGTGTGTCATTCTGCTCCTCCCCTCCTATATTCCCTTCTTCTTCTTCTTCTTCTTCTTTTATTTATCTCCGTCCTTTGCATTCTGTCTATCCTGTTCTCCCGTCTCTTTGTCCCTCCACCCCTCGTGTCCTCTCTTTTAATCCACACATTTTTTTCCTTTCATATCCCGCTTCCTCCCATTTATTCCCGACTCTTTCTTTTCTTCCCTCTCCTCCCCTCCCCCTTCCGTCTCAATGCATCCCCCTCTCTCTCCCCCTCTCCCTCTCTCTTTCTCTGGTCTTGCTCCTGGCTCTCCGTCTCCATTCCCATTCCCTATCCGTATCCTCATTCCCATCCCCCCCTCTCTTCTTCATGTCCTGTCTCTTCCCTTGCGTGCCCTCCTCCTCCTCCCTCCCTCCCTCCTTCCTTCCTCCTCCCTCTCTCTCCCAGAGGCCATGCCAGTGCGGGGCAGTGGTGGTGGCGGTGGCGGTGGGGGCGTTGGCAGCGGGGGCGTTGGCGGGGGGAGCGTTGGCGGCCTGCGGGGCTCTGGGCGCTCGGCCGGCGGCTCCCTCAGCATGCACTCCCTGCTGCAGTCCTACAGCAGCGCCCTGCGCAGGCCGCGCAGCCTGGGCCGCAGCCTCAGCTCCTATCTCAACCACGCCACGCGCCTCGGTACAGCACACACACACACACACACACACACACACACGGGGCGCACCAGCACACAGGTCACGCGCCACAGCACGGGGAGGGTGTGGGTGTGTGTGTGTGTCCTGTAGAGGTGGATACATGGAGTGTGTGTGTGTCTGAGTGTCTGTCTGCTATAGATATGGAAGGTGGTAGTGTACACAACAGTGAGTTTGTGTGTTTGTGTGTGTGTGTGTGTGTGTGTGTGTGTGTTTGTCTGCTATAGATATGGAAAGTGGTATTGTCCACAACAGTGAGTTTGTGTGTGTGTGTGTTATGCAGATGGATAGAAGGAGAGTATGAGCCCGTGTATGTGAGGGAATGCCTGTGCGTTTGTGTGATGTGGAGGAGAAACGGCAAAGAGACAAGAGGCTGATTTATTGTCTCAGTACTTAATGATCAAAGTGAGTGAGTGAGTGAGATTCAGATTTCCTCTCTATGGTCTAAAAAATGCACTGTTGCAATGTTTGTTTTGTTTGAGGTTGTATTTATGTGTATGTCCAATAGGATGTCTTCATTGTCTATCAGAGAGATCCCGACCTGTGTGTGTCTGTGTGTGTGTCTGTGTCTCTGTGTGTGTGTGGGGTGAGTCATGCGCCATGAGGTGAAATGTTGTGTGTGATGTGGTTTGTGCGTGAGTGGGGAAATGGGAAACTAGCTCCTGTTGGACAGCAGAGCACCTGATTTAAACAGACATCAGATAAAGGCACTGCGCTGGGAAAAGGTTTGTGCACAAGATGGGGAGCTGGCCTCTTCAGCACCCCTGGCCTCGGGGGAAATAGCCCGCTGTCTACTGCTTTTCACTAGGATGCCCTGGAGTCACCCCCATCAGCCCAGTCTCAGCAGTCAAAAGTCAAGCCAGTAACTCAGACTGTACCGATACTGCATTGGGTAATGGGGTTTAACATTTAAAAAAGATCATATCAAATAAGATGAAACATGATGTGTTGTTGTTCTACATTGCCTCTGGTTGGATATTATGGGATATATTTAACACTAAGAGTGAGGCCTGAGGAACTCTAAGGAGGAAGGATTTGTGCGCAGTTTCCCTTCCTGTGTCGCAGACCGGCACCTGACATACTTACGGCTCCAGGGCAAGAGGATTAGTGACTCTGCAAGATGGGGCATGATGGCTACCGTGTGCTATAATTAGACTGTGTTTTTGTCTGTCTCTGTGTGTCTAAATGGCTCTGTGTGTGTGTGTGTGTTCAGAGATCGTCCACGAAGACGTGAAGATAGGCTCTGACGGCGAGAGCGACCAGGTCTCGGCCACCTCATCGGATGAGGTGCACAGTCCAGTGCGAGTCCGGCTCCGGGAGAAACCGGGCCGCAAAATCTCCAACGAGGTGCCCCCCCCCCCCCCCCCTTTCCCTTTTTTTGCCCTCATGTTTACTTTTTAAGCAGTCTGTGATGGTAACCCAATACACACTGTAGAGGTCCGTTGTATGTGCGCTGTCAAAAGAACCTTAGTTGTTCATGTGCGGTCACATGTCTGTAAATGTTAAACAAAGTGACTCAAACTGAAAGCCAATCAACACACTCTCAGGAGCATGGATTGGTGCAGTGTAATGTTATGATCCATAGAGCTCAAATATCAAAATGTTTTCAGCTTCAAGCAGACTGTACCTACTACATCTTGATTTAGTTCTTCCCACTGTGTCTGTGAAAGCTTTTCTTCCCCTATCTCTCTCTTCTCTCTCTCTCTCTTTCATGCTCTCTTTCTCTTTATTTCTTTCTTTCTCTCTCTCTCATCCATCATCATGCACCCATCCCCTGCATCAGTCTCCTACTGTGACTCCACATATCTGTCTTCCATAACTGCTCCTCTCCAGCTGTCTCTCTCTCAGTCTCTCTCTCACACACACACACTCACATACACACAGACACACACACTTACAGAGCTAGCTGGTTAAGAGCAGATGAAAGCAGACATGCGGCTTCTCCCGGCTGCTGTGCAGAGTCCTCTTTTCAAAATGAGTCGGACTGCTCTCATCACTGCCTCAGCTGCACAGATCTGTTGGCAGTTGGCGCCGCTTCTCAGCCTTGTGCCAGCTGCCAAGGCTGGAGGGCTGTTTTGGCAACAAGTTAAGTACTGTTATAACAATGTTGTTTTTGTTTTTGTTGTTGTTGTTTTTTTGTGTTGTTTTTAAGGACGTAAATAAGCGGCTGTCGTTGCCGGCAGACATCCGGCTTCCTGATGGCTACCTGGAGAAGTTCAGCCTGAACAGCCCGCTGTTTGACAAGCCGCTGAGCCGGCGGCTACGACGAGTGTCTCTGGTACGGAACGGAACCCACGCCTCTGCTCCGGTTCTACACGCCTTTCGGTCATGTTCCCTGGTGTTTCCCTTCGCTCGCGCTGTCTGCCTTTTGGTCATGTTCCCTCGTGTTCCTCGCTCCCGCTGTCTGGTCTCCCTACCGCTCGCTCTTCATCTCCCTCTCTGGTGGAAAAAAAACAACTCTGTCTCCAAACTGTGTTTTTGTTGTGATTTTAGTTTCCTGCTGTCTTAGCTTTTCTTCTGTACCATCCACGCCATCTTCCTCCTTTTGAACTCTTTCTGCTCTTTTTTTTTCTCTCTTCCTCCCCACCTGTTTCTTCATCTTCCTCATTCCCCCCCACCGCTTCCCCCCCCCCCCCCCCCCCCACCTCTCCTCTCCTCTCTCCTCATCCCTCTCTGTCTTTTTTATCCTCTCCGGCTTGTTTTCGGCGTTGCCGTTTTCCCTTCCTTTAATCTGTCGTGTTTCCCTCCCGTGCTGATCTAATCCCCCCGTGTATCCCGCACGCGTTCTCTTTCATCGCCGTGGTGTCCTGCCGCTGAAGGATTCTCAGCGTTTTTGCACTTATCAGCAGCTTGTAGCCATTTACACTCCGACAGGCAAGAGCCTTCGATAAGCCTCCTAATCATAGGAGCCATTTTCTCTCTGAGGAGACAATGTACAATGTATCTCAGAGTGTTGTGGGGGG
>NC_085000.1:23883045-23943045 GCF_963854185.1 Sardina pilchardus | reverse complement strand
ATTTTGTCAGTAGTAGCGTAAAATATGCTCCAAAAATGAGGGCCAAATTGTTGTAGGTGTTTTCAGATTATTAAGGTGGGATTTCGTTTGGCACAGAGGTATGTGCCTCCTGGCAAAGCTTCATTGCAACATCGCTGGCTGGTTGGATCTACAAAGTGTCTATGACTCAAAGTAATATATTTTTAACTGTGTTTTCCTTCCCTGTTCTGTGTTGTTTTTCAGACTGTGCAATGAAGGAGTGGATCTTTTATCCAAGCTGCTGCAGGTGAGGAGCTTGTTTCTATCATTTTCAATAATTACTAGGAAATTATACTGTATTATACCACTGCTTGGGCAAATTTCCTATTGTGATGCGCTATTTGGAACGTGCATTATTTTTCTATATACCGCACGGCTATGAAGTAGTTCCCTTCTTTTGGGCTTATTACACTTGAATATTAATTCGCCAATGTCAATGTAACGGTAAAAACAGCAATGTTGTATCTAAGACAGCGGCAATATAAACGAAAATGATAGTAGCAGTGGTATAAGCGGGATAATCAACTCCGCGCCCTGTGCGTTTCTAGGAAAATAATGCACTTATCGAAGTGTAAAGTCCCCTCCGCCTGCGGCGTCGGGTCCTTATTACCACTTCGAACGTGCATTATTTTCCTATAAACGCACGGCGCGTCGTTGATTATCCCTTACATATACATACAGACTCTGAAGAAGACGCAGAGCGTCGAAACGTTAGTCGTTTGTGCACTACAATAAAAAAGTTTATTTAATCTGAGTAACCCAGAGAAGACTGGAGCACTCAGATTAAATAAACTTTTTTATCCTGTGGTCCTGGACTGTGAGCATCGACGGGGCTAGAGCGCAAGTGACAACCCTTCTAAAAGCCCTATGGGTATCTGTGGTGTAAGCAAATTTGTGTTGGTATAGAAATTTGAGCTGGTGCGCGCTGCGTGTGTGTATGTTTGTGCTGTCCACAGTTTGAGGGGAGGAAGCGCATCTCTGCTGAGGAGGCCATGAGGCATCCGTACTTCCACAGCCTGGGAGACAGAGTGATCACACTGCCTGACTGTAGGTGTACACTACACACTCACACTCCTAACGCTCACACACACCAACACACACACCAGAGACAGAGTGATCACACTGCCTGACTGTAGGTGTACACTACACACTCGCACTCCTAACGCTCACACACACCAACACACACACCAGAGACAGAGTGATCACACTGCCTGACTGTAGGTGTACACACCCGCACTCCTAACGCTCACACACACCAACACACACACCAGAGACAGAGTGATCACACTGCCTGACTGTAGCTGTACACACCCGCACTCCTAACGCTCACACACACCAACACACACACCAGAGACAGAGTGATCACACTGCCTGACTGTAGGTGTACACACCCGCACTCCTAACACTAACACTTACACACCAACACACACCAAGCCCAAGGCACTTGCATGTATGCAGTCAATCTTTGCCTGTGTGGGAGTGTTTATCTATGCCTCTGGGATTCCTAATCATTTGATGTCCCTATCAGTTCTCACAGATATGTCTGATAACACTGGCACATTTTAGTTCTCTCCATCATGTCTGACCTGACTTAACACAACTCAAATGACTCTGACTTTTAAAAAAACTTTTCTCACTTGCACACACACACACACACACACACACACACACACACACACACACACACACACACACACACACACACACACACACACACACACACACACACACACACACAGACTCAGACATATTACTCCCACTCTCTGCAGTAACAAAAGCATCAGTGATTGGGCAAATCCTCCTTCCTTATTACATTGTCTCCCTATATGATGCATCCTTCTCCCACTGACTGTCTGCACACTCTGTATATGCTGCCTTTGTGGGTTTTGATCCCAGTTCCTGGCTGATAATATGCCTGTTCACTCCACAGCTACATCTATATTTGCACTTCAAGACATTCAGCTGGAGAAGGAGCCAGGAATGCGAACCAACTCCCTGTCAGACTCAGGTGAGGCCTTTGTTTGAGTTCTCTATGCAGCAGTCTCCAGTCTAGAACATCCCCCTAGACATACATATGACTCACTGCACAGAGTCCTACTGACCTCTGGGCTGGGCAGTGTGTGAGTGATGGATGTGTGCTTTTTAAAAATATGCTTACTTTGTGAACTCCTGCTATCTAAGATTCGCTCTTACGAAATACCTCTGGCGTGCAGTTGTACGTTTTGCAAATAAATTCACTGGTGTAAGCATCGTTGCCATGCTTTTGTAAATGTGTCAGTATTAAGCATGTGCTATCAGGCTGTTTTTAAGTGACAACTGTAAATGTTTGTCCAATCATAAAATATGTGTGTAATGTATCTGTAATGCTACAAAGGGCCCGTTCTTGACTAGTACTTAACTGCATGCCTTGACGTTAATTGCATATGTTTTTCTATGCGATCGGTTATTTATGTGTACATCTTGCTATCATACTGATGGAATGGGAGAAGTGTTGTTGAGCTAGTGGAGAATAAAACGGGGTACTCAGAGGAGCACGTTCATCTTGTCCTCCACCTCCTCTCCCCATCTCTCTCTCTCCTCTCTCTCTCTCTCTCTCTCTCTCTCTCTCTCTCTCTCTCTCTCTCTCTCTCTCTCTCTCTCTCTCTCTCTCTCTCTCTCTCTCTCTCTCTCTCTCTCTCTCACCCTTTTCCCCTTCCTCTGCCATCTTATCCCCCTGAGAGGCTGTGCGGTTAGATGAGTGGTTGTGCTCGGTGTCATTAATTAAGTCGAGAGCATCTCCATGAATGTTTAATGAGGCCCGATCCCCAATCATCCGCACGGTCCCTCTGATCAACGGCTTTAACTCCACCAGCCGTCCCGCCCCCTGCATCAGATTTCAGCCCCACTCTTTTCCTGTTGACTCCCTCCCTCTCTCCCTCCCTCGCTTTGATTTATTCTCCCAACATATCTATACACACTGGTTTAATTTGTTCTCCCAACATATCTATACACACACTCGTTTAATTTGTTCTCATAACATCTATACACACACTGGTTTAATTTGTTCTCATAACATATGAGAACAAATGGTTTAATTCTCTGGTTCTCATAATGTATCTGGATATAATTGTGAAATAATGACATTATTGTGAAATTATTACTGCAGTGTCTAATAAGCCCATGAGGGCTGGGCACCAAGGTGTTTGACACTTAAATAAACAAAATCAATCAATCAATCAAAAATGTTCGCATAACATATATATGCTGGTTTAATTTGTTCTCATAGCGTATCAATACACACTGGTTTAATTTGTTCTCATAATACATATATACTGTATATATACACACACAGACACTCACACTCACAGGTTTAATCTGTTCTCATAGCATATTTACACACTAGTTTTAATTTGTTCTCCCAGCATATTTACACACTAGTTTTAATTTGTTCTCCCAGCATGTTTTCACACACTGGTTTGTTTGTTCTCATAACACATCTTAACACACTGGTTTAATGTGTCCTCATGGCATGTTTATACACACACTGCTTTATTTCTGTTCTTCTGTCCCTGAACCTCATCATATCCATTGTTTTCCTGAGACGGTCGTGTGGTGTCACAAGCAGGGATTGAGTGCAGTTGTTTTGTTTATTGTCTGTGACTGGGTTTGGTGGAGAGATCAGGCTAATAGTTAATAATATTTTTGCTGTTGTGAATGCTTTTCTCGTGTTCTAGGAGCACGCCATAACTTCCGTCACGTCACTATGTTTCAGAGCTCTTACAGAGATGCATAAGGTTCCGGCACTCCTTAGGTACTTAAAGCGTCGCTGACTTGTGTTCACAAGGAGGCGACCCACCACCTCTTTTTCCTCCTGGTTGTCCTTGCCCCCCCCTCCCCCAACCCTCCCTCAATGTCATGTCTGCTCCTGCAATGTTATGGATTGGTCGTCCCCCTCCCTGTTCCCCCAAAGGAGAACATACTGTGTATTTACAAGTGAGGAATAAGTTGGTAGTTCCACACTTTCAGTACGTGTGTGTGTGTGTGTGTGTGCGTTATGTAAATACAGTATGCCGCCCACACACCCAAGGTGTCCACAGGTGGCCATAACCGTTCCTCTGATGTTGTCTTGTGAGATGTGGTCTATTCCACCCCTTGCAGTTGTCCCACAGCACGTTTACTGCTGGGAATATGAAGGGTGTGCTCATGTGTATGTATGTACAGTATGTGTGTATGTATGTATGTATGTATGTATGTGCATTGGCATCAGTCTTGAGGCATATGCTTGCTTGCTTGTTTGTTTATTTATTAGTTTATTTATTTATTTTCCGTTTTCCCTAACAAGCGAGGCGTGAAGGAGAGGCCTCCTGAGGATCAGCTGTGTGCTAGACTGAGCTGGAAAACAGGAACATGTGGTGGCGCCTCGCACTAACAAGCACACAGCCTTGCTCTGTCGGCTAGCAGAAATCCACGAAACACATGCACGCACTTCTCAGAGATGATGTTTGTGTGTGTGTATGTGTGTGTGTTTTAGGATGAGCAGACTGTTGCCTTTCTATAGTATTTAACTCTTTGAGTCTTTATGTCAGCTTTTGAGATGTGAGTTCGAGTAGCATCACCCTCATGGTTGACACTTGGCCAAATTCTTCCGTTGTTAAAGAATGTCCCTAGTCGTGTAACAGTAATCAGAAGGAATGCTGAAAAGATTGTTGTGGATTCTCTGAGTGTTGCTGATTATGTCAGGTGCTGTCGCAGTTTACATTTTGAATCTGAAAAAATTTAAACACAAGTCCCCAAAACAGACCACCGAGGTATTAGGACTGGCTGTCTATGTATCATGCCCGCAGAACTAGATCCATTTGTTAATTCTGGAACTATTTTCTTTCCCCAAACATTTCTTTTCTTAGGATGTCAGATGGTAAGCAGTTAGATATTAATTGATTTCACCCGCACAATTTGTGTCTTGTACAGACAGGACTTGTCTCTGTCAGTTTTGAGGAATCAACACTGCCGTTGCCTTTGAGTTTTCAAGATGCTGGTCGGGGCAAGAATATTACACTCTGTTCTGTTCTGTTCTGTGAATGCATGTTAACAACAACAATAACATACACACCTTGCCGGTATGCAGCGTAGACATATCTGAACGATGGTGACCAACATAATACCCTTATTCAGTTTATTTGGATAAAATGGTTGTGTCGCTATGATCGAAATAAGACTGACCGAGGCTCAGAAATCAGTCATATAGCACATCTAAGCACCGTTATGGATTATGCAAACAGGGAAGCGGTAAGGACTAGAAACCACAGATGAGCCAGTGTTGCTGTAGAGGCTCCTGGGAGGCAGAGAAGGCACTCTTTCTCTTGCGCACACACACACACACACAAACACACACACACACACTCTCACAAACACACACACACACACACACACACACTCTTACTCCCTGCCCCCCTGTGTAATGCTGTTTAAGATATGAAGCCCCCCCCCCCCCATCCCAGGCCCACAGTGCCGATCGATAGCTATAACGGAGGCGCATTCTAACAGTGCGCGGCATTACTCAACTCCGCAGGCGGCGAGGGCACCGAGTCCCGGCCTAATGTTAGAACCACTGGCGGCACACGCATCGGGATCTCATCATCGCACAGTAGATGGGTTTATGCAAATGGAGGTGGCAGCAGAGGGACGTTATGCATTTTCATTGCCAGAACTGTTCAAGCTAGAGAGGCCCGTAGCCACAAGTGCCTCGCCTTGTACCTTTTTAGATCAACAGAAAATGTGTCTGGTAAATCTGTAGTGTAGAGTTGATAAAATCAGAAGAAAATGATATGGAGTCTGCGTAATGCATTGGATGCACACCTGGTGTGAACGTGTATGTAGCATGCTTTTAACATGTGATCTATCTGGTATAATGTGAAGACCTGCATCTATACTGCATTGATAAGAGGCGTCCAGAAAACAAATCTATCTGGATAGTGTTCTTTTGAAAGGAAATTGACCTTGGCAGAATTGTAATTGGATACCATGGGAGGACACACATCTCCCTCCATATGAGCCCTTGTTTTCTGGCTTCAGATGACCTCCCACTAATGATGTGAAGTGATCAGCTTGTTCTGTGACACCAGGGAAAAGGAGGAACGAGGCTGTTATTAGCCTGGTAGACACGATTGTGTGATGAAACTGCAGCAGGGATGCTTAGAGACAAAACCAAACAAACACAAAAGGGCCCACCATATGCTGTCCCTGGCTGGACGCACAGCGCAGCGCTAAGCTCAGCTCCATGTCATGTTTCCACACGATGGGTTGCCAGGTCTTTGTGACTAAACCCACCCTGTGGGAGGTCACCGCAAGGCCAGAAACCTGCAGCATTACCCAGTGCTAATACTGTAGATCTGGCGCTCAATTATAGAAGGAGCTTCAACCACTTTAAATATGGACGAACGAGAAATGACCCGTGGGACAGATGGTCATTTTGTAATGCTCTTGTAACAGAGAGGACTCCTTTTACTTTTCAGTCAGCACTGCACACTTAAATAAGTACTTGTGAATACATGGACAACCGTTTGGAAAATGGCTGATTTGGCACGCATCCCCCTTGGATTTCTGAGCCTGTGTATATGTGTGTGTGTGTGTGTGTGTGTGTGTGTGTGTGTGTGTGTGTGTGTGTGTGTGTATATGTGTAATGGAATTCTGTGTGGCTATGAGTCACCCTGTAACAGAAAACCCATCTCATCTAGACCCCCCACCCCCCCCCCCCCCCACACACACACACACACACACACACACACGCACGCTCACACACTCCTACTTTGCTGAGTCAACCACTCTACAGCACATTGTAGAAGATGAGGGATAAGCACTTTACACACACTACACCCACATATGCATGCACCAACACTGTCCTGTACAGACACATGCACTTACTCAGATTAAATGACATCACTCGCCATGTAGCCACTCTGGTATTGCCTTGCTGTCTGTGTGTTTACATGGGCCACTGTTTACATTTAACGCACTTGATGATAATCCAGATTATCATCTACTGTATATAGAACATATGGCCCAGCGCTGCTTCTTATATATTGTGCTGATGCCCCTTGAAAGGAAAGGGCACTATTGTGCCCCCCTCTGGAGAGAAAGTGTACTGTAATGCCCTGGTCCTGGAGGGTGAGCGCAGAGCAGAGGTTTACAGCAGTAGCTGGAGCCGGTGACGCACATAACGCCCCGGTTCCGGAACGTTCTGGCCTTGACGACTGAAGTGCGAGCTGCAGCGGCCATCTGCGATCACAGCTCTCGAAAGGGCACAATCTGGTCAACTCTCACACTCTTGCACTCTCTCTCTATCTCTCTCACTCTCTCACTCCCTCTCACTCTCTCTTGCGCTCTCTCTTGCGCTCTCTCTCTTGCGCTCTCTCTCTCTCTCTCTCTCTCTTGCATTCTCTCTCTCACTCTCTCTTTTTCTCTCTTGCGCTCTCTCGCTCTCTCTCTCTCTCCCATCACTCCCACTCTCTCATATCACAGGGCTTACTGGTCCGTATGTCTGTCTGCTCCCTGGCCTCTCCTGATAATGTGATTGGTTGTGGTATAGTGATGCTACCCCCCCCCCTCCCCCTCCCCCTTGCCCTGTGATGTGCTGTATGCCAAGGTTGATGACATGCAATGCAGAAGAGATGATGATGATGACTGTTGTGCCGATGCCTATGTGATTGATGGCGTTGATATGAACTCCGTAATGTGGATGATTCACAGTAGTTTGCAATGCTAATTCTAGTGTTCTCCTGTTTTTTTCCCTCTTCCTCTCCCCCCCTCTCTCTCTCTCTCTCTCTTCATCCCTCTCTCCTCTGCAGTGAACAGCATATCTCGGCGGCAGAGTCTGCTCTTCTGAGCGTGGGGAGGTGGCCAGAGATGGGACGTCGGTGTGGAAAGGAGGAGCTGAGACATTTCCGCGTGTGATGAAGGGATTCTAATTTAACTTTGTACCTTTTTTTTTGTTTTGTTTTGTTTTTGTTGTTTTTCGGATTTTCTGACTGTAATTATCTGGTCCTGTGGCATTTTAGTGTGGACGGGGTCACTAGATGTTTACATTTGAAATGCTGACATTTGATTTTTCTTTTTCTTTAATATAATATGCACTTCTTTTCCTAACCGAGGTTTACCACTCCAGTTATGCTGTCATTGCTGTCCATTTGTCTGGACATTGTTGGACAAGGAAGGACTTTTACGACTCCTTCAAGCGTTACAGTTCATCATAAATTCTGTTGCTCACGAATCCTACGAGCCCAGATATGAACACTACAATTTAGAGGGGAAAAAGGTTGTTTAGATTAACCACAAAGAACAAATCACACAAAGTATTTAGCAATATCTCTGACAATAGAGTATATATTTTTCCCTATGATCATTAACTATTCTAATGAAGGAACAAACATTTAGTGTATCGTATGGGCGGTGAAATCTGAGAGCAGGTGCTGTTGAATGTCATTTTTATGAAGATGAAGCTGGGGGACACCTCATATCAGTCTTCCACTGTCCTTTTGCTGGTTTGACACTCATTGACCCCCCCTACCCCCCCTGGGCCAGAGTGCACCTGCATCTTGCACAGCACCACCTGGATGATATTTTGTAATAGAATTGTTTCTGTTCTGTCATCTAGTTGCCGAGTTTACAATTTTACATCACCTTTTTTTGTAAAGCTCAACAGAACTTCTGTTGGTCTGTCTCACACAGTACATACGTTTCGTCTACATTGTCTTCTGGATTATTGGATATTACTCACTCTGGCATAGCTGTTTGTTTTCTTTCTTTTTAGTTCGTTGTTTTGGAGGCGTTTTAAACGCAGTGCATGGTCTATCTATAGACACACACACACACCCCCGGCAAAGACTTGCTGTGAAGTTCGCTGTCTTTGCTGTGCTGACTCCTCCAGTACTTGCAGGCGTCTATCTGTTGAGCTTGCGCCATGCACTTCATAGCGCCCACAGCAATAGCCTGAGTCAGCGGCCAGGTTCTTTAGCGGTACAGGGAGTCAGCTGAGGACTGTTTAGCCGGGAACAGTAGAGGGGTCGGGGCCTGTTCTCAGTATTCCCACCCTGTCTGTGATCACTTTAGGTGGTGTTGAGGGGGATGCTCTGTCTCAGGACGCACCAACCCACCTGTACTGTGCCCGGAGTCGGCAGGATAGGTTCGTGTCCAACTGATCTCCATTGGTGTAATAGCAGATCAACCGTTTAAAAGAAACCAAAGTCAAAAAGCTTCAATACTGTTGTTGTCCCCGAGCTGCCCTTGATATCAGTGCGCAACACTGTTGTCCAAGACCCCCTTGATTACTACTTGATAGAGATAGATACTGTTCTTATTTGTAACTTCCTTATGTTTTTAGACAGTTTTATATACTGGTGGTCATTTTCAGTGACTGACGATTCTAGCAATTCTATGGAGTCCCTTGAACCTGTGTTTAGTTTGGTGCGAGTTGTGACCCCATCTGATGACGTGATTTGTCTGTGTGCGTGTGCGTGTGCGTGTGCGTGTGCGTGTGTGTGTCAATGAGGGAAATGCGAAAGTGCATGGCGGTGTCATTGGTGGCAGACTGTGGTACGTTGTAAATAGCCTTAGAATGTTTTTTTTGCAGAACAGAACAGAGTACTGTGCAATGAGAGGAACCTCTTATCCTTATTTTTCAACAAACACACATAATCGATATCATTTTTGTTATAGTCATATCATTGATGATGTTGTGTTCTTATTTTTTAAAACAGGAAAAAACAATTGTTACTTCTTTAGGAATCCTTAACAGGTGTAGATATTTGGAATTTTTTGGTAGTCTTTCTTCCTCCCATGGTGAAAGTGGCTGTACTAGTAATGTAAGCTTTCATCAGGAGTTCTGCATTGGAATGCATTGTCATGGAAGGGCTCATGAAGTGGCCAATGGCAGTTGTGGGGATAGCCTCCTCTCCCGTCCTGTTCTGTATTGCAATAACTGTTCAACGACGCAATAACCAGTCCTTTGTACCAGAACCTTCCCAAGATTTGCCGTGAACCTAAGGCTTTCATACACTAAAATAACAACAGGTCCCAGACAAATGGACCCTATACACAGACCGAATGAATGCAGCCAGCAGCACAAAAAAAAAACTGAAATCCTTCAGTCTTTTTTAATATACACATTGAGCAGTCCATTTTGCATTTGATTTGGAAATGTTTTGATGTGTTTTTTTTGTAACTGACAAGAGATGTTATACTGAGCCAGTACAAGGTAAATTCTTGAAGCCTTCAATTTGGATAAAATGGGGTCGTTTCTCTTGTGCAGTGAGATAAAGGGGCAGTCTTTTTTTGTATGAAGCATAGTCAGTATTATTTGAGGTTCATCTTGTTCATGTAAAAGGAATCTGAAAGTGACTGATGTGGGCTTGAAATGACGTCTTTGTTCAGTTGCCTCTCGCTTTCAAGCTGCTTTTACGTAGCTCTGTAATATCCCAATGGCATTGAGTGAGTGTGTGTGTTTGAGTGTGTGTGTGAGTGAGAGAGAGAGAGAGGGAGAGAGAGACTACGCAAGAAGGGAGATGTGCATGGATATATTGTGTAAATTTGCAAACTCTGTACATATGTATAGTTTCAGAAATGGTACTCACACACATAGCAAAGCAATATCTGATGTACAAGCACATTTCACTTTGGGCAGTTCTTCAGAGGCCGACGCTTTTCTCTGTCGGCCATCCAGGCTTCTCTTCCTGCCATTCATGTGAAGGACTTTTACACTCAACACTTCTGAAGCCAGATTTTCTCTTTCTGTCAGACGAAAGGCATTTTCTCAGAATGAATCTGTGAGGTTATCTTTGGTACCTACAAACACTGACAAAAAAAAGGTTCATTTTGGAGAGATTTCTGAATAACTTCAAGAGCTGATCCAATGTTGTTTTTTATGGCAATAGATCATCATATCCACCAAAGCAAGTTTTATTTCTTCTAAGCGAGAGCACTGATTTAAGCAAAAAGAACTGTGTTTAGTGTGAGGGATAATTGTTGTGTGATGGCTGTTAAGAAAAGGCTACAATAATCATGACTTGACTGACTGTTGTACAAACTGATGTGGCTGCACTGAATAACACAGAACTTGCCATCACAATATCACCACCCAGAAATAATAATAATAAAAAATACATTCAGAGGCATATGTACACCTACACAGCTGGAAATACTATGTTTGTATGGTTGGCATGAATCAGGATAAATGTGAAAACCAATTTCAGGCAATACAATCGTTGGCCAAAACTCATGTTTGTGTGGTCCTTTACTCACAGTTTAGACTGTTCCTAAACTAAGACCTATTCTGGAATGGAGGCATACAACTGCACCATTGAAATTGTTTCATAATGACACTGCATTTAGTTGTGCCACTTTGAAGCATCCAAGTATGATATTTGAGTGTTTTAGATATGATTACATGATATATGCATTGTGAGGCTTTTAGAATTTGTAATTTCTTGAAGTGGAACTGATGACAGTGAGCCCTCTCTAATGAGGTATAGACTCGCTTATGGCAAACTCAATTAAACAGCATAATATGCTATCCTTCAAGACATACATAGCATTTCTGTCTGATTGATATACAGTATAGAATGAAATGATTTTTCTTCTCCCTATTTCTAGAAAACTGATAGACAAAATGATACTTTAGAAACACTCCCAGACACTTAGTCTTTAAGCTTTTAACATTCAAAAAGGAAAGTGCCTTTGAAAATTGACATTTTTGGAATTTGTAGCCTTGCTTTCAAAGATTAGTAGACCTAACAGCAAAGAAATTGTAATTTGTGCAAAAGAATGCAGTTTTAAATGAAGAAAACATCACTGACATGTTCTAAAATGAACACATGGTGCAGTGTGTTTGCTGTGCTTCTCTAGAGTCTATCCCTCACAAACCCAGACTTCTTTCACTGGAAATCCAGATAATATTCAACATGCAAGAGTCTTTCATATGATGGGCTATTTTCAACAAGTCGACTGTTTGAAGTACATGCGAGACAGACATATTATGCTCACATTTTGGTCAATATCACAGCAGCCATACTCTTTACATCACACACTATTGCGATTGCTCCTCTGTGTACTGTGAGCAGCTTTTGTTTGTGGACTGCCATTGGCTTTTATTGAGTCAACACCAAAGTTATCTGCAACCTTGCATGGTATAATTCTTCCAGATATGTGCTAAAGCTTATACCTTGCTATGTGATCCTTAGTTAGTTTCTTCCAAGTCACTGCAGAATATAACTAACTGTTATGGAATCACATACTTTGGATCCAAGTAAGAGACATCTTGAATATGTAATTGTTGTAAATTCCTGTTTATTCAGTGTATTCAAGACATATATAGTTCAATAAAGATGTGTACATTTCTCAAGAAACATTTATGTTTGTTGTATCAGTCAAACTCAGTCAAATATAGCTTTTGTTCGACCAATAGGCTACTACACTGCCTGTGCTTCTAGGCCTATGTATGGAGTATTGTTAGATGCACTTCTAAATATCCTATACTGTCTGATATGAAGTAGACCAGCTATGCACCCTTACCAATCAGTTTAAAACTTCCAAATGTTGTGATAGATGAGATGCTCCTCAAGTATTCCTGAGGTGGGAGGAACAGCACCTTTGCCTGAAACTGACAGAAAACGTCTATTTCATTATTTTCATTATTCATTAACTGAGTACAGTTGTGTCATGTGTACAGTTGAGACACCTTAAATATCTTGCCTGCAAACCAAGCCTGATCTATGATTTTTTGCTACACATGTGTGTTAGTGTTCTCTTTAATCATGGGAAATTTGGACACTGTGCATATCTCCTGTCCAAAGATATTGGCAAAAGTATTTTTACCATAGTGAGAATTTCACTTAACCATGTTCCTTCCACAGTGAATATCTTGTTACTCCAATGTGACTGTTATACTTTTCTTACATCATTGCAAAGGTCATTCTGTGCTCTACAAACTGACATATTTCATGGCATCCTTTCATGCAAGGTTGTTGCATTATTTAGAAAAAAGTGCAAGATGGTCAGAAGGGTACAGATGAGACACTTTGTCTCAACTGTACCCGGATAAAATCCCATTGGATTGCATGGTGTTTATTTGTGCATATTATGATGGCATTTAGGCAATATAGAACACAAATGTCAATAAAATGAATGTTTTTGATATTTAAACTATATATTATTAATGAATATATCTTATAACATGAAGATTTTAAGGATTACATCATAATTTGAAAATTAGCCATGATAAAACCAAGAAAAAAAAAGATATTTTCATCTTTAAACATTTGTCCCTGCTTTATGTCTATCTGATGCCACTTTAGATTAGAAATAGATTAAAATAAAAAGAAACACTCAGATTACACATTTTAAAAAGTTACATTTGCAGTGAATGGCTAGTCAGCCTTCCAGCATCATGAATGGGCGTCTCAACTGTACCATGCTACTGTCTCAACTGTACTCAATATAATTATATTAGGGTACGGTTGAGACAAAATACCACCTTGTGTTTATGAGTTAATTGTGAAAAATCTAAACAATTTACGGATATATACTTTGGGTTTTATTTTAGTGCACAGATCAAAGATATACCATGTAAGAACACAGTTATTTTCAATGGCTTTTTACAGTCAAACTTTCAAGTGGTAATGGGGAAAGCAAAAACTGTCCCAACTGTACTCTACCCTAGGCTATATAAATATCAGATTCAGTACCAGCCTCTACTGTTTGTTCAATAATTATGCCAAAGTATCCTGTTAAATGCTGGTGTTGATGTGTCCAGAAGATTGGCCACTCTCACTGTTTAGGGGACAAGTTAAATGTTATTTTATTATGAATTTTTACAGCAAAATCAGCACACCTCTAACAATTCTCAACTACAAATAGCCTAGGTCTACTAAAAACTGAATATCAGGTAGGCCTACAGTGTTTACCAGACTGATAGCCTATTCAAACAAACAAGTTTATTTGGGCCTGCATAAACATAAAGGCTATTACGTAGCTAATAGTTAAAGTAACATCCAGAAGGAAAAAAAGAGAGTAGCCTAACATAGTAAATACACAGACTGGGCCAATCTGCACTCATAGTAGGCACATTAAAAGAAAAATATTTTAAACTAGATTTTCTGACCATTTGCATGGGCCACAGTGTAGTAGGCTAGGCTAGAAAATCTATACGACCTGACCGAAGTCCATATTATTTATAGTTTTATGTAAAAAATAGGACAGGCTTAAACAATACACCTGCAAAATGCGTCGACGGGTTGGAAATGGACAGAGGTTGATTACATCTTGCATTGACTCTTATCCCTTGCTATCAAATGTACTTTCGTTGATTGGTAATGTCTTCCAAGTCATTTCAAAATGGCAGCGCGCCTGACATCTACACGTGAAGTGTTTACTGAAGGTGTAAGAGCTGTTTTGGAAACATGGCCTGTGCTTCAAGTAAGTAGTTGCCATTCAAGATTGGGCACATGATATAGGTATCGCAGATATTTAAGCAACTACGAACAGTTCTGTAATTCCTTTGTAATGTCCTGAAAAGATTCAGCTTATGTGCTAGCATCCGCAATAGCCCGACCACAATCACAACGTTAGGGATTCTCTGGGATGACCAGCGACAACTTGCATGTTTTTGTTGGACATTTAGGTATATAAAATGTTGAATTATATGTTGGATTATATGTGGAGGTTGAAAACCAACGTCTCACGGGTTGATGTGTGTGGTTGTAACCGAGCTGGTCATTTAACTTAAGTTACAAAGTTTCCGTGAAGTATCCAACATCACTTCAGTATGCAAGTTTCCATTACAAGTTAGCCTATCACCTGAAAAATGGAATTTCCGTATGCAGTCATCAAATGTTGATGTTCTCCTATCTGATATGTAATGATCCTGCATCAGATCGCTGTTGACAACGGCTTTGGAGGCGTTTACAGCCAGCAGAAAGCAGACTGGATGGTGGATGCTGTACAGCAGTATTTCCACGATAACAGTAAGCTATGCATGGAAATGAACTGTTTGAAAACTAATATATTCAGAAGATTCCTCTGTTAGAGTTTTATTGCATTTCAATGTACTGTATTCTCTATTATTGACAGGTGATCTGCAGCAATATGAAGTGGAGGACTTCATATCAGAGTTGATGAATAATGAGTTTGATACCGTGGTGGATGATGGAAGCTTACCTGGGGTGCGTGCGCTAATCAAAACAATTGTGTCTGACCTAATTAAAGTTTCAGTTTACGAACTTAAATGACAATACTTTTTGTTAATTGTTTTTACCATGTAGCCTAGGCCATCAGTTACAAGTACTGTCAGGACAAAACAGATCTATTGATGGCACTTATCAATACTCTGCTTCTTCTCCCAGTAGCCTAATGTGAATATTTATATATATTTTTTCCTGCTAAGTAGGTGGCACAGCAGGTCTGTCAGATGTTCAAGCAGTGTCAACAAGGTAAACCGGAGGAGGTGAAGAGTCAGATAAGCCAGCTGGCCAAGAAGAAGAGTACGGGCAGGGTGAAGGCCACTGCTGGCAAAAGCCCAGAAGAGGAAGAAGAAAGTGATGATGATGATGGTCCAGAGGTTCGTACGGTTTATTTCCATTCAAATCAGGGGTCAATCTTATTTTCAGTGTTAGTTTATGAGAAGCCTAGCCTTAGGATGGGATTATCCAAGCGTACAGAGTTATGATTTGACCGATGCCAATAGAACTCGACAGTCCCGCGGCCGCCCCTCCTCCAAGAGAGCACGCCTCTCGTGCAGTAGAAATAAAGCGCAGACTTCCCATACTAATGTTCAATCTTAAAAGATTGAGCTTAGTATGGTGACTAGCCTAGCCTAGCTATCACTACACAAGCTCAAGCACAAGATGCGTGATCAATGGGCATAGTTCAAATGACTCTGTACGCTTGGATAGTCCTTCAATCAATCAGACCAATGACCCGGGTGCACCTGGTGGATAAGGTGGTGTGATTGGTTCCAGCAAAAGTGGAATGAAAGCAGGAGAGATAAATGTGCAAGTTTTCCAGCCTGAGCTGCAGGGTGAAATCCAATCGCCAGCAGATCGGGCTGGGTTTACCCAGTCTATGAGAAGCCAATACTATAAAAAGAGAAGAAAGAAGGACTTCTCTTGTGTAGTTTTAATTAAGCTGGGAAATTGTGACTGGTGATGGGGTAATGTGCTCCAAAAGAAAGAGAATAACACAACAAACATGACATGACCAAACAACAAAGATAAAATGGATAAAAAGATGGAAATTGAAATACATATAGGAACAAGGAAATAAATAATCAATAATAATACATGATAATTAAAAAATAAGTATTAATAATATTTGAATTACTTAAATGGCCTTAAGCCTAATTAAAACCTTGCCAGAATAAATATGTTTTTAGTGATTTGCAATGAATACACTGTCAGAGCAGTCCTTCGTTCAGGAGGCAGGGAGTGCCAGAGAGTGGGGGCATAGTGACTAAAGGCATCACGTGCTGAATTTGAACTTTCTGACACTAAAAATGACCTTACTGTACTATAACTGACCCTAGACAGATGGGTTGAGCCCTTGAGTCCTGGATCTGTCCGAGGTTTCTTCCTATATGTACCTCCAGTTCTAGGGAGTTTTTCCTCGCCCCTGTTACTCATTGGCCCTCTCTGAATGTTTAACACTTTGTAAAGCGCCATGAGTCATGTGTAATGTTTTGGCGCTCTATAATTGAAATGAAATTGAAATGGAAAAACCTTATAAGATGATGAAACACAGTCTTGGAAATATGTGCTTCTGAAAGTTAAGATCAGCTTCAAAGATCACGCCTACATTTCTGACATTATCACTCAGGGGAGTTAGCAATAAATTAAACTGATGTCTCAAGACCGTGGGACCTACTAAAAGAATCTGTGTACTGTGTAGAGTGCCTTAAGTCCAGTGCCGTGTATATTGTATGATGCTCTCAGTTGTGCCATGTCATGAAGACTTGTTGTCCAGTGACTTAAACCTTCTTTCTGCCACACACTTTTACATTTGTTTTTTTCCCCCCGGCCACCCGAAGGCAATGGAGTGTGAGGGAGCAGCGCAGACGAGCTCGAGCCATGCACCGCCCCGAGAGGCCAACCCCCCTGCCCCGCCCCCAGATGAGGCGGAGGTCGACGACGGATGGACGGTGGTGCGCAAGAAGAAGTGATGTAGCAGCCTGGGCCTCAGATGGCGCCCTCGAGGGGTCAACAACAACCACGGCATGTGTGTGTCTGCCGGAAGTTTTCCTTCCTGGATCCTGTCATGTCACTTCTACCGTTAAAAGCCATTTGACCTCTCTCTGCTGGGGTTATCAGGCCAGCTCAGCTAACTCGCACACATGATGGGTGGAACTCCGTGACTTTATATACTTCCTGTTATTTTTCTGTTACCTCCGGAAGCCAGAGAAGGGCAGCTGTTCCATCAGTGGGACTAGGGGAAGCCTCTGGAAAAACTTGCAGATTGAATGTACAGTTCTCAACTAATCCTTTAGCATTTTATTTCTCCATCATGATGTGTGTCCAGAGAGCCTTTGTGTCAGAAGGATGCTTCACATCTCTGTGTGATCAGGTTTTATGGGATGTTTGGTGAAGCCAGAGAGGCTTGAAATAACTGGACTACCGACTGACTCCAGCCTGATTCTGTGTGGTTGAATTCCTTTGGGTGGATTAAGGTGATGAACCTTGTAGGGGGGAAAATGCTTTTTAAAAAATTAAATTATTCAACATTTTTCAGTCCACTCTGCTTGGAATTTGTCTAACTGAAGGAAAGTTAGATGGTAAAAATAAGCCGTATTCTGTAATCCTCTGAAAACCTTATGCAGTTACATCATGAAATCTAACAGAATGCAAAATATGCATTGCAGATTAAAGTTGTTTGTAGGATTAGCAGATAACTTTATTTGCCAGTGTTTTTCACACTAAAATACTTTGCTTGGAATATTTCACCCTTTCCTCAGAACACAAAAAATATTTTTTTCACACTGCATTCACAAAACCTCTGTCTCTCTGTGCTGTTTTCAGGTCTTACACAAAGCCAGTCCAAAATAAAAACTCATTTATTACACACTACATCCCAAACAATGCAAAACAACACTGAGGGAACATAGACCCAGAATAAAGTTCATCATGGGTACTTTCAGCTCAGTTCTTGTCCAGGTGCTTATCAAATGAATGTGAGGTGAAGTAGATGGAATTCACAGGGAGAAAATGGTACACAGTGCAAGGAAGGACTCTATGCACTTTGTTGTACCTGGAATAAATACCTACCTACTTACTGCACATACTACACCCAGAGTATTTTTTATTGTGATAGCTAGCTAGATAGATACTTTATTGATCCCTAAGGGGGAATTAAAATGATGCAACAAAGATAATTTCCTTGCGATGTAATTGTCAGAATGGCTGTGTATCCTGAAAGGGTATTGGCAGTATTGTGTTGTGAGGTACTATGTGATGCCAACCTTTATTCACAACTCACTAATACAGGCATGGTAAACATCACAGTTGCACAAATTTCATCTGAAATTACAGTACTGGTCCTGGTCATTCTCTTCCTCAAACACGTTCTTCCTCAGTCCTCTGCCTCATTTGGTTTACATCCATTGTTGGTATTAAACTAAAAATGAACCTGAGCCGCCAGTGTACTCAACTGGGGTTTACTGTTGCCATTATAGCATCCACAAGTGTGAACTATTTTGAGTTGTGTGTAAGCAATGGTATATGTGCTTCACTTGTGTTTACTGTCTACCTCCTGTGGTGACCATGACACATCAAAAATGCACCATCAGAGTGAACAGTGTGTTTCAGTGACTGAAAGAGTACCTGCAAATGTGTAAACAAAGTGTAATTGATCTGAGAACTAGATCGAGGTCTCTGAGCATTTGGTTCAGAGAATGGGATTTACGGATTCACAATTCAGAAACACAGTATTTTGTTGCAAACAACAATCAGCTGTGCTATGATGGCAATACCAGATTTCAATAAACAAAACTAAAGAAATATTGTAATATTTGTATCAGAGCAATGCATCAGAGCTGTGATAAAAGTGAACAAACTAACTTGACTGTAAAATTGATTGAAAATTATTTCTGCACATTGTAGAAACAGAGAGGAGTCTAAAGAAGCCGAACTGTCTCGTTCAGGTTTATTTCATCTTTATTATTCTTCTCCGGTCTCCAGTGGTCATACACAGTATCGTATGTTCACAAACAACAAGCATTCCACACACCAACTGGCGAACATATATAAAAAAGTGAAGGCATATTTTCCCTCTCTAGTTCTCATTTTTACACATGGCATATCAAGGCACTATTTTAACATATAAATACGTGACCAGCCGACAGAAGACGACCATACATCTCGAAAACGATCGACAGACTGCAGACATTTTATTCCAAACATTTACATAAATCAAAGCTCCGTAATAATAATAATAATAATCATAATAATAATAATAGTAATAATAAGAATAGTAATTAAAAAGAAACGTAGACTGAGGTTACACTGTGGCTAGCTGTGTGCTCAGAGTCAGGTAATCTGAAGTTTGTCTTACCATAATACTCGTGATACATTCGGAGATGTGTGCACCTGGGAGTATAGGAACTGACCGACTGCTGGGAGAGTGCAGGGGAAGGATTAGCATGTGTCTGTGTGTGTGTGTGTGTGTGTGTGTGTATATATGTGTGTGAATATGTGTGTGTGTGTGCGCACGCAGGAATAAGCAAGGAGGGGATCTAGTCAAAAAAGTGGAAAATAGCATGGTTTGGGTATGTGGTGTATGTGTGTGTATACAGTACGTGTGTGTGTGTGTGTGTGTGTGTGTACGTTGGGAGTTCATCTGCTAGTGCTGTTGAGACAAAGCATGTACAAAGTACTGACAGTTTCTCCTATATGTGTGTGTGTGTGTGTGTGTGCGCGCATAAGGAGTTGCTCCAATGCCTTTGAGTGTGTGCTACATGTGTGCGTATGTGCAAGGCTGAGTTGCTCAGCCCTCTGTGACTGTGTGCAATGCATACACTACGACTATATAACTCATCCCAGTGTATTTAAGTGAGTGAGGAGTCTTGTCCTCCAGTGCATGAATCATATGTGGTGTTGTCAGAAGTTGCTCTATTGAGTAGAGGTGTGTGTGTGTGTGTGTGTGTGTGTGTGTGTGTAAGTGTGTGTGTAAGTGTGTGTGTAAGTGTGTGTGTAAGTGTGTGTGCGTGTTATGAGTTGAGCCAGGGGTGCCGCAGACACTCCGCTGCCGTGGCCCTCTTCTCGGGCAGGAACTCCAGCATGGTCAGCAGGAAGTCGCTGAACTGGGCCGCCTGCTCCAGGGGCCACTCGTACTTCTCCAGCAGGACCTCGAACAGACCCCACGGCTTCAGGTTGGCGATGTGCCGCAGCTCTCCTGACACCACACACACACAGCACACACAGTTAAGATTTATACACCAATCACACCAATCACACCAATTACACACACACACACACACACACACACACACACACACACACACACATACACATGTGCACGCATACACAGACACACACACACACACAGACACACACACAGACACAGACACAGACACACACACACAAGGTAACATATACGGTAGAAGCCATCACTATATCCCAAGGTGCATTCTGTTCCACATGGCATTTCAATGTCCCATTCAAAAAGTATGTATTTGGCGCCCCCTAGTGCACAAAGACTAAAATGTGCACAACATGTTAAAAAAACGATTTGAGATTTTGAGTTTTGGTAGTATTGAGCTTTGATGGTTCGAGGACCATACATTTGAGGGGAAAAACAAGCATGAGGAGTACATATCATCGACAGACAAACAGACAGACAGACAAAGTGAATGTGAGAGGACGCGGGCAGGTGGCAGCTGAGGTGACGGCTGACGTGCATCTGGCCGTGGTGATTTAGTGCGCCGTGTTGGCAGACGGTAGTGAATTTAGAAACAGGTGACAACTTGAGTTACAGAAACAGGAGCCGTCCCTGGTGGCCGGTCTCGGAGTGTGTTTGCGTAACTAGAGATCTCGCTCCAGCACGTTTTCGCCACGGTTTAGTAACACAGTCGCGATTTCAAGACCTGGTAATGGTCCTGACAATCTCCCCCAACTGCCTATATTTAGACTAGTTACGGAGCAAACACAGAAAGCCCCTAAGCAGTACACCGCCTCGTGGAAACCCCCCTCGTTATCCTGGACACACACCTGAAACACAACCAAAGTGGTCTCTTTGGGCCATTTCTCTCTGCTGTGACAGCGAGTCCAGTCTGTGGCTTACCTCTGCGGTTGAAGTACTCGCGCGAGTAGCGTCCTGAGAGGGCGTGGTGAGGTGGAATGGCTCCCAGCAGCTCGATGATGTGAGCTATGTGATCTGTAACAGGGGACAGCCAGCGGACACACACAGGACAGGTCAGACCAGTTCGGACAACCCTCTGCTGCTCAACTCAAACACACTCCAAACTGACTCTGAGAGCTACTGTGTTTCCTCTGTGTAACAATACAACAGTAGTTATTGTTAACAGTAATAACAATAGTCGGTATGTAAAAAAAGCAGGCCAGATGGGCCAGACTGTATATAAAGCAGCATGTAGAGACCATAATGTCTATCAGCAGAGAGAGACAGAGAGAGTGAGGGAGGGAGAAAGAGGGATAAACAGTGAGAGTCAGGGAGAGAGAGAGAGAGAGAGAGAGAAGAGTGTGATCAAACCTTCATCTCTGGTGTAGTCCTCTCCTGAGTGAGGCTCAAACAGATAGTCTCCAGTGGCCAGCTCAAACGCCTGTGTAAGCAATCACAACAACACAACACACACACACACACACATGAATTTCTCCAGAGTAACATCACAAACACCGCTATGCACATACACACAGATGAAGCTCTCTAGAGGAAGTTCAGCAATGCTACCACCACACACGTAGAAACACAGTGGTCTGTTCAAATAACCATAGATAAACCATCTCAGTCCACATACTGCCACACAGTAGAAACACAAACGGACAAACATGAGGCAGTTAAAGAAGCACAGTGTTTCCCACACATTGACTTATTTACCGGCACAAACTGAAGACTGACCGCCACACCAAGATTGTTTTTTCTTGTCCTATCTAAATTCAGTCAAGTCCTGTTTAATTGTGCGCTGCTATGTGGACCCATAACTAATGCAGCCTCTGTCCCGTTCTCCTTTTCTCTCTCTCTCCAGACGAACACCTCCTCTGTGTGCTCACCACTTCAAATGCTATCGCAGTATGTTGTTGTTGTTGGAATTGTTTTCTTTTACAGTCTACGTTTTGAAGACGACAGGCTAAAATGCAATTAGCATCTTGACCATACTGTGATCTGTTCAAAACTGTTGCATTCAACTGAACTCTGGTAAGTTCTTGTCAACGTTGTCAATTGTGGCGACCAGGCTCCTCAATTAAATTATTTGCAAGCTTGGAAACATCCATGGATAGGTCTGGTCTACCTAAGATAATGTTAGGATACTGCTAGGAGAAGGATAATGTTACATCATAGCTACTTGTAGGCTACAGTATATCGACTATGCTAATCATGCAGGATAAATGTAACTGTAGCATACTTTTAACTTTCTTGACCCCTATTCCATCCAGATGTAACTCAAGAGGGCTTGTCCCCAGGATATTAAAGTTCTTGGTTTGACATTTTACGCTATTTCAAATAGGTCCATCTCCAAGCTTTATCCAGTGCTACTGACTGGTGGACAGCTAACACAGCTATAAGCAGGCCAGTTGACACCAGTAGAATGTGTCAATACAATGGAGATCGCTCTAATCAGGGTATCCATAGGCCAAGCACAGGCCTATTGCACAGTGTGTAACCAACAGCCTAGCACAGCAACTAATATCTGCCCCACCACCACAAACTGAGTCCAAGTCTGTGGGAAACGCTGAGAGAATATGCTATGCAACTCAATTTAGGGGCGGAGAGGGGTGATGGGTGGAGCTGTGTGTGTGTGTGTGTGTGTGTGTGTGTGTGTGTGTGTGTGTGTATAATGTGTGTGTTTGTGTGTGTGTGCGTATGTATAGTGTGTGTGTGTGTGTGTGTGTGTGTGTGTGTAGTGTGAATGTAGAGTGTGTGTTCCCTCACCATGCAGGCTGTGCTCCAAATGTCTGCGGGGGTGCCGTACTCAGCCCCTATGAGCACCTCTAGGGCGCGGTACTGCCGTGTCTGAATGTCCTCTGTGAAGTGCTTGTGCTGATGGAGAGAACAAGAGGGGAACAAACCATTAGGGACACTAAAATCACACAATACATTAGCCGTCTCAATGGACAATTTATTCAAAGGGAATAAGCAGGGAATGGGCTCTTATGCTGGGTGAGCGCTGCTGACTAACAGGGGAGCTACACCAGGCGTGTAACTGAAGCGTTCCGTTCGCATTGCGTCTGTTGCAACAATTACCTTCCACTATAATTAACGGAAGTAGCTACACCAGACGTGATAGCGGCGTGTAAAACATAGCCTATTCTTCTAAAATGTTTTTTTTCGCGTCGCAAACGGAACGCTTCAGTTCCCGATGTAGCTTCCCTGTAATGATTCAATTACTAAATTGAAAATAAGGAAAAACTGTCTCATTAGGAGACATCCACCACATCTACTGTAGTCGACAGGTTTGTTCCCAATTCTGGTCGGATATCTGAGGACACTCACCACCCAGCAGGCGTTGCCCAGGTCTGCTATCTTGATGTGGATTTTGTCTGCGTTCTGTGATTCCAGTGGGTTCACCAGGAAGTCTGCAGCGCTGTACGCTAACCGCAAAACAAACACAGAACACAGGCGTCACCCTTACGCCACTAGCCTCAGTCAAGTACTCAATCACAGGAAATGCCCCACTACAATGACCCTGACAGCTAAAACCATCATACGGACAGCTATCTCTCATACAAATCTAATGCTAACCATTGATATCAGCAACGCTACATCCACTATGATAGATACACTAAGAAGTACTGCATATACACTTCTAATAAGCACAATTGATCAAAAAGATAACATTTTGTATCTAAATATGATTAACATGAATACAACTTTGTAAATGTGTACATAATACATACATACAACATCACATTCATAACACTTCATGCCAACATTTGTATACATACAAGAATATCACCCTGAGGATCACATACTTTTGAAAATAGACATGGGGCATCCGACAAAAGTTATGCTAGAAGTTATGCACCCCGGCTATACCAGGTCCGCAACTGAAGCATTCCATTCGCGGAGTGTAAAAATAGTTTGAGAAGACTGGTCTTAATTTTTTCTAATGTACGTGCCGCCATCATGTCTGGTGTAGCCAGTTCCATTGAATTAAGCGGACGCTGACTGTTCCAGCAGAACGCTTCAGTTACGTGCCCGGTAATTGGCTCCCTGTAAACGCTCACTTGCATCACATCCTGTTTGGACACAGCGTAATAATGACCCCACTCACAGGAGGAGGAGAGGGCCGAGCGCTGGCTATCTCTGCCTGTGGAGTAGCCGGACAGCGTGGAGAGGGCCGACTCGGAGGTGGTCGAGAGCACCGAGCTGGACACGCCGGACAGGCACGAGCCGGGGCTGGAGAAGCGCATGGGCCCGCCACCGCCGCCGCCGCCGTGACCGTTGCAGCCGTCCTCCAGCCACGAGGAGCCCGACTCAGGGCTGCCCTTACTGCCGTGGGGCCGCAGGTTCCCGTTTCCGTTTCCGTTGAACACGGAACGACCTGCCGAGGGACAGAGGGGAATCAGTCAGAACCTGTGCGCGTCCAAACCCATCCTTGAATGCTATAAGGGTGCTTTACGGGTCTGTTTTCAGCTCTGTTTCAATATCGTCATGAATGCTCAATAAGTTATACATTTCCCTTAACATGAATCAGTGAATAAGCATGATCTCGTTAACCTATGCGTTACCTATGTGTTATATGTGTGTTTACTCAATGATTTGTTCAAGTTTTTAAATAAATCTAATCAAACCTACGTAAAGGTGTCTATAGTGCATGCATGCATGTTGCAACCCACCTAACTAGTGAGAGAAAGAAAAAGCCACACACACCTTTCGCCGGAGGCTCCTTCCGCAGGCGCGCCTGCCTGCCCTCTGACCTCCGTGTCTCACCTGGCGGGAGGCCCTCGGCCTCCTCCTCGTCGTCGTCCTCGTCGTCCTCCTGCAGCCTCCACAGGGCCCTGGCGGCCTGGCTGCCCTGCGCGGTGCCTGTCCCCGCGGCCGGCTCGCCGTCCAGCTCCTCCAGGCGCTGCAGGTCCTGGAGCCGCTCCTCCAGCAGCCGCTGCTGCCGCTTGGCCTTCCGCTTCAGCTTCTTCTTCTTGTTCTTGGAGATCTTCCCCATCTGCACAACAGGCGACAACAGGGGCAAGCAGGGCACCGCCGTCAGTGGGAGCTCGGAGTAGAAATGGTCAGTGGCTTAACGGTCAACGGTCACAATCTATTTATCATTGTTATGATAATGATAAGAATAATCATCATCAGCATCATTATTATTGGGGTTATTATAATCCATCATTATCATTATTATTATTATTATTATTATTATCATTATCATTATTATTATTATTATTATATTAGTGTTGCCATTGACATTTATTGTCAATAGCAACACCATACATTGGTCATTATTGAGGATGTTGGATTGTTATTGAGTCAGTTCTGAACAATATTTGAGATGATTTCAAATAAACTAGTCTATATTTAAGTAGAATGATGCGTTACTGATAATAGAAGTCCCACCCATCCATTATGAAATAAGGACAAAGTGTTCACCCAATGTGTGTGAGTATCCAACGGATTCATGTGTGCATAACGACTGAAACACGCCCTCCCCCAAAAGACTAAACATTGCAGCCACCCCAGAGAAGCCCCCCGTCTCTGAATATAACGCTGCGGCATGTCGGAAAAAAAAAACAGTCTGCTGTTGTCCTATTTGGACGAGCAGTGGCCTGACACAGCAGTCTACAGCCATGCGGCCTCTGGTACTGTACTGGGTACTGGACAGTCAACACCCGACACCCGACACTGCCTCACCATTTCCTGCTGGGGGAGGCTATTTCAGGCCAGCGCTCCGCTGCCCATATGGGTGGATGGGTGGGTGGGGGTGGACTACTGAGAAAGCAGCTCCACTGAAGGCCAGTGTCGCTGAGTTCCGTGGCGACATGTGTGCGGCTGAACGTGAGCGGGCAGTGGTGACGAGGGTGTAGTGGACAGGGAGGCGGGGGTGGAATGCAGGGGTGGGGCGGGGAGGGGGGGGGTTACAGTTTACAGTTTACAGTTTACAGCTGTACAGCAGGGAGGGTTCAAATGTACAGCGCTCAACTGTAATGTGCTATGACTACATATCTACACAAATGAACTATGAGGGCGTTGGAATATATTTGTGTCTGAGAAGGCAGACATCTTAACAGGTAAAGCACTTGGATTTGACACTGTTTTCAGAAATTGTGTCTGCGCCTCTAGGGCAGTACCACAATTAACTGCTACAAAATGAAAGTCTGGGCATATAGCAGCTTGAGCAGTTCCTCCAATACTGCAGCAAAAATACAGAATATGATTGTATCTCTTGTAGTACCACACAGAGCCAAGCCACACCGGTCTATTCCACTTCAATTCAATTGCCTATATGCCCTGCACTTCCTGGAGGGCTTTTCAGCCAGCTCAAACATTTCCCGATTGACCATCACCTGCATTGTTTTAGCATACCTCTTTATAAAGACCCAGTTGGGTGTTCCACTTAGTGAATGAGCGTACTAAAATGCTGAAGGATTTATGCATGTGTCGAAGTCGAGTAAAGAGTTGCACTGTTGGGCATAAATAAGATGCTTAGAGTCTGAGTGAACATGAAAGGAATATAACAGAATATAACAGAAGGTGCCATTATGGACGCTTCGCCGGAAATACAGTACATGTGCTGGCTGAAACAGCTAGCATGGCATATAGTCCATTTCAAGTCTTCAATTCCTACAGAGCACACAAACAATGCGTGGAAACCATGTGCCTTCCGAGTGCTGTGGGTTTTCTGCCTTGAATAAAGCTGAAAACAATTTCCCCGGCGTTGCTGAAATGTCACCAGCTGCCGGTTTGTATTGGTGCACCACTGCAGGTCGCGGCGCTGCGGGAGGCCCATCGATCAGCAGCCGCTGTGGGTCTACATCACGGGGTTACCGCCGGTGTCAGCGGATGACACTGCTGATATTTCAGCGGGGGGGGAACGCTGCTTCTACACTCCAGACCACAAGGATGCTGGGGCGAGTGGCCTTTAGGGAAGTTGGGAATGCGACGGAACACTGCCGCCCTGACATTTCACTAAACACCTACCGCACAGGACCAGTCAGAAATGACTATTTCCAGGTGCTGATGCCAGTTCTGTGCAGAATGTTGGCCTGAGTACTCGCTGAGCTAGACTGACTATGCTTTGTGCTGGAAAAGAGGAACGTGTAGAGTTCTTTTCATCCGCGGGGAAAAAAGGCGAAAGGTAAGGAAAGAAAGTGAGGAAATAAGTATGAAAGGGACACAGACGGTGACAGCAAAACGTCTGTTCTCTTAGGGGACAACATTTCAAAACACTGACACAATCGCAAAAAAGCTGACGTTTGATGGGTGACTTTAAGGAGCAGTCTGTGCTTCGCATCTCTCTCTCTCTTTCACACACACACATACACACACACACACAGAGGAGTGTTAAGTTGGTGAAGTGAGAAAGCTTGTGTTGAAGGCACTCCCAGGATATGCGTTTCAGTTGCACGTCTCTGCGCTAATTAGGAAATATTAATACCTCAGTCCATGATGGAAGCAAACTGTTAGTGAAATGGAACCGATAGAAACGGAGCATATGAAAATTTAAACAGCTTCCAAGGGTGATGTGGGGGCCATGTCTTGATGCCAAGTACAGTATGTGCTTGATTACAGTGGCATTTGGGAAAATGGAGTCAGGCAGATGAATTGCTTTGGGTTTGACACTGAATTGCAAAGCGATTGGGGGCGAAAGATCACACTGTGTAGATCATGCAGTTGCACGAGTCGAGTAACAGCTTTCTTTAGTCTGAATTCCAAATCATGAAGAACTGAAAATGTAATGAAACGTTTAAGCTAGATATCATCTGCATACACATTTTGCTTTGTTGCTTACTTGGTAGTTAAATTTGTTTGCTAAATGAAACTTTATAAGTTAATAGTTACTATGTTAAATTTACAACAAACATAATATGAGTTAATATGAGAGACATTATTTCCCTCTCACTATTCCATCCATAGGAACATCAGACGCACACAGTAGATGGGTGATTTAAAAAGCTGTAAAACCCACCACATCACCACAGCAAAGTCTACTATTATACTGAGGCATCACAAACAGCTCTTAAATTATGATTGTGCAGTGAGCAAACCAGATGCAACATCTTGAGAAAGGTCCATTACATCCACCGATTAAGGAAAACAAAAAGTCAACATCGGCATCTTCCTTCCATTTGAGATCTGTCTGATCAAATCTATACTCTATCTACAACACAGTTATGCCAAAGCCGTTTTCACTTTAGACTCCAAAAGAACCACAACTGTTTGCTCATTGAGTTTCTTTCAGAGATCAGGGAACATAAACATAAAAAAAAGAATGTATAAAAAAACCCACTAGACTGTATGATACCAAGATTGATAGGATTAAACATGTTAATAGTACACACACCAGTGGCCGAGGTTAGCATTAGTATTGAGCTGATTGTGAAATTCATGAGGTAGTTGCTGGTCTGTCTACACAATGAACGCTACATATTCTCATGTAGAGGGATGAAGGTTTTGTTTTCCTCAATCAGTGCGCATCACAGTCACATGCATCATGCTGACTGGACCTGCATATTCATGAGGCCCAAGATGTGCCTAAGTGTTCACACCATGACACTACACCCTCCCCAGTGGTCTTTTCGACTTTTTAATTATTATTTATTTATTTTTTTTGGAAAAAAACAGGCACGGCTCTGGACATACCTGATTTTCCCTTGGGGCGGAGCTAACTGCCGTCAGAAACAGAAGGGGGGGAAAGGAAGGGATAGATAAACCACAATGATCACAGAGAGAAAGAAAGGGAAACATAAGAAAAGAAAAAAAAAACAGAAAAGAAAAAAAACAGGACAAGTTAGAAACAAATAGAGACTGAGAGGAAATGGGGGTGACAAGAATTGACAATGACAGTGACAGAGAGAGAGAGTGAGAGAAAGAGAGAGAGAGAGAGAGAGAGATACAGAGAGTGGGAAAGACAGAGGATAGAGAGAGAGAGAGAGAGAGAGAGAGAGATGCACAACATGCAGATAAACATCCAGACACATTCCATTAACAACCTTTGGGGTGGAATCGGGCCTTTAAGCCACTACATTCCACCTCAATAAAAGTCATCTATGTAATATTTTGGCTAAACTCCCTTTTTGAACTAGAAGAAGTGATCATCAATAAAATGTTGACTCAGAAGATTGTTCAGATTGCTAAGAAGAGGGTCAAGCATTCCACTTAGCTTGCTTGTGTCGGATGTAATAAGGCAGTGTTACAAACCTCACATATTTTAGAGCAACACTTCCAAATACCATTGCAGTGTCTGCACTCTACTGAGCTGGAGATCTAATGATCATAAATGCAAATTCTTACACTGTGTCAATGATTATGCATTTAATTAACTCAAGGCTCTTTGGCCCGATTTATAAGAACATAAACAAATATAAAAAAAAAAAACATTCAGTGAGTGCACAACTCATTCATTCATTCATTCCAGTATAAAAATGTCACACTCCTTAGGCAGATGCTTCCTGGCACGTCATTGATGCTAACTAACTGGGGGTGTGTCCTGGGCCTGACATACAGCAACAAACTGAAAAGCACGCATGTCACTGGAAGGCGGGGCTTACCAGAGGAGCCTGAGGGGGGCGGGGCTCCAGACTGCTGCCATATTGTGGCCTCGGCAGCCAGGCGCCGGATGTACACCTCGTTAACGTCCAGCAGGATGTTCTCTGGCTTGATGTCTGTGTGGATGATCTTGCATTTGGTGTGTAGGTAGTCTAGACCTTGAAGAACCTGAGCGAGAGACAGACAGAGAGAAGGAGAGAAATGGAGAGAGACAGACAGAATGAGAGAGAGGGAGGGAGAGGGAGAGGGAGAGGGAGAGGGAGAGAGATAGAGATTAATGGGATATGAGATCTAAGGATCAGTTACACTGCGATGACAGGGACTGGGAATTTGCACATCCGAAATGAGACTTCAGCAACTTCGGCACTTACATAGCTTACGCTGACACAAGAGTGAGGCATCTAACAAGCGTAACAGAATTTAAACCCAGCCGTCAGAACCATGTCATGATGTATCAGACTGCATAATTAATAAGTCCCTGTGGCCCCTGTAAATGTGCAGCCCACAGAGTTTCGAATAAGGAACTGGGTAAACAGGATTAGCCTCATATAACTTTAAGTCTTTTTAAAAGTACATCTTTGGACTTTTGCCTTTATTAAGACAGGACAGTGGAGAGTGACAGGAAACAAGTAGGAGACAGAGATTCGGAGGGATCCGGAAATGACCGCGGGTCAGACACTGCAGCCGCTTGCCTTTAGTCTTAACACAAACTGGAGGAAGTCCCCTTCACTACACTGGTTTCATTTGAACATGGCGAGGCGAGTACAGATCTATAGTGGGTCTAGGGACCAGGACTCACCTGTTTGAGGATGCTCTTGACACAGACCATCGGCAGGCCCATGTAGTTGGACTTGATGATGTATTTCAGCAGCTGATGGCCGAGCACCTCGAGCACCATGCAAACATCTTAAAAAGTTCAGAGTTCAGGAAACAACTCCACATTGTTTTCCATTTAACTCATACATTCAATTTTCATTCAGTTGCCTCTACTATCAGTCACCTGCAGTTAAACTGCTTGGGCAAGGATACGGACACCATTAACACCGGATATTTTGAAGTCATCAATGAGCTGTACAATAGTCTGTCGCTTTGGGTCTGAAGGGTCACTGTCACGAACCTGATGCAAACAGGAAAGTTGGTAGAAATACATATTTGAATACATATTTCAAACACAAACAGAGTGCATTACATTATTATTATTCCTATGACAACTAGAAAACAAGACAATGCAGCTTGTTTCAATATATATCAATACAGATATTACTAGATAGATGAATAGTCTTTTCTCGTTTGTTTGGGCAGCGTTGGGAAGTTTTTCAACACAATTAGCTTGATGCTTCTCATGATGGTCTTGAAGGCTGCACTTACGCATTTCAGCAGCTTTATTTCATCCAGGGCTGTCTCTGTGTAGTGCTGGGCACTCTTCACTACCTTGAGCGCCACAAAACGCTTCCTCCTAAAGCAGAGAAAGAGAGAGGGGGTGGGGGTGCGGGTGAGGGGGAGAGAGGGAAAGAGAAATGGTCTCAGCATGGCGTTGGCTGTTTGCCACGAGTGGGTGTGGGAAAACAACCTCTATATACACTTTTAAGAACACTCCAGGTTTACAACAATATGAATCTCTCTCATACTCTTTCTTTCACATGCACAAACACACACAGAGAAACCCACGGGCACTACACCAATAGCATAGTAGCTAACTGTGCTATCTGCGCTCTCAACATCACGTTTCATCTGAGACGGTCATAAACAAGGGATCATATATCTGTGCATCGTTTCAGAGACAAACATGCACGCATGCACTAGGCTGCGCGAGCACACACACACACACACACACACACACACACACACACACACACACACACACACACACACACACACACACACACACACACACACACACACACACACACACACACACACACACACACACACACACACACACACACACACACACACACACACACACACACACACACACACACACACACACACACACACATTCTTTCACTACTCACTGAAGGTCCCAGCAAAGCCACACTGTAGAGAAGTGCCCCCATCCTAGTTTCCTCACAACGTGGTATCTGCCATTAAACAAGTCTCCGATCTTCACTGGGTAGTATCCTCCTACAATATAAACAGGTACTCAGTGCAAGACATTCTACCAGACACAGAGTTGATTATAGCACTCCGTTTGGCACAGTTATCAATTTATATTTCATTACGTTCTCTCTTAGGAAGTCAATACAGGGATACTGGCAAACATCTATATAGGGATCAACAGTCAGCTGGGGATAAACACATGTTAACACTTGAATTCATTCATTTAGCAGACACTGTTGTCCAATGTGACTTACATAATTCAACTATATTACAAGGGACCAATGGTGGAAGCTGGGAATTGAACCAACTACTTTCTGGCTACTGCATGCTATCCCAGCAACCACTACACTACCACGACTATGTTACAAATAATAAAATATGAGACAAAAGAACAAAACACCCAGGCTGACAGTCCCTGAACAGAGCTTGAAACTAAGAACATGCTTGCTGTCATGAGGCATGACCGAATGATTTCTCAAGAGCTAAGAAGACTCTTTCTACTCATGCATCAAAGGCATATGACAATGATGCTTTAAAATATAAACCAACATATCGTACAGAAATTGATACAATAAAAAAATATGACGCTCACAAAATGATATGTCATATTGTGCTGTGCTGGTTTTGATGTCTGTTGTGCTATATTTATCACTTGGCATCAATCATTCTGCCTCTCTGCCCTGAGACAGTGACAGAGCAGTGACGCACCCTTGCAGTAATCTGTTGGGTTCTCCTGCTCCTCATCATCTGATCCCAGCAGCTCAGCGGGAGGGGGGGTGAAGTCCGGTGGTGGGGGGCTGAGGGTCTGCGGAGGGGGGGTCTCACTCCGGCCGGAGAGGGTCTGTGAGGTAGGCGGGGTGGTGGACAGCACCGGTGGAAGGCCCAGGGAAGGGGTGACGGGGGTGGCCGGGGTGGATGGAGGCGAAGCGAGGCTGGTGGGGGAGGGCGGTGCGGGGTCGGAGCCAGGCACGGAGGCAGGCGGGGAGTCTGAGACGGGGCTGGAGCTGGGGATGGAGATGGGCAGGGACTGGGGCAGTGGGGCGGCGGGCTGCAGGTCAGGGGGACTCGGGAACAGGGTGAGCGGCGGAGTTGGGGGAGTTTTCGGGGGAGTGGAGGGCGTGTGGATCGTTAGGATGTGACACAATTCATCTGCAGTGGGCAATGGGGGCCTGGAGTAAGAAAACATGGCATTTATTAACACCTCATATTAATACCATGTAATTTTCATACATGACTGTAGCAGTTTCCAATTGAAGATCATTCCAGCAGTTCTTAGGTAGAAGTTTATGACTGACGTATTGCCAAACAAAGTATGGCAAGAAAGACTATGATAGCTATTGATGACGAGTTTGGCACCTCCTGATCTTAAAGCCTTCCAACAGGGCACAGACAACAAAGTAAGCATTCATTCATCACAATCACGGTATTATGACTCCAGCCAGACACACACAAGCAACATACAAGGGAAGCAAGAGGGAACTGAGCCAAAAGGAAATGTTCACAGACCTATCATGAGGCATGACATTTCACTAGTACATAGGCTATATCTTGTATAATACATGAACCACACTGACAGAATATGACAGGATAAAAATAACAGCAACTATGTGTTCCTCCAGATTACTCAGTCAGAGATTTCCTTTATGCTCTAGTGAACAAAGGTGATCAGTGTGAGCAAAATAAACCTCAGAGCCCAACGCCAAGAAAGGTGAAACTGTCCCGCTTGTTATGAATTTTAAAACAGTAACACCATTATGTAACGGCGGTGCCGCAACTCTCTGCCTTGACTGACAATTGGGACATGTGCGCAATGTGCATTGTTCAGGTTTACCAGGGTGACGTTAAAATAGGCACCAGAGGGAGGGGGAGACATGAGTCAATGTGCTTATCTGGAGAAGTGAGTCCCTCGGCCTGCCTTATGTATTTTTAGCACACTCAGAGACAAAATCGCAGCCGCAAAATCTGGAGCACGCTCTATTGGACGCGCTGGTGTTGTGGATGTAGAAATGAGAACACTCACCCAAGATCGATTCGGGGAATATCCTCACCAGTTCCTTTGCGATGCTTCTTGCTTTTCTTTTTGTGCTTCTTGCCTGGAGTACTATGCGGATTGTTGTTACCGCTGGAGACTGTCATGAATCAAGAGTATACGTTAGCGATGCTAGTTGCGGCGACCCCCTTACTGCTAGCCACCTAGCTAGCCCGCCAGACTTACTGCTGTTATGAGCACAGTACTAACGTTAGCTACAATAACACGCATGGACAGTTGCTGAAGGTTGCTCTCGGTGGTCGAAACAAGAAATGTCATGACATGAAAATATATGTATATATACACACACGGAATGGCAGTGGAAGCACGATCGATTCCATAAAAACATGTTATGCCCTCTGGATAAATGTCTGGTCTGAATGAGGAGTGCCGAGGTTAACGGTGGCTGGATAGCTAGCGTAGGCTATACATCAAAATGCCAGGCTAGCGAGCAGAATTTATAAACGTAAAGCATATGGAGCTCTTTCTTCATGTCATAATACAATGCTTTAATTACAACACGTACACACTCCCATATTTACATTTTAAAAGCCGAAAACATTTGTGGAGAATTTATAAAAGCCCTCACCGTTCATCGATATCATCAGTGCAGCTGTCACCACGCACCGTAGCTGGTTTCACTGCTTGCGCATGCGCTCTGCTGATGCGCACAGGACAGGACTATCCCGATTGCAGTGCTGTGGCGCTGAGGTGGTGGAATGCAACATTTCATTCAGTGAGGGAATTCTGTGCACTGACATGGCTTACAGAATATTAATAATCAGATCCAGCTTTTAAATGAATGCAAGCTGTTGCCTGACAGTAGACACTGGAGGGCCACATTGGGACAGAGGACTGGCAGTGGGCAGCGCATTAAGTGAATTAAGCTGGCCTACTAGATAATATGATTAGGACAGGAACAATCGATTGGATAGCCTAAATTAATAAACAAAAACAACGGAAATGAAGCAAAGGAGGCACTGTTTAAAATTATATCTTTATTTTCCCCATACAAATTTCCATTTCATTTCATTTCTTCATTTTGGCTCCCAATGTCTCTTCAATTGAGAGTAAATCTATCTGAGAAGGAAAAAAACTGTTTCTCTGGACAATATTTACAGGCACATATACATAATTGTTAGCAAACTATACACAATGAAAATACAAAAGAGTAAAACAAGACTATGGTCTCACTTGACTTTTCCTTTAGTTCTGCTTACTTTATGAAATCCCCTTACATTTCAGACCTTTCCCTTGTCAAATGTGTGCATTTGGCAAGAGGTTTTAGGTTACTTCATATGTAAATGTTACAGAATAATAATAATAAAAAATTGTCCATTAGGGCAGATATATTGAATATTAAACTTCAAAGAACTGTGCAGGTTGCAGGATGAATATCAAGGATACAGGATGCCTTAAAAGAAGGTATTCATTGCTGAGCACATAGTATTGTTCAGACATATTTGTCAGTAAACAGGTTTGCCAAAAGCTTCACCGTCATGCACAAGAGGTTTTTACATACATCACACACACACACACACACACACACACACACACACACACATACGCACTCTCAGCAAAACTTGTGAGACACAAGCATCATGCGCTCAGAAACACAGCAGCTATATTGAAGCCAATGAGTCAATCAAATCACAGGCATGCACTTGCTATGCTACATTACAGTAATTAAGACTACACCAAAGGAGCTAGACATCGATTTTAAACAGCTGAACAAACAGAAGCACACACGAGCGATGCGTTTCCCACAAGATTGCTGTGCCACAAGTCTGAAGGCCAGTTCGTTATGCAATGAACTGCGCTGTAAAGTCAAGATAAAACGTCCTGAACGGAACAATTTAGCTGTGCCAAAATACAGAGGCAAATACACAACAAGTTGGACAGCGGAACACACAAGGCTTTGTGGAGCTCGCAGCAGTTTTTACCTTGTGCCATCTGTCCAGTTCCTGTGAAAAAGTGAGCCATGACCAGCGATTTCATGTTCCTGTTGGCCTACTTACACATAGGTTACACCAATACAGGCCGTGGGGCCTTAAGATCACTCAAGTCACATACACCATCAAGAAGTTGTATAGATATATGTATATAATGGGGTAGGATTACCAAAAATGTAAACACAAAGTGCTAAAGGTAAAGAAAAACAACAATAACAACAAAAAACAAAAAAAAAACTACACAAAAGGTTTACAATTCAATGGTGAATACTAAAATAATCTCTATACACTAGTATCATCACCACCACCTAGAACAAGAACCAAGTTGAACATGAGTGTGATCCTGAAAAAAGCGTTTGGAGACTCGGACAGCTCCGTTCTTGTGAATACAGTGAACACTGAAACAATACTGAGACGGGAAGGAAATGAAGCTGTGATCAGGAGGCAGATGCCTCGACCAGATGCCTAATCAACACCTTCAAATCCAGACGTCGAGGGACCCTTGGAGAAGCGTGTCGCGTCAGACAGCTCTTGCCTTCCGCTTCACAAATGCAGCCAAAAAGAGAAAGAAGAAATGGCAGGCGCTTCTTCCTTGCTTCCTCACGCTGCGTTTGTTTTCTCTACCCATTTGGCAAATGTCAAGCTTTCATACTTTTTACTTGGTAGTTGTTAAAAATGTTAAAAAGAAGGCACATTTTGGTTATGTATAAATAAGACCTATTTACAGGAAATAAGTTAGTTTGTGTTCAGTGTCAGCTCTGCTTCATGTCCAGTCACATTACTGGATTTCATGAAAAAAAAAAAAAAAAATCAAATCATCACTGTGATGAACATCAGTTGATAAGATCACCACTACTCCATTAGAACCTACTCTCCAGTGACACCTGGATATGCCAAATTCAATTAACACCCAAAGCCCAAACAGTCCATATTCTCATTTGGGTCTCCCTAGTTTTTTTGCTAAACAATTATTGCTATTCCTTTGTGCTTTGTCATCTCAAATGTTTCTCTAAGGCCAATGTGCTTTGGGAGTGCTTCTGATTGCAAACTACAGAGCAACACATTGGAGATGGTGCTTTACGGACAGAAGTGTACAACGTTATTCTAAGCTCAGTCAGAGTTCTAGCAAAGACCTTCCTTCAGTAGTCTTTATCCTGTGGCCCCACAAGAGCTATGTCCCCTTTCGACAATGAAATGCTATTTGAATGGCTCCTGACACATGCACACACCCACACAAACAAGCACAAATACATCCACTCACACACACACACACACACACACCCTCCTTGTTTGTATTTTTTAAAAAGAGTGTGATCTATATGAGGAAACAACACTTGTTTTGGCACTTGCGCTCAGTTACCATGGCGATGGCTGGTTAGAGGTGTCTTTGATAAGTCAGACTCCGGAGGCAACTCTAAATCTGAATATCTCCAAAGGTACTGTATGTGTATAACTCCGTCTTAAGTACATAGGGAAACCATGCTGGCTTTTCACAGAATTCAAGGGACAATTGCAAGGGAAAGAGCAAACTTTCACATCAGATGATGAGGAATATAGCTGTTTAAAAAGATATTCATCTTTAAAATGTAAGATACTGGCTCTTTTAGTGGCATATATGCTTGAACACCACTTGCCATTGGCACCTTACATATCAGTAGCCGCGCTCCAGCCTGCCTCGGCTGCAACACATCATTTGAGCTTATGAGGGAGTATTCAACCACAAATAAATACTTAACGCCTCCCCCGCCCCACCCCTACTATTCATTTATCCAATATATTAATTTATGGAAGAATTAGCCAAGCTCACCTTACACATACATACTCTCCTGATAATAAAAAAACAACAACACACACTTTAAATGAAGCAACACAAAGCAAAAGACACACAATAGATAGAGTAGCACAGAGCATCTCTGTGGGATTGTAATGGTCCTTCTAGTACAGCTCCCACGTCTTGTCCATTTCTTTTTGTTATTCCCAGTATTTGCACGTCGTTCCCTTTTCCTCCCCTCTCGTCACTCCGAACAGATCCTGGAGCCGAGAGGCGCATCACGTGTCTGGGCGGGAGGCGGCGAGAAGCTTGGAGTTTTGGTTTTGGTTCAACTGCTGGCTTTTTTGCCCGTTGATTGGATTTCTTTTTTTGCTCGACAGGCAGTTCATTGGTCAGACTTTATCTTCCCGGTCCTACCCAGGGTCAACCACTCCGTCAGTTCAGACACGAGTGTTTTAAGTTTAAGAGTCAAGGTTCAAAGGTCATCTGAGGGTGGGGGGGGGTGTCACAGGTCAGTGACTTTGTTCTCCACCAGCGCAGCGACCTGCTGGAGCCGGTAGGCCAACTGCATCTTCTGTCCTGCTGCGTCCTCCTCCAGCGACATGATAATCTGCACAAAGCACAAGAGCAGCGTTTATACTGGCGCTGAGGTTTCAGGGATCATGCTGGTTCTGTCAGCACGTCTTTGTCTCTTTCAAACAAAGCCAGGTGCATTATGATTGTGTAGTACTTTTATTTAATGGGTTTTCAATTGTCTGCTGCCTTTCTTTGATGTTGTAATACAAGTTTACAAAGGATAGATGTGGCATGAATAAAAAACAACACAATGCGATGTAACAGGGTAAAATATTTGATACACATCACATCCTGACAGAAAGGAATTCAATACTGAGCCAAGAGTGCCCGTGGCACTCCTCACCCCGCCCCTGTTTCATTCCAACTGCCTTGGTCAGCACCTTAGTTAATGAAGGCTTTTCTTTTCTTAGCCACGCAAAACATAAAACATCAGTAGACGGCCCTTCAGGACGCATCCAGGCTCCTGCGGGAACCTTTTTATGGAATATTCATGAGGTGCTTCCCACATTGTGAAAGATGAGAACGGAGGGACCAGCACATAAATCTGAACGTGCTTCCATGCATACGTCCCTTATGAGCTCTCTCTCTCTTTCTCTCTCTCTTTCTCTCTCTCTTTCTCTCTCTCTTTCTCTCTCTCTTTCTCTCTCTCTCTCTCTCTCTCTCTCTCTCCGCACATGGTGTGGGGGTTTAAGAGCTCTGTGTCCGGATACAGGGAGAGCCAGGGAGGAGGCCGGACAGAGTGAACGGGGTCGTGAAACAGCGGACGCTTACCTGGTCGTAGTACTTGTTGATGTACTTGTAGAGCTCGTGCAGGGCCACCAGATTGTTCATTTCAGACGCAAAGCTCTGAGGACAGAGAGCGAAGATTACGTGAACAGGGGTTGGGCTTTTTTTCATTACACAGTATCGATTACTATTTACTGCACATGGGGATATATGCGCGTCATTTATTGTTTGTCTGGGCTGAGCCCATGCCTGGTGAATGTAATGCGGTACCACCAGCCGAGGCAACTGCGCAACAACGCTAAAAATACATTTAAAAACACACTCAACCGCATGTGACCCATTCGTGTGAATGCTGAAGTGTCCTGACAAAAGCGCAAACAAGCCAAGGAGTCAGGAAGATATTAATACACTTGTGCTCATGATGATGCAGATCGCCTTACAGGGGCAAAACCCAAAGTGCCTCAGTGTAATGCTATGAACACCACAGCTCCCTGGACTTAATATGGTCATTCATTACAGTATATAGAGTTTCCAGTTTATTATGAATGATATGACAGGCACAGAACATTGTTAAATGTTTGGCATGAATGTCTTTACAATCAGGTAGACAACCATTGCTTTGAGAGATTACCCATGTCATATATTACAAGTAAAGAGGTATATAGAATTACATCTCATTACTTACTCCTGATAGCTCAGTGAGCGTAGAGTTCATCTCCTGGTAGCAGCCTGACCCAGAACTGTGAATGTCACTGTAATACCTGACAAATGAATTTGAAAGAATTTCAAAACACACACACTATCAAACAAGTCACACAACATGCAATCCATGGGCAGACATGAAAACTATGCAAACCATTCAGTACGATTTGATTTGTTAAACGGTGCATAATCATGTGGCAAAGCTGGAGGCATGGCTCAGTCTCTTACCTCTCCACCAGCTGCTTGTACCTGGGAATCTCCCTGGCGTACAGCAGCTTATTCACTGGAGAGTCCTGGTGGAAGAGAGAGAATAATGATCAAGCCGTCTCTATCTGCGCTAACCACTGGGGTTGCACTGAATGGCATGAGAAGGACACTGGAGAAACCAATGAGCTAGTATCTGTTGTTGGAGTGGTATTAACTATACCATTTTAACAACAGTCACAAATTACAGTCAAACAGTACAATGCAGTTAGTTAGACAAGACAATTTAAAGTAATTTAGCTTCAAATGGATTGCGTCATTAACGAGAGGCATTACAATTCAGTGCCATCTATAGGCATTGAAAAGAAACTTTCTACACTTTAAAGAGAAAGGTTAAGTCCGACGGACGATCAAGAATCAAGTGTTATTAGATGATTAAGACCGTGCTTAGCAAGCACTTTGGAAACTTCATCCAAAGTAACTCTGCATCATGTACGAGGCATACATTAAACATTACCACTGTGCTTGTGTTGCTAAAAAAACGGAACCCTTCAACTCGCTACGTGTCGACTCAAATTCTATCAGCGAAACAGGGAAGAACATCAGAGCGGATGCTGCGGAGGGGCACCTACCCGTCCCACTTTGTGCTCGGAAGTAGTGCAGGAGTCGATGAAGGTCTGCGCAATGACGGACAGCACAGCGTCCACGCTGTCGGTGACCTGCACGTCAAACACAAACTGCGGGTTCTTCAGGATGTTAACCCAGAACCTCAGAGGCAGGCTGCAGAGGAGGACAGACAGACAGACAGACAGACAGACAGACAGACAGACAGACAGACAGACAGAGAGACAGACAGAGAGAGAGACAGATAGACAGACAGAAAGAAAGACCGACAGAGAGAGAGAGAGAGACAGACAGAGAGAGAGAGATACAGACAGACAGACAGACAGAGAGAGACAGGAGAGAAGCATTTAATCCCTGAGAAGGACGAGCCCAAAAGAGACATGCCGTCTGAACTTGTTTATGAGTAAATCCCTGACATCCCCGGTTTACAGGATGCTTTTATTACCAACAACGGCTCCCTGAGCTCTTGACATCTGCAACATCAATCATTCCCTAAGCACTACACTTTAGCATTCATTACTGCACATTTGAACCCCAGCCAATCTAGCAACAGAGCGCTAATGAGGCATGCTTTTCAAGGTATGAGTGATGTAGTTTCAACGGTGAATGGGCAGACATTTCAGACCGGCTCAAGGGCTTGTCTCAGGTGATATGTCATGTCATAATAAAGTGTAGGCATCCTTTGGTTGATTTCCAAAACCGCTGCAACTCTAATCTATATAATACGTGGATATGTTGCAATTCTGCTATTAAGGAACATGTTTATACTGCACCCCTTATTATTACTGCTATTTTAAAGACATATGACCTCGGGCCAGCTACACAGCTAGCTGTGGTCACCTGTTCGTTTTCCAGATATGAACCGTCTCTGGGTCGTCGATGCCGTGCTTCTCTGCCATGTCGTCCAGGAAGTCGAAGAAGAACCTGACGGCGATAGGCGGTGGCCGCTTGGTGCTGAGGATGGCCACAAACACATCGTCCACAAACTTCTGCAGGGTGCCCTGAAAGGAACATGGCAGCACACATTCAGCACACATTAAGCACGCTAACTCTCTCTCCATCCAAATCAAGTATCTGTTAGGGGGTTTCTGTGAACAGGGCTGCTTTAATGTAGAAGCGTGAATTTGTGTGTGTGTTATTATTCCCACATTTTTGAGTGAAGCAGCAATGTGTAATACTCTGGCTTTGGCCCTGTCTCCTCCTCATATTCTGTGTGCTTGTCTGTGTGTGTCTGTATGTGTGTGTGTGTGTGTGTGATACATTCATGGAGAGCAGGCTTGCATGATAGATCTTAGGGATGGCTTCAGGCCTCTCTCTTTCTCAAACTCTCTCTCTCTGTGAGTGTGTGTGTGTGTCTGTGATACCTTCATGGAGAGCAGGCGTGTGAGGTAGATCTCAGGGATGGCTTTGGCTCCCCCCCCCCCCCCCCCCCTCTCTCTCTCTCTCTCTCTCTCTCTCTCTCTCTCTCTCTCTCTCTGTGTGTGTGTGATACCTTCATGGAGAGCAGGCTTGTGAGGTAGATCTCGGGGATAGCTTCAGGCCTCTCTCTGTCTGTGTGTATGTGTGTGTGTGTGTGTGTGTGTGCTACCTTCATGGAGAGCAGGCGTGTGAGGTAGATCTCGGGGATGGCTTTGGCCCTCTCTCTCTCCCTCATGCTGCTCTTGCGGTGTTTGGGGATCTCGGGGTCCTCGCTGGACTTGACCAGGTGCCACAGCCGCTGGCCCTCCTCCTCCTCCCCCTCCAGCATGGGGGTCTCTGACGCACACACGCACACACACACACACACACACACACACACACACACACACACACACACACACACACACACACACACACACACACACACACACACACACACACACACACACACACACACACACACACACACACACACACACACACACACACACACACACACACACACACACACACACAGAAACGTCAGCTCAAGGAGTGGGAGATAGGTGCCTGAGTGTTTATATCGCCTATATACAAAGACCTATATCTCAAAGGAGACATAGAATAGAAATCGTTTTTTGTCTTGTTTTGATGAATTAGGAGAGGTTGTGCATAACCAAAGAGCTATCATGAACATGAGGCATGGTTGTGCCCTCCTTCATATATGAAAATCTTGAACTTAGAAATAGCCACTAAAAAATGGGCGAATTAGAACAAAGCCTACTCGTCTCAGGCACACAGGCAGGCCACAGCGAGAAACGTCAGCTCAAGGAGTGGGAGATAGGTCCCTGAGTGTTTATATCGCCTATACAAAGTCCTATATCTAAACTGTGACTTTGAAAAGTACATTTACTACAGAAATAAGAGAGACCCTTAATTCCATTAGCATTAGGAGCTCTATGCAAATCTGAGGTTGTTGTTAAACCTAACGACTGATGTTTTCTCGGCTGTTAATTAGCTGCGTTTGTCTGCCGGCGAATGTGTGACTTACTTTCCCCAGTCTGGTAGACCTGATTGATGCCCATGACAACGGAGCTCTGAGAGCGAGGGATGAGTGCTACTGTGGCTAAATCTGGGACCTGGAGAAGAGAGGAGAGAGAGAGAGAGAGAGAGAGAGGGGAGGATGGAGGAGGAGAGGAGGATGACAGGACATAGACAGGAAGAGAAGAGATGAGAGTGGTAGAATGGAGATACAGGAAAATGATTTGGGGCGTTGATGACCAGATATAGAGAGGAGAATGGACAGACCATTGGTGAAGAGGGCAAAATTAACCGTGTGTGTGCAAAATAACAGCAATCACCGACTAAAATGTACAAACATCCACAATGGCCGGGTTTCCCAGAATTGTTAAGAAGCTCTTTGTGCTAAGAACTTCTTAGGAGCGTTGTAAGAATGTTCTAAGAACGCTCCTAGGAAGTTCTTAGCACTTAAGAGCTTCTTAACGATTCTGGGAAACCCGGCCAATACGAGTACTGGCCAGCTGAGGCGTGTACCTTGTAGTGCTGCAGGGTGTTGATCCTCTTCCATCGGCCCTGAATGACGGCGGTCACATCATCGTCTGACAGGGTCAAGTGACCCGCCTGCCCGGCCCTCCATTCTGGAACATCAAGCAGACCAATAATCAATGGATTCCTCTTAACATGGTCGTGCCTGATTACCAGAGCTGCATTTTAGATGTGCTCACAGCGGTCCAGCTCTTTGACCTTTTTAATTTACTCTTCAACCACAAGGTCATGCGGGTCACTCGAAAGATAATTTCCCAGAATACCATGTGTATATGTGTGTGTGTGTGTGTGTGTGTGTTGGGTTTTGGGTGTCCTCATCTGGGAGAGCATGCACTGTATTTCTTTGTGTGTGTGTGTGTGTGTGTGTGTGTTGGGTTTTGGGTGTCCTCATCTGGGAGAGCATGCACTGTATTTCTTTGTGTGTGTGTGTGTGTGTGTGTGTCCTGTGTGTGTCGGTCTTAAGGCAGAACCCTGTGTGCATGCACTGCACCCTACCCAGATCCAGGGAGTCTGCTTGGGGTCTCTGTGAGTAGGGCATCCCTTTGTAGAGCTGGTCCAGGATCTTGTCCTTCACCTGGGTGATGGTGTCGAGGTCCAACACCTTCACCGGGCAGGGCTGCACCTCGACCCCACTCTTCACCATCACCGTCAGAGTCTGGGAGAATAAAAACGAGACGGTCACTCATGCCCTCTGTCTCACCCTCTCTCAATCGAGCCAGAGCTCTCTGTCAATACTACGGACTGCAGGCATCCAAGAGGGACTGATTAGGTGATAAAGTAGACCCTTAAAAGTGTTTGGAAATCTGACAAATCTCCGCACCAACTCTTCTGAAGTGTGTGTGTCTGCGTGGCGCCACGGACGCTGGTCTCTGAGCGCGGTGTGTTTCTGGTGTAATGGCTGGGCTTATGTGTGGTCAGTGCATAGGCATGCTGAGCTGGGGGCAGTTGGGTTTGGACAGCTGGTCTCTCTCCGCTGCCCGTCTACAGCGGCTCTTAAACGTGAAGAGAGCAGCGGAACAAATGGGGCCCTCCAGTGTGGCTGTGTGTGACTAACGAGGACGGGAAGTGATGAGGGACAAACAGATCATCCAGATACACATACCAGGGAGAGGGAGAGAGAGAGAGAGAGAGAGAGAGACAGAGAGAGAGAGAGAGAGAGAGAAAGAGAGAGGGGGAGAAATAGAGAGAGATAGAGAAAGAGATAGAGAAAGAGAAAGAGAGATAGACAAAAAGAAAGAAAGAGGGGGAAAGAAAGAAAGAGAAAAAGAGAGAGAAAGATGGTGAAACAGAGAGGGTAGAAGAAATAAAGGAAGCAGTAACATCATAGCAGAGCTGAAAAAACAGTATGAGGGAAAAAGCTTCAAATACAGAGAGAGAGAGGGAGGAGAGAGACAGAGAGAGAAAGAACAGAGAGAATGAAATAACAAATGAAAGAAAGACACACCATGGAAGTGTAGTCGATGTCCTCCCTCAGGAGATGGCTGTCATTTAGTGTGCGTTTGGCTTTGCCTGTCACCACATCCACCGGCCCTTTGTCCACCTGGTACTTAATGGCCCTGTACAGCATGTAGAGAGGCTCTCCGGCCACCTCCTGTGAAGGCGCGCACACACACACACACACACAAACATCCAAACAAATACATTACTCAATGACCAGAAGAGAGAAATCCCCTTTGACATCCAACAGAACTCAAATTAATTGCATCCTGGACAATTTATTTGGAGCGCAAGATAAATTACTCCATCAACTGTTCCCAACCTCATCACAGATGACTCACTCGAGCCCAAAGCTCAGAGACGAAGCGGCTCACTGACCTTGAGGAAGGAGTAGAGGCAAATGGACATCCAGTTGGTCAGCATCTTCTCCACCACGGTCTCCGTCCTGACCAAAGAGACATGACACACCGGACCCTCAGAACACATTCAGGGCTCTGAGTACAGTACACTCACCCCCCTGACATATCCCAATAAACCCGGAGCTGTGCCGTGTGCCGTACACCTGAACGACATCATTAGAGCCAACTGAGTAATGAGAGGCTTCCCCCCCCCCCCATCTTTATTCTGTGTCTAATGGCTTCATTAGGAACGGGGTCCTCATAAATAAACACACTGTGACAGACGGAGAACTAAGAGCCTGGGGGGGGGTGGGGGGGTCCAGAGCGGCCAGGACATCTGAGGACGTCAGAATTGTCCAGAGCGCTTGGGGGGGGGGGGGATGGGGGGGGGGGGGAGTGGCCTCGCGGCGTGGTGATCTGGTGACCCACCTGCGCAGCATGAGCTTGGGGTTCTTGTCCACGTACTGCTGCACCAGGTCGCCCAGCAGCGTCTTCATGACGTCGGTGAAGTACTCCAGCTTGTCGTGCAACGCCATGGTGAGCAGCGAGGCCACGTAGCCGCGGTCGCGCTGAGAGAAGCTCTGCTGGGCCTCCAGCGTGTGGATGAACTGCGGGGGGGGAGCCAGGGGAGGGACCGAGGTGGAGGAAGGGGAGGAGGAGGAGGAGGAGGAGGGGGAGGGGGAGGAGGAGGAGGAGGAGGAGGTGGAGGAGAAAGGAGAGAGATAACACGGTTAGCCTGGAGGTCAAGAGCCGCGGGGGAGGCTCGACATGGCAGTTGTTGTGATTATGAGAGGGAAGCCCTGCTGGGGTTTCAGCGTGAGTGTAAACAACATGGCGTGGGGGGGGGGAGAGGAGAGCAACAACAGCAGCAGCGGGATCTGTCTATAGGTCAGAAAACACAGCCAGCGGGACGGAGCGCCGAGGCAAAAGGGCCGTCATTACACAGCGCAATGGCAGCAACACTGGAGTTGGGCTATAATGAATGCCAAAAGTAGGGCCATTACTGCCGTGGGCTTCCTGCAGGGGAGAGAGCGCATACAGCCACGATGTGGCTTTCACTGTGATTATATGGTGCCAGAGCTGTGCTATCGGTGCCTTCTTCTTGTTTATGTCCAACAGGGCAAACTCTTGACACACAACTTTGACACACACAGAAATCCTTCAGCGTCTTAAACACGCTCATTCACACGGTGCAACACCCAACAGAGTTTGTTTAAACAGGTACGCTAAAACAACAGCCACCTACAACACAGGTGACGGCCTATCGAAAAAGAGCTGACGGAGAATCTTTCTAGGAAGTGCCTGGCACATACTGTAGGCAACTGCGATACAGTGACATACAGAGACAACGGCGTGGTCAGTCTTTTAGGTGTGAACACACATCCAACAGTACGGTGTGTGTATATCATGCACGATCAGGAAGTAATGCCTCATGCCTCACTGACTCACTAGTGCACTGTAACTGTGATTCACTGTGAACATAGAGCATTATGTCCTGTGTGAGGTGATATTGCTAAAGCCGCGTCCTGCTGAGTGTTCATCACTGGGACGAACCCTGATCACGTGTCAGCCCCCAACCTCCTCAGAAGTCTGCTCAGAGATGAAGACTTGGAGGAGGACGAGTGGTGATTAAACAGCAAGGCTTTAATTATTTAGGACGAGTTTTGGGTGGAGTGAAGGCATCTTCAACATGCTCAATAAGTATTCTAAGGACTTGCCATTTTGGTTCTGAACTACTTGAGTGTTGCAAAAGGCAAACTATTTGACAACTGAAAACGACCACGCAAAAAGACCACGTGTGTCCACTGTTAAAGAAGATATACGGGTGACATAAGTCTCCTCCAAAAGGAACGTGTGGAAGGCTGGGAAAACCGAGATGAAAAACTCAGGATGAATAATTAAGGGCTGATGAAATATTAAAGGTGGGCTTCTGTCTCTTTTTGTTTAGTCATCACAGGGCTCAAACGCAGCGGCGAACGTGCGCGCGTTACTTAATATACACAACAGCGTGCCTCGGCTGGATCCTCATCCATATTTCAGGAGGAGATGCGTGATTTTATATACATGGAGTCTGATCGCGATACATTTTTGCAATCCAACAGCGTTATATCAAAGAGGAGTTATCCCGTAGGAAACGCTGCCATGGCTTTTGCTTGGGATGAGGAGGACATGTTCGCGAGTGAGATTGTACTGTATGCCAGGAGGAATTACACATGGCTGTCTTTCCGGTAGCAAGCCCTCTCACGCACACACACGCATGCACACACACACACGCACACACACGCACACACACTACACTTCTCATTTCGATCTCCTGCCCTGTCTGTGGGCGCAGAGATGGGAGATTTCCTGCCTCGCTGTCTAAAGTGTCACACACACACCCACACACGCCCACCTGCTGATCAGATACCATGTGCTAATGAGTCTCCCCTGGGGTGAGAGGTGAGGCACCCCGGTGACACTAACTGCCACCTCCGACTCTCCTGAGCCAATCAAAACTGAGCTACCGTAACACAGGCAACGGGTCGGGGGCAACAATCCATCTCTGTCTACAAGGGAAAAAAAATAAATCTGATGCAAACACAATGGTGTGAAACACCACATGCTGTCGATGCCTTTCCCTGTACTCCTCTACTGAGAGCGCCGAGATGCAATGCCGGAGTGGGCCTGGAGGGGGCAGCGTTGCACTCACCCGGGTGAGGAAGAGCCTGTTGTTGAGCAGGTTGTTGAGCTGGGCCAGGCCCTGCTCCACCGTCTGCCGCCGCGAGTCGGGCAGGTCCAGGTTCTGGCTCAGGGGCGCCCCCTTCTGGCCGGGGAAGAAGATGCGCTCGGCATACATGCGGTAGTCCAGCAGGGGGATTCCCGGCCCCCCCACGTCACTGCTCAGGTCCATCATCTCCGTCATCAGGTCTGGAAAGGGGGGGGATGACAACAGATGGGAGGAAGGAAGGAAGAGAGAGGAGGAGAGGAGGGAGAGAGAAAAGGAATGGAGAGAACAAGAGGGAAAGAATTATAGGGCAGTGGAATGCAAGATGGAAAGAGGAATAAAACAGACATACAGAGAGATGGAGTGAGTGAGTGAGGGAGGGAGGGAGGGAGGGAGGGAATGAGAGAGAGAGAGAGAGAGAGAGAGAGAGGAAAAGGGTTAGGAGGAATGCCAGACAAGCCATTATGCAAGATGCACTTGGATGTGATTTGGGCAGACTAGTTACTGGATAATCATCCGTGCTTTTTGGCTGCCGTAGCTCCTGTTTCGTGCCTACTGGCAACAACATGGCTCAAAAACACAACACAACATGGCGGCGCATCATTTTCTGCCACATTTGGTCTCCACAGATAGAAAAAAAAGCCTGTGCAAATGAGCGAGCGCAAGCTGCTTGATGGGGCCGCTGGCTCTCTGGGCTGCTACCTGTGAACTCCTTCCGGCACTGATCGCCGACGTTGATCTCCAGCGTCTCCAACTGGACCAGAACCTTCTTGTAGTCTCGCAGGGCCTGCTTGCTCTTCCTCCTGCAGGCGGCAAAGACAACACGTTAACGTGTGAGACGACGAGGGCAACTGTTGCAACCCCCCCCACCCCCTCCACTTCCACCACCACCACCCCACATACATCTACAAGCTCGCTTCTGCCAAAATGTTTCTGGCCAAGTTTTTTTCTCCTCCCTCTCTCTCTCTCTCTCTCTCTCTCTGTTGCGCGCTCGCTTGCTCCCTAGCTGATGAATGGTGAATATTCTCAGCATGTGGCGTTCTTTTGTTCCTTCCCGGCTATGGATTACTCTGCTGTAATAGGATCAAATTACCAGGCTTGACTGGAGCTTTCGCCCACAGTCATTTACAATTTCATACTAACGGGCGAAGAGTGACAGTTGGGGCGCATTGAGCGGAGCATGTGTGCCCACACCTGCCCAGTCTTACGCCGCAACATCACAGGGGGGCATCGAGCGCCGGGGGCCACGGGGCACCGCCACGTCATCTTCGCCCCGATCTGACACATTCCACACGGGATGAGCGGCGCGTATGAATAGGCCTTGGTGTGGACATGAGGTGGGGACGCATGGTAACAGCTGTATCTCTGGCTTATCCACAGCAGCATGGGTCCGCAGCTAATACAAGGGGCTAAGCCTACGAGCGCACTGTTGATCGAATATGCAGCGCATACTGGACAAAGACATTAGTTTCAGCGCCCCAGTAGAACACACGGTCCATCACTAAATGTGCGAAAGTGTGCGTCTAATTATGAGCAAACGGTCGATATCGCTGAAGCATATATCAGTGAGTTATGCTATATTTCTGACAGTTATCAGATTTGTATTGACATTCAGTCAATCAATAGAGCTGTCTATTCAAACCGAATCACAATTCACACAGTCTCCCTGTGCATGTGTGTGTGTGTGTTTGTGTGTATGCATGCGTGTGCGTATGCGTGTGCGTGTGCATATGTGTACACATCCAGAGAAATTGCACGCGCATGTGTATCGTCTGGCACTGCCGCCCCTGCATACACGGTAATCTAGACTATTCGCTTTTGTAGTTCCCCAATTGTAAAACAAGCTATCAAGCGCTACCAGAGCAGGGGCATTCTTCTCTTCAAAAGCCTCCTGAATTTCTACTTCTACCACCATTTCCTTTGAGTAGGCTAGTACTTCAACTTCTGCACTCTCATCCCAGATAGTCTGAGTTTGTGAAATAGTATTGAATGTTACACTAAGGTCTCTGTTGCCGTGTTAGTTCTCATTTGTAAGTCACTTTCAGGGCTTAAAACAAAGGAAATGTCTGTGCCTGGAGTTAAGAAGATGTCATATTGCCCATTTTCAATTCTAAAACAGCTCAGCCCGTGCCTGACATTTCAGGCACAGTGCTTAACCACTTTAAGCCCTGCACTTTGGATAAAAGTGTCATCTAAATGAATAAATGTGTGTGTGTGTGTGTGTGTGTGTGTGTGTGTGTTTCTGACCTGTACATGAGGATGATGACCAGCACGATGAGCACCACCACAGCAGCGCTGGCTGCCAGGCCCACCTGGGCCGCTAGGGGCACGGGGGACGGGTCATCTGTGTCGTACTGCACTGGGCCCAGGTCAAACCTCAGATTCCCCATCCAAACCTGGCACCACACACGCGCGCACACGCGCACACACACACACACACACACACACATAAACATAAACACGCACACACACACACACACACGTTACAATAGAAACCACCATACGAAACCCCAGAAACACAGACACAAACACAGTTTCCTAAATTTCTATTGTGATAAATGAAGTACAGAATCTATGTATTTATCAAACTGTTTCAAATATACATTCAAAACCTGAAAACACACAGGTTAGAAGAACACACACACACACACACACACACACACACACACACACCACTACCATAAATACTGGCAATAGCAACCATTATATAAACAGGTAACACCAGGTGAATCTTGCGAGACATGTTGACATCCTTTAAGAGTGTTTGCGTTTGCAAGTTTAAGTGCATGTGTGACCATGCATGTGTGATTTTGTCTGCATGTGACTACCTCTGTGAAAACCACGGAGGACAAATACCCGGCCAGAGCCCGGAAGAAGTGCAGAAATGTGTGAATATGTGAATGTCATGCCTTGTCAGTATGCTCCCCTGAGGTTTTGTGAGTGGCCTGGAAAGGTGTGGGTGTATGCATGTGTGTGATGTGTGCATGCATACCGTGCAAGTCTGATGTGTCTATGCCAAGAAACTGTCTCTCTGGTGGTTCATGGAACATGTGTGCATGACTGTGTGTGCGTGTGTGTGTGTGTGTGTGTGTGTGTGTGTGTGTGTGTGTGCTCACAGGCATGCATTTGTATGTGTGTGCATGGCACTCCTGTAGACTGGGTCGCTCTGCCAAGGGGTAACTCTTCTGGTGGTGCTCAACGTTGAGGAGAGTCTCTGTGTCTTTATGTGTGTGCACAAGAGTGTCTTTATGTGTATACGCACAAGTGTGTTTATGTGTGTGTGCATGACTGTGTTTATGTGTGTGCACATGAGTGTGTTTATGTGTGTGCACACGAGTCTCTTTATGTGTGTGTGCACATGAGTGTTTATTTGTGGTGCTCACCTGCAGACTGGGTAACTACTAATCAGTAATAACAAGAGATTGTTCCACTAAAAGAGCACAGTTTAGACATGTCTATGTGTGTGTGTACAGTATGTGTGTGTGGGTGTGTGTGTGTGCGTGTCTGTCTATGCATGTGTGTGTGTGTGTGTGTGTGTGTGTACTCACATGGAGACTGGGTAACTCTGACTCTGGGTCTGTGCTGAGTGGCTGCTCCTCGGGTGGTTCGCAGTACAGGTGTGTGCTGTCCAGAGTCTTCACCTCACACAGCTGGTCCCCCAGCTTGGCCACCACCTCTTCACGGGTCATGGCCAGCATCAGGTCTTTACCCTGAACACACACGTACACACACACACACACACACACACACACACACCAGAAAGAAATGATCAAAACACCCATATCAACACACTCAATGCAACTTAACACAGCAGAACAAATTAGATAGGTAGATACTTTATTGATCCCAAGGGGAAATTCAAAATGATTAGAGTTCAAATGAATTTTCTTATTTCTTTCAAAATGGGCTACTCACTAGCAGACGTGTTAGAATTATGCAATTTTCTACTGACACCACAAACCACAAAGAAAAACACTCAAAAGCAGTAATTATACTGATCCCTCAACTGTTATTAAAGTCAGAAACACTTCTAACGCACCGCTACACACCCTGTAACAATAAAAAAAAATGAGGTTACTGGTGTACTACCGCTGATCTCGAAACAATATGGAACTTTAGAGGCAATACAGTACAAAAATGTAAAGCGTTCTCTTGTAGATCAGCGCTTATTCCTGAAGTTACCGTGGTAACCCAGGCACCTCGCTTTGAACTATAACTCCTTGATCCCTCACCAACACCACAACAATAAAAAGCTTCAGAACCACATATTCTCATCAGCAGCCATTTAACACAAAGACACCACTAAACACACATGTAATCCGTACTTTAACAGTGTGAGGAAAAAATCACTGAGGTGAGTCACTGCTGCCTCTTGAGTCATTGCAAGGTGTCAGACAGCCTTTGTCTAAACACCGTGTAGCAAAGGGCATCAGCAGCATCAGGACTGTTATCAGTGTCAACACGGGCTTGTCAACACAGCTTAGCCTTTATCAAATATCAACGTCAGCACGACAATTCCAGCGGAATCCCACGGAACGCATTTCAACAAAACACATAATCAGCAGCACATCACTATTGACATCAACATCAGCAGAAACGCGCCACAGCCACTTCTCAACATAGCATGGGAACAACACAACTCCTGATTGGTGGAAAACAACAACACCAATGAAACCGCAGAGGCTGATAAACACATAAACATCATCACCTAGCTGGGAAACCCTCCCGAATCCATGATGACATATCTATGTTAATGTGTAAATACCAATGCCTGCATGGATATAAATCCTTCAATTCAACACAACAAAAGACAGAAGAGAGGTTGTTTATCAAGGAGTCTGACCAATTTTGCTTTTGTACAGATATTTTTCTACCGCTTTTGTATTGTTTAGAAATTAATGAATCAACATGAAAAAAACCCACAAAGAAAAACACTCAAAGGCAGTAATTACACTGACGAGTCATCCCTCAACCATTATTAGAAACACTTCTAACGCAGTGCTACACACCCTGTAATAATACAAAGTGAGGTTACTAGCGCACCCAGGTAAACTTCAGCAGCTAGCGCTGAGCTATAAACAAAATGGAACTTTAGAAGCAAAAAAGATTAAAAAATAAAATAAAAATAAGGGAGTCTGACCTCTACAGCAATCACCGCCCCCGGTTTGAATCGGTAGGGAGTGTCAGGGGTGTGAAAGTTGAGGGCGTGGAGCTCTGGGTCAGGGTGGTAGGTGAACTTCTTCCCTGTGATGCTCTCAAAGTCCACCTGCAGGTTGTCCAGCTCGAACCATGCGCTCACCACCCTCCAGTCGATAGGAACGGCTGGGGTCAGGCAGGTCATCCGGTCTGAGATCACGTCCTCACAGCGCTCCTGTTTCTGAAATAATAACACACGAAAAAAAAGAATGAAAGGTCTTGATCTGCAATGTTTTCAAAAGCAATTACGGAGAACACATGCTATGATGACATCTATCCATCCACAACATTATTTTATATTCAATACGGAATTACAGCTTTGTGAAATTGACTTTTTTTTTTATGGACTACTGGATAAATCAGTCATACAAGCAAACTAATGCATTGGTGTCTGAGCATGAGAACCACTAATACATGGCACCATGGCAATGACATGTTTTGTCTCCAGTGTAAATCCTACAGGATTAGTAGGGGGAAATCTGCAGCTTGGGTGAAGTAATTGTACCTTTATCATGCTACTGTTGAAGGCCACATGGGGTCCGCTGGGAGACATGTGTCGCCTCCTCCGCACCAGGAAGTTCCCCACTGGCTCCACCCACATGGACATCATTGGCTGCTGGATGATGTCAAAGTTCTCCCCTCTCACTGTGATCTCCCGTCCGCCCCTGAGAAACGACGGGCCGAAATGAAAAGTTGAAGTCGTCTTATTTTAGTCAAACGTCAGGCATAATTGGAAAGCTCTCGCTCTCTCGCAGTGGTAATTAGACATCTTCAAACTGGCGGGGCGGTAGGACGCTTTTAACGCGCGCTGCTCACCCGTAGAAGCTCTCGGCGGGGGAAGCGTCCGTAATGATGGGGTCCTGTAAATAGCGGAAGACCGCGTTTCCCACCGTCCTCTCCGCCTTGCCGAACAGAACGCGGACCGTGAGCTCGGAGGTGTGGTTAGCACGGCTGGTGCGGCACACTAGCTGGGTGTCATTGACCTCTTCCACTCTGGAGAGAGAGAGAGAGGGAGAGAGAGAAAGAGAGAGAGAGAGAACGAGAGAGAGGGAGAGAGAGAAAGAGAGAGAGAAAGAAAGAAAGAAAGAGCGAGAAAGAGAGAGAGAGAGAGAGAAAGAGAATATAATGTTGAGTGTGTTTTTAATTGTGATTCACACACTGTGGATTTATAGTTTGTGCGTTAAGTGTTTTGGGCTTTCTTCCTCCTGCACTGGCTCTATTTGTCTGGGGATTTGGGCTGGTGTCTTGTCCTTGTTTACGAGTCTGCTCGAGTATGTGTGGCTCTTTATGTAAACAATTTCCTCTTCTGCTTCAGGGTGTGTGTTTTGTCAGGTGATCTGTTTGCGCTTGATAAGCGGGAGCCTTTCTTGTTTCTGTTTATTAGTGTGCGATTGTTTTGGTTGGGTCGGGTGTGTGTGTGTGTGTGTGTGTGTGTGTGTATATGTTTTGTGAGTGTGTGGGTATGTATACACGTGATTGTGCATATGTTGAGTGTGTGTGTGTGTGTGTGTGTGTGCGTGTGTGTGTGGTGCATTAGGCCCTATTCTCTCTGAGGCTCTCTGAGATAACTATCTGCAGTGCAGCTCAGCGCAGCCAGAGAGCCTACAGTAGCCTGCCATCCTCCCGGTCTCTGTTTGACCTGTACACTGCAGCAGCCACATGACACACGCTGGAATCCAGTCAGCAGGAAAGAGCCCTGCGGGGGGGAGGGGGCGGGGGGCGGGGGCCACATAACAAACCCCAAGCAAGCGTTGCGTAGAGACCGCACAGCACAGCTGACCTCCTGTTAGCGTGCCTTCTGTAGATCAGCTGACAGAGGAGGGAACCATGAGAGCAGGAGGTCAAGGGGCGAAGGGGACATTTGCAGGAGCTGGCCTCCTCAATCTACTCAGAGCTCAGCAGCAGCATGGGGCAATTATGAGGGAGCCACCCGTGCTGGTGAACTGTCCACCTGCGTGTGAGTATACGGCCCTGCGTATGCGAGTCCTTCAAATGACTAATACTGTAAACGGATACAATAGCAGAAAAGAGCAACACTAACTGTAGAGTTGTGTTGGCGTCCCTGTGGAAATTATGTATAAGTGAAAGTCATTAAGTAAAAGTAAACTAAGATAATTTGAGATAAAATATACAAAATTAAAAAGAATTTAGGCATGTGCAAAAGTTTTGACACACCACTTTCAGTGTGCCTGAGTGTGACGCAGCTTACATGTAACAGGGCTGCTGTCCGATGAAGGCCTTCAGGTCACTCCTCTGTCCAGTCAGCAGGTGGGAGCCCTTTATGGTCAGACGTGTGCCACCGGACACTGGGCCCTTATCGGGCTCAATGCCCATCAGCTGAGGATCCTATCACACACACAGGTTAGAATAGATCAGCACCATCATAAGAAACACACTCACGCACACACAGGCGCGCACACACACACACACAATCGATAGGGTTGAAGATGCCTATGCCTATTAGCTGAGGGTCCTATCCTATCACACAGGCACATACAGGTTAGAATAGATACCAGCATAAGAAACACACTCATGCACACAGGCGCACAGGCGCGCACACACACACAAACAACCGATAGGGTTATGATGATGTAATGACACTCTGTAGGCAAGTCAGACTTCAGAAGACTTTGGGAAATAAAATACACTTCCACAACAATAAACACTTTTTTGACATTATATAAGTGCAGACTGAATAATATTGAATCCTGAAAACAAATATCAAATGTAAGGGGGAAAATCATTTACATGTACCCAGAATGGCAAGAAATGTTTACTGGATTGAATGTCAGAACTTTTAAGTATGAAATATTTACGACTTCAAGCCTTTGATGTCTTGTTTTTATGCGTGTATTTTTCTTTTTCTACCTAAGGGCAAGTTTCAATCATATTTTGAGAGTTAAGGAGAAAAAAACTGCAAACAGTGAGGGAGTGAAGGAGAGGCTGAGACCTGCAGGGAGTCTGCGCCACTGGCAGTGTGGTGTGTGTGTGTGTGTGTGTGTGTGTGTGTGTGTGTGTGTGTGTGTGTGTGTGTGTGTGTGTGTGTGTGTTTGTATGAGTATGTGCTGTGTGGTTTGGGTGTGTTTTTCCTTGAATATGTTTTTGAAAGAAATATGCGGAATGGATCTCCCTCTCCCTCTCTCGGAGTGGTAGTGTGTGTGTGTGTGTGTGTGTGTGTGTGTGTGTGTGTGTGTGTGTGTGTGTGTGTGTGTGTGTGTGTGTGTGTATAAGAATTGCAGGAGCCTGTGATGTGTGTTTCCGTGAATAACGGGGCTCTCCTAAGTAATTTAAGTGACTCACTTGATAAGTGAATGACTGCAGTGACCGTCCTGGTGGAGAATCTCCCACAGTGATCACGACAGGTCCTTTAATCTGTCTGCTGGGTTGCAGCTCACACACAATCCTGTGGAACAAACACACACACACACACACACATAAACGTCAGTGCCAAGCCATAGACAATTACAGCTTATTTAAAGTGCAAGCAAGAGCGTGCAATAGAGAGAGCAAGAGAGAGCGAGAGCGAGAGCAAGAAAGAGAGAGCGAGAAAGAAAGAGAGAAAGAGAGAGAGCTAGAGCGAGAAAGAGAGAGAGAAAGAGAGAGCGAGAGCGAGAGCAAGAGCAAGAGAAAGAGAGAGAGAGAGAGAAAAGAGAGCGAGAGAGAGAGAGAGAGAGAGACAGAGAGAGAGAGAGAACACAGCTCTATCTCAGGATGCTGGGATCACTCATCAGAAATAACTCGGTAAACAGGATGTGTGATTCCGAGGCGGCGCTGTGGCACCATTGTCTGGTCAGAGGCCGATTTCCAGGCATTTCAAACAGGCGAGCGCCGCCTGGTCCTGCCCTGCACAGGGCCCGGCCTGCAAATACCGCTCGCGAGGAGCGCCCGCCACCGAAACGGCCTACACAAACAAACTGCTTCCAGCGCGCAGGAAATACCAGGCGTCCACGCTCCAATAATAGTTTCTAAAATGCACCTATACTGGGTGCACGGACAAAAAAAAAAGAAAAAAGAAAACTGTCCGAGCGTGCAAGCTCTGCCAGTCCTGCTGAGGGACGCACCCAGACGTTCCCAGCGCGTTGCCACCGTATGCACGGCTCACAGTTGGCTCATTTACATGACATTAGAACACCAGCGCACCGCTGTTTTTTTAATGAATGCAAATGCATTCGGGGGTATTTTAAGAAATGTTGATGCCCGCTGGCACTACTGAAATGCAAAAAAAATAAAAAATGACTAAATGCTTCTGATGAAGTCGATTATGCCATACCGCTACACAGCCCGCTATAGGGCTGCTCTACATCGCTGATTTACTGGGTATTATGAAAGACCGCAGTGTGGCCACAGGCCGACATGTATGTGTGTGTGTGTGGTTAATGGGGGAGAGTGTGTGTGTGTGTGTGTGTGTATAATGGGGAGTGTGTGTGTGTGGTTAATGGTGGAGCGTGTGTGTGTGTGTGTGTGTGTGTGTGTGTGTGTGCATGTGTGTGCGCGTGTGTGTGTGTGGTCTGCGCTCACCTGGTGGATATGAGGTAGCCCTTAGGCAGCGGTTCACACCTCACCCCAGCCACCGTCACGCCGTGCTGGATGTCCTCGAAGCGCTGGCCCAGGTTGGACCCCCAGATGGTCACGTGGATGCCCCCCTCCAGAGGCCCCGTGGTGGGCTGGATCTGAAGATACGGCAGCACACGGCACACACACACACACACACACACACACACACACACACACACACACACACACACACACACACACACACACACACACACACACACACACACACACACAGACACAGACACAGACACACACAGACACACACACACACACACACACACACACACACACACACACACACACACAGAGAAACACACGCACAGAGAAACACACGCACACACACTTGGGTTTAGGCCATTATCAGGCTGCTTTATCTCGCAGGCTTGATTGCCTTAATGAGTGCAGCATGAGGAGCAGATGCTGAGCAGCACTCCCATGGGGCTATGGAGGCGGCAGCCAGAGAGGGGGAGAGAGAGAGAGAGAGAGAGAGGGGGAGAGAGAGGGAGAGAGAGAGAGAGGAGAGAGGGAGGGAGAGCGACGCATTTACGTCCTTACATCTTTACATCGTAGTCGTTTAGCCCGGGGTTTCATCAAGGGGAGAGGAAAGATGTGCAGCGCGGCGAATAAAAATCAAAGACTTGTCTCCGAATACGGCAGTTACAAACCATGTCGCGCTTAATGTAGAGTTGTCAGGGAGCGCAAATTATTTAAGGTAGAACTAGTAGGGAACATGTCATTAGCGGCAATGCTCCACTGACTTCTACCCTTGAGGTGAGCGTTATCAAGTCGGAAAAATAATGGATTGGGTTATCGATTGCAGCTAGAAAGCGTTGGTGGAGACGCAGCCACGTATGCGGTAGAACTAAACAGCTTCGTCTACACATTTCACTTTCAGCGCGTCTTCAGCTGAGTTTTTCAGCAGGTCTTTGGGGCCAGGAGAGACAAAGAGAAGACCTGTCACATTCTGATAACCACCTCATTACACCCCCGACAGCCTATCATTATTATTTCTTACATTTCACAAAAGAAGCATTTTTTCAGTGTGTGTGTGTGTGTGTGTGTGTGTGTGTGTGTGTTTATGCGTGCGTCTGCGTGTACGCGTGTGATGCGGTGTTACCTTGGTGATGAGGGGGGGCGGGCAGCTGTCCTCGTGACTGTCGGTGCAGGCGTCGCTGTACACGCACCCCGGGCGCTCACCTCCGCACCACACACACCTGTACGCCGGGGCCACCGCTCGACACTGGCTGCAGTCCGCCTGGCCCACCGAACAGTTGTAGAGTTGGACTGGACACAAGCCATCAACAAAAGAGAAGATGGCACCACAAAAACAACACACACATACACGCATGCACGCACGTGCGCGCACACACACACACACACACACACACACACACACACACACACACACACAGAGAGGATAATTGATTAGAGCATATTAACATAAAAACGCAGCCAAGTTTCAGGGCTGATGTGTATCAGTCAACGAGCAGCTCAAATCAATCAGATGGGCGTTTAATTAAATCCCAGTAAATCCCGCCTTGGCCACCACACTTACGCCGTATGCTGGGTGCAGAGTCGATGCGCCGCTTCCCCCTCCGCAAGTACACAGGAGCCGAGTACTCCAACTGCTGCGCGGAGTACTGATACTGGCACACACACACACACACACACACACAGGTACATGAATCACTATCCATCACACAGCTTCAAAGCTTCATATTCCCACACTCGCACACATTTCTTGGTTCGACTCCAAGAATCCTCAATTTGACTGCTATCTTTTCGGTAACAGATATTTTTGCAAAAAGCTATTTGGATAGGGAACTTTTCTTTTCATGGTAAAAAAAAAATGCAATTATATAAATGATGACATAGCTAACTGTATGTTATTACATATGATAAGTGCACCTCTCTACCGAATTGATAGCAGCTGAATACTGGCAGCACCTGGTGGTGTTGGCATCTCTTACTGGGAATTTACACCAGAGCCGTTTATCAACTGTTTTTCAGTCCGTCTGATGTCGATTAGCGGTATATTATTCTATTAGAATCAGCGTATAATGTACACTGGAAGGGCTTTACATGCGTATAATGGGCGTGAAAGGTGTATTTTTATGCTTCACTTTAACTTAAGAGCACATGTGATG
>NC_085000.1:23873045-23878045 GCF_963854185.1 Sardina pilchardus | reverse complement strand
TGATTTTCCATTTGCATTTGTTCGCGGGTCACTTCAGAAGGGAGCCCACGCACTGGGGAGGCGGACGCCGCGCCGGACTGGTGGGGTAATGAGGACGCAGCCGGACGTAGGCACGGGCAGGGGAACACCCCCTCCGCCTCACACACACACACACACACACACACACACACACACACACACACACACACACACACACACACACACACACACACACACACACACACACACACACACACACACACACACAGACACACTCACACGCACACACACACACACACACTCACGCTACTAATCAACTGGGAACTGGACTAAAGCCTCCTCATGGGTGCAATCATTACAGGGAGATGTCTGATGGAGATAGAGGGGGGGCAAGGACCATAAGGCTGGTGGAGAGGGGAGGGGGTGTCAAGCCATCGTGCCTGTGGGATAGCCCCACCTGTGCATGATAAATCCCCCCCATGTGTTCTTCATCAGTGTACACACTACGCCAGCTGATTCCCTAAAGGGGACTGGGTCATCCCCTTAAACCTCAACCTTCCGTTGCAAATAGAAAAGGGATACAATCTCAACAAAGGCGACGAGAGGTGATACAAATACACGGAATCAGTAACAATGAAATCTTCAAGATTCAAATCTGGGCTCTTACTCAAGAACTATAGATAGATAGATACTTTATTGATCCTCAAGGGGAAATTCAAGACAATTGCTAACAAACTTCCATAAATAAGCAACGCTATATGACGGGATATGATTTGTTCACCCTTGGAAGTTCTGCTTAAATAGGAGAATCCATCTCTGGACCACCAAAACATCCTTGGTTCTGGTTGGCTCTGAGACCCGAATGGACGATCCTTACCTGCGTCTGTTCCTCTCGACTCTGGCTGGACGGCACCAGACTCTGCACGGACACGCACTGCTGGCCTTGGTGGTAGCTCCACAGCCAGTGGTTGGACTGGGAGTGGCGCTGGCACTCCAGCTTACGGGAACACCTGACACAAACACAACACAAACAAGGTCAAAGGTCATTCTCCACACAAAGAAAGAACCTTCTGTTGACCTACGACCTCTCTAATAGGCTTTTCATACGTTAAGGTGGTTCGCCTGGGAGGGTTTCCAACTGCTAAAACCCAACTCCAGGAATGGCGCTTATTATTATTAAGCTAGGGGTTAAAACACCTGACAAAACAAATATATGTGCATAAACGTCGGGCTCTATGAAGTCTTAGTTTGAAGTCAGGCGGTTGTGAGCAGAAGATTTACCGCCGCCCCTAAGGACACAAAGAGCTTTAGGGAGATTTCTTCAAACAAAAGCCAGCCGAGACTACCGTGCTGCAGCCACCCGTTTTCCATGAGGGCATTTGTAATTGGAGCAGCACTAGCCGGAGTGAACAGTAAATAAAAGACAAATATAGAGGCCCGGGACTTTTTTTTTCTTTTTTTACCGTCTTCACCTGCAGTGGAATGGCTTTCTAACTGAAAAGAGAGTTGTAAACGGAGCGCTCGCTCCTTTGGGCAAACACTCTAACGTGACATAACAGAGCTCCAAACAAGCTGCCAACAACAGCCCTGGGCTCAGACACAGGAGTAGAGAGACGGATTTCATGGCTCCAGCATACGGCAAGGTGAGACAGCAAAGCGAGCAAAAAAGAATGTGTGTGTGTGCGCTTGTGCTTGTGTGTGTGTGTGTGAGAGAGAGAGAGATATTGTGTGTGTGTGTGTGTGTCTCTTTATGTATGTGTGTGTATGCGTATGCATGTGTGTGTGTGTGTGTGTGTGTGTGTGTCTCTTCATGCATGTGTGTGTGATTGAGAGACAGAGATTGTGTGTTTGTATGTGTGTGTGTTTGTGTGTGTGTGTGTGTGTGTGTGTGTGTGTGTGTGTGTGTGTGTGTGTGTGTGTGTGTGTGTGTAAGGGGTGTGTGAGTGAGTGTGTGAGTGAGTGAGTGAGCGCAGCGGAGCTGTTACCTGCCCTCCAGCACACACCAGCCGCAGTAGGGATCTCTGACGGACAGACAGGACTGGCAGTCTGTGTGGCGGGAGCACTGCGCCACCGGCAGCCTGGTGACCTGCGTGAAACACGAGACACACACACATGAAAGACACACACACACAGTCACACACACACACACACACACACACACATGCTCGAGGGCATGAGGCTTTGCTCTTTTTGGACGAGCCCAGTGAACAATGTGTGCTAAACTTCAAGGGTGAATAGAGACATTTAGAGTGGCTGGCAGTCGCCGGATCTAGAGCAGGTTAATCAATCAGGAGACAGCGGCGGCAGGACAAAAGCACTCGGATGGGCTTATTCCGAATCGTTTCATCATGTCTGCATCTGCATCGTGACTCCTGCTCGACTTGTTTATAGAGTAACAGCATTCAGAGGATTCAGGTCTCACAGCAGGCTGGTGCTGATGTTGATTGACACATCGTGTGATGTTCCCAGATATACACACACACATACACACACAGCGTGACAAAAAAAAGGGAATATGAAGATCATCGGAAATCCATCTGTCTAGCATTTACTGCCAGGAGTACAGGGAGATGATTTTGAGTTTCATGCGGAACTCCACTGAGAAGTGTGTGGGGAGAGTGCCTGAGGTTTTGTTTTGACAGATGCCCTACTTTTCTCTCCGTCAGGACATAGATGCTCTGTCCAGCCGAGTCCAGCAGGAGGTCAGCGTTGATGGTGCTCCTCTCGTCCACAGTCACCGAGTCGTAAAGGGTACCCGTGCCGTTCGCCTGCAGGAACACCTGCAACACACACACACACACACACACACACACACACACAAACATACCACTCGAGTTAGCACCAGCGTTAAAACATCTACACACACACACACACACACACACACACAATAACCACACACACACACACACACACATAGAGAGCCTTATCTACATACATATGCACATATATTACACATTCACTCACGTAAAAACGGAGAGGTCCTGACATAACCACAGGCCAATGCAGCCAAATAGATGCATCCGCATGTGCACACACCCACGCAGTCTTCGACTTCAACACAAATACTCACAGCCAAATTTACACACACACACACACACACAATTTAACACACAATCTAACACACACATACACACAGCGAGAGACACACACACACACACATACAATGGCTGCCTGAGATCTCAGAGGATGGGTACATATGTCAAAGTCTTCAGGGCAGGGAAGCCACACCGGGTGGTGCGGTGCGATCTGATTGGCTCGGGGGGGTGAGTGTGTGTTGGTGTAAACAAGGCGCCCGCTCCAGTGCCTGACTGTAAATATTTTATGGCGCACCGGAGGGGCCGGGAACGAGGAGCTCCTCGCTGTGCTGAGCCAGATTACCCACAGTGCACTGCAAGTGGCGGCCCCTGTGGGATCAATAATCCCAGCAGCACCCGGGATCGGGAGTCAGGATGTGTCCCTCTCCATTATCTGCACCCCTCACACACACACACACACACACGCGCACACACACACACACACACACACACACAGACTCATATGGACATGCACTCCAATGCTGATAAACGCGCGCGCGCACACACACACAAACGCGTGCGCGGCGCGCGCACACACACACCATCGCACCAGCCCAACACATGATCATGCCCGAAGGGCAAGATTAACCAAATTCAAGGCCCCCCATCAAAAAAGAATTCCAGGCTGCTTGTGTGCAAAACACCAGACCACAGCAGAAACAGCCAGAGGCATGTGTGCGAGTTGGTGTTTTTGTGTGTGTCCGTGTGTCTGTATGTGTGTGTGTGTGTGTGTGTGTGTGCTTGGGTGTGTACACCAAAAAAAAATCTCAACAATACCGTGTCCAAAAGAACACCTAACAACTCCAGCAACAACAACAAGCAGTACTGCCAGCACAGTGGCCTCTCCATGCGTGAATATTTTCTTGCTAGCGGAGCTAATTTTCATTCGCCGGGCCTTTAGAAGTGCGCTGCGCGGCGAGCTGGCGCTGAATTAGCCTTTCAGCCACACAGAGGGAGTTCTGCACCCACCGCGCGCACAGAAGATGAGGGGCTTATCGTGTTTCTTTCTCTTTTTTAACTCTCCTCTTTTTTCCCCCCCTCCCTCTCTCCTCAATATCGCCAACTGAATACTAAGAGGACTTTCAACTTTTACACGCACTGCTCTTCAACCTCCCCATCCCCCACCGCATCTCTCTCTCTCTCCCTCTCGCTCTCTCACTCTCTCTATTCCTCAGTGTCCCTACCAAGCCCAGCAGTCAGACATTTCAGATGATAAGCAGCTTAAGTTATGCATGCGTTCACTTGTCCACGCCGGCATTCTTGACATAGCATCCATAACACCAGGTGAGGTTTTTGCCCAGGATGAGAGGAAAAGGGCGGGGAGGGGAGCGGGGGAGAGAGAGAGAGAGAGAGAGAGAGAGAGAGAGAGAGAAAAGAGAGAGAGGGAGAGAGGGAGAGAGAGAGAGAGAGAGAAAGGGAGAGAGAGGGAGAGAGGGGAGAGAGAGGGAGAGGAAAGGGAGAGGGAGAGGGAGAGGGAGAGAGAGGGAGAAGGAGAGGGAGAGGGAGGGAGAAGGAGAGGGAGAGAGAGAGAGCTGAATAAAGAGGGCGTGAGAGGTAAGGCAACATGTAATAAATTAGCAGTCTTAGTCTCCTGTGAGGTATGAGGGGACTCGCGCGCCAACCAATGAGGCCTGCCAGACGCTACACGCCCCAGCGAAAAACAAAAACGCGTCTGAGCTCGTCTCTGTTCACCTTACAGAGGGGGGTCAACGCCGCTTTAATTGTGTACATCATTTATTTATTTATTCCCGCTCCCACCCTTATTTATTTATTTCGCTCAATAACAAACGGGCGTCTCTCTTGCGAGTCTGGCACCGAGACAGTCATTCAGCAGTGAAACAATGCTGTCAGAGGCTGGCATGGAGCAAGGTCATCCTCCAGCGCTATCTGAGCCGTCGGAGCCCAAACAGAGCATCTTTATGGAAATGGCAGCAAGCGGAGAGAATC
>NC_085000.1:23865545-23868045 GCF_963854185.1 Sardina pilchardus | reverse complement strand
ACCCGTTCATTAAGAGCAATGAGAGTTACAGAGAGAAGGAGGGAGGGAGGGAGAGGGAGAAAGAGAGAGAGAGAGAGAGAGGCAGTGGGAAAGAGATAAAGAGAAAAAGTTGCAGGCACAGCCAGAGAAAGAGAAAAGAATGAGAGAAAGCAAGAAGAGAAAAGAGAGAAAGAGAGAAAGAGAGAAAGAGAAAGAGAGAGAAAGAGAAAGAGAGAGAGAGAGAAAGAGAGAGAGAGAGAGAGAGAGAGAGAGAGAGGAGAGAGAGAGAGGGAGGGTGTGTGTGTTGTCTCCCGCTGCTGTCGAGGAGTTAAAGACTACAGCAGCACTCCGGCCTCCCTGACGGCTCTTTAGACTTCATTAGCTACGATGGGACTCAGCTGCTATCAGATGGGCTTATGGGGGAGAGAGAGTAAGAAAGGAATAAAGAAAGATAGGGAGAGAGAGAGAGGGACGGAGGGAGGGAGGGAGGGAGAGATGAAGGTAATGGTCTGTTAAGCCTAATTTCTACTTCAGACAAAAAGTGCTGTCGTGACATGCTGTGCCATGAAAATGACCTAATTTTGACACCGCAGTGTAACACGCACTCTGTGGCCACACGCCAGTTACAGTGGCGAGTTTCTCTCTCTCTCTCTCACTCTCACTCACGCGTAAAGGAAACATTATGCTAACATTCAATCACAACACTGCTGCAGCCACTTTGATCGGCCATAATGAAATCACCCAGACCGTATCTGTTTATGTGACCCGACTGCAGTGGAGGAGATGAATTAAACTCAATTGGTCCAGATGACGGGGGTGATAGGAAATGAATTGCAGGCTTGATCCCATCGCCAGGCCTGGCCGCTAGGACAAGCAGATTAGGTGCCTGGCCAGTGCATTAGCTTCCTGGGCCATCACTGTCACTGTCACTGTCACTGCTCCCACTGACCGGCTGATGGACAAGTGAGTCAGGACTGAACCCACTGGACACTGCCAAGTAGGCTAGTAAAGCTTATGATTTGTCCGCGCCGATCAGGCTTAACGTCGCGCTAGGGGTGATTAAAAATGACAAGAGGGGGCAGAGGCGCGGCGCTCTTACCTGGGCCAGACGCAGGCACTTGGAGGACACCTCGTACTCGATGTAGGCCTCCTCCTGGTTGGTGGGGCCGCGGCCCTCCTGGGTGTAGCACAGCTCCTGCGCCGTCTTCAGGGCCCTGTCCAGCCGCTCCATGTCGTAGACGCACAGCGCCGAGCGGCCGGTGGGGATGGGGGTGGACGCCTGGCCGGCCGCCATGGCCACGAAGAGCGCCGGGCGTCCGCGGCGCGCGCCCAGGGCGGCGGCCTGCGCGAGGTTGTAGCCGCCGGCGCAGGCCAGCGGCAGCTCCACGTAGGAGTAGAAGCTGGGGTCGTCGGTGCAGAGGCGCGACACGTACGTGCGGTACTCCTTGGAGCCCCAGACGTCGCGGCGCGACAGCAGGAAGTAGACGTGGCGCTCGTGGCGCAGCGCCGCCACAAAGTGGTTGTTGTACTCGGAATAGGTGCCCACCACCAGCTTGCCCAGCTCCTCGTGCGAGAAGGCCGGGATGGAGTGGTGCGGGCTGGGCAGCAGGCGGCGCGTGGTGATGGGCGGGATGCCGCCGGGCCCTTTGCTCGTGTACCCGCGGCCCACCAGCATGAGGGGCGCCGGGCCGTGCTGCTGGGGCTGCGACGGCGACGGCGGCGGCTGGACGAGGACGCCCACGGTGGAGACGCGCGGGTCGTTGGCCGCCACGTACTGCGTGTCCACGGGGTTGGAGGTGTTGTAGAGCACGCGGCCCACGTCCGCCAGGCTGCGCTTCTCGCAGATGCCCTGCAGCGCCGTGCCGCACACGATCAGGCTGCGCCAGCGCGTTCGCCGCTCCGCGTCGCCCCCTACTGTCTCCTCCTCCTCGAGCGGCTCGTCCTCGCCGTCCTGCAGCAGCAGGATCTGGTTGGCGTTGTTGGTCTGGCGCGCCTGCGTGCAGTCCTTGGGGTCGATGGGCGGCAGGCAGTCGGGGCTGTCCAGCCGCGGGCCGGTCTGGCCCTGGGAGAGCGGCCGCAGGTCGGCCGACAGGTGGTACAGGGCGTTGACGCCGCCCACGTACACCTGGCCCGAGCGGCGGTCCAGCAGCAGGTGGTTGAGGGGCGCGCCGGCGTTGAGGGTGGCCGAGCGGGTCTGGAGGGCCGACGGACCGCCGGGGGAGGAGGAGGGGGAGGAGGAAGAGGAGGAGGAGGAGGAGGCAGGGGCGGGATCAGGTGCGGCCGTGGTCGTCGGGGGCGACAGCAGCAGCAGCAGCAGCAGCGGGAGCAGGAGCAGAGAGAGGGGCCTCCACCAGATGGCGAGGGGGGGAGGCGACGGGGGAGCAGGAGCTGGCATGGCACCCCCTTACCTGCTGAAGAGAAGAGGAGAGGAGAGTAGAGGGGGAGGGGAGAGAGGGAGAGAGAGAGAGAGAGAGAAGGGGGGAGAGGAAGGAAGGAAGGAAGGATGCAGACAGATAAAGAG
>NC_085000.1:23855545-23858045 GCF_963854185.1 Sardina pilchardus | reverse complement strand
CACACATATACATATACACACACACACACACACACACACACTGTCCTGGAGGAATTTTTCCCATCTAAATATTCATCTCAGCAAGTGTAACTTAGCCACACGGCCAATTACAGACTCCTGCACTAATTATCACTCCTCGGCACAACAAATATGATGACATCTTATTTTGATGCTAATGAACTGTAATGGCCACAAAGGGAGTTGAGTGCGTATTCAAATAAGGGCCGTTCCACACGAACAACAGGACAAACACAAAACTGACGGGAGAGACGGAGAGAGAGAGGGAGAGAGAGAATGATTCAGAAGGAGAATGAGTGGGTGAAGGAGAGCAAGATAGTGAGCAAGAGAGGGATAAAGAAAACGTGTCATGACAGAGAGAGGAGCTTCAGCGCTTCAACTACATAACAGTAACTGTCGTTATTTATGGGATGGCTGATCACTTATCTCTCTCTCCTCTACTTTTTTCCCTCTCTCCCTCCCTCCCTCCCTCCCTCTCTCTCTCCCTCTCTCTCTCGGTGTTAATGTCGGCTTGGCTTAGTCACATGTTTACTGCCTGCTCTGAGCGGCAGACCACATGGCCTCAGTCACAACTCACCATCCGCTTCCCCAGCCATAAACCAGATCATTAGCATAACCAGATATCACACACGGCAAGATTCACACCCGTCAGCCACTGATTCTCGCCCTGTGTCACACACACACACACACACACACACACACACCCCTCTCACACAGTCAAACAGACACACTCACATATACACATATACTCACACAGACACCTCAAAGATAACACACATACACACAAATCTCGCAGACACATAGGCCTACACTCTCTTACACACACACACATGCATTTAATCAGCATCTTAACAAGCAGCTGTGCATGCCATTGCCGAGATGATTATTTGATGGGAGAGAGATAAACAAATCTCTCCACTATAAATAGCAAATGGGAAAACGTGCGCCCCGACCAAAGATATATATTATGTGTGCTTGCAGGAGCGGTTTTACAGGGATCACAGAAAAACACACAAAGCGCGTGTACACGGCTACAAGTTTCCTTTTTATAGCGCATTACAGTGGTGGAAACGTATAGCCCTCAAACAGCTGGATGTGTCTGCGGTTTCTCAACTTGTTAATGAGCGCCAACAAGGGCCTGTGCCGCCAAACTCCACCACCCAGCCCCCCTCGCCTCCGCTCCCTCCCCGCGCCTCCCCGCCTGTTTACCAGGCGCGCGCCTCTTCCAAGACAAGTGCAGCTTTGATGGGGGAGAGGGGGAGAGGAGAGGAGTTAGACAGAGAGTGGAGAAGAGAGGCGAGAAAAATAGAGAGAGAATAAGAGAGAGAGAGAGAGAGATGGACCAAAGGAAAGGAATGCAAATTCAGAACTGACACGTCCTCACGTTAAGTCGGCAACAAAGAGCTAACCTGTTGTCACACACGCGCGCTCGGACCAATGACGGCTCAACGCCCACACAGATGGTGGATATCACACATCCATGAGCTGAGCACGAGGTGAACATAAGCAAGACTCCTGGGAGACGGGAGGGAGAGGAGAGGGAAGAGAAGAGAGGGGGGGGGGGGGGGGTGAAAGACAATGGAACAGGAACGGAAAAGAGGGAGCAAAGGGGGGGGAAACAACCGGAGAGGAAGAGAGGATGTTCGGATTCCATTCCAGCAGTTTAGAGCCCGCTCCAGCTCCGAAAGGAAGGGAGAGACAGATAGAGAGAGAGAGAGAGAGAGAGAGGGGGGATGGAGGAAAGAGAGAGAGTGAAGTCTCGCATGCTGGCTGTCCACACAGCGAGAGTGGTGGAGACAGCCAGGGACAATAAGCAGCCAAAAGCATGGAGATTATCTAATGAATGTGGAGGATAAGGAGAAACAGTCCAATGGTGTGGTTTCAAAACAGCTGCATGCACAATGTGGGCCATTTATTATTAAGGGCCGGCAACAGCCTTAGTCTGTCAACACACTTCCACACAGGGGCCAAACATGCGCAGCAACGCATATGGTTTAATTTCAGAGGAGAACAATCTTTGCTGACTGAAAAGAGACGTCTGAAATGTGCCTGGAGAGTCAATAGCATCAACACGTATTCATAGGCTCCTGCTGAACTATGCTCTCACTTAACTCGGTCAGAGCCAATTTTGTCACAGGAAATATGCAAATGCCCCGCCGGGTCTGATGTAGCCATTCCTGATGGCAAAAACAAATGTTTTGGGTGGGGGGAGGCTGCAATGTTTGGCACACTGAAGTGGTTGTGGATGACACTTGAATCTGGTCGGATGCCATTTCCCTTTTCATGCTCTTTCATGTTGTTTGGAGTAAGGCTGCAAAAGCCCCTCTTGTATTGGACTCTGGGAGTGCAGAGGAGAGTGGGAGGAAGGAGTGAGGGGTGGGGTGGTGAGAGTTGAATCAATGCATTCTCTAAGGCCTCTCTCTTCTAGCCTTCAATGAACCGGCTTCAGGGAATATATGAGTGGCATAAGGAAAGGGGTCTG
>NC_085000.1:23812039-23855345 GCF_963854185.1 Sardina pilchardus | reverse complement strand
CTAATGAATGTGGAGGATAAGGAGAAACAGTCCAATGGTGTGGTTTCAAAACAGCTGCATGCACAATGTGGGCCATTTATTATTAAGGGCCGGCAACAGCCTTAGTCTGTCAACACCTTCCACACAAGGGCCCAAAACATGCGCAGCATACGCATATGGTTTAATTTCAGAGGAGAACATCTTTGCTGACTGAAAAGAGACGTCTGAAATGTGCCTGGAGAGTCAATAGCAATCAACACGTATTCATAGGCTCCTGCTGAACTATGCTCTCACTTAACTCGTCAGAGCCAATTTTGTCACATGGAAATATGCAAATGCCCCGCCGGGTCTGATGTAACCATTCTGATGGTAAAAACAAATGTTTTGGGTGGGGGGGAGGCTGCAATGTTTGGCCACACTGAAGTGGTTGTGGATGACACTTGAATCTGGTCGAGATGCCATTTCCCTTTTCATGCTCTTTCATGTTGTTTGGAGTAAGGCTGCAAAAGCCCCTCTTGTATTGGACTCTGGGAGTGCAGAGGAGAGTGGGAGGAAGAGTGAGGGGTGGGGGGTGGTGAGAGGTTGAATCAATGCGTTCTCTAAGGCCTCTCTCTTCTAGCTTCAATGAACCGGCTTCAGGGAATATATGAGGGCATAAGGAAAGGCTGTGAACCACCAGACCCTGACAGCAGTTAGACACTGTCACAGTGCATATATAAAATTCACCAGAAAAAGGGCCGACAATTACCAATGAGCCTGCAGGGCAAAAAAACAGCCATGCACGAGTTGCCAGTAATTAAAATCTTTAGGAGTGATAACATGACTACTTTTTACAAAATAAATAGAAAACGCCCACTGTTGGAGACCCAGTGATATCCGGCTATTGTCTGAGTGAAGATACTTTGTAATACATGAATAAGACAGAAATTGTAAGCATGGTAAGACTGTTACCACTAATTGCTACTTTGTCTTGTTAGTGTCAAGGCATTTGTTACATCCAAATTAAGACACATCGCGAAGGGAGCACCGGGCATATTAAAGCGAGGAGACACGCCAATCAAAGTTCACTTGCATGAGGCACCGTACACTTACTTCATTCAGAGACGTCGCTGCTCATTCCGCGGAGTCCCATCCGACCCGTGTTAAAGCGCAATCCAAAAACAACAACACTGAAGAGCGGAGAAATTAAAAAAGCGACACCGGAGCCTAGCCAACACAGTCTATAGATCCCATTATGTGTGCGCTACATTGTTCGCAAGCGGCGGAGATTAGAGGTAGCAGGGAGAGCAGACTGGTGGGAATAGGCGGAGCGTTTTTACGCATCCTCAAAACAGAGTTTTCAATGAAGCTGCTTTCTAACAGGCGGGGTCGTGATACTTAATATTTAATTTTATCGCGTTATGGGCGAGAACTTAAGCGCACTGATGAATACAATATCTCCGCCCACTTTAGGGTGTTTACGTCCGCGTACCCAAAACCAGGAAACTTCAACCCCGCCTTCAGCACCGCAGCTGGAGTGACAGATGGATATTGCCAGCCGCCTGCTACAGCTAAACCGGGGTTTGACATAGATACTCTGGGTTTTAACAATGACGATTAAAACGAATAGCGAGCCCCAAAAGTGGCAACATCCCCCATACGCCCCCCAAAAGAATCCTCAAAGGTTTAGGACTGTGTCAAGAGTCAACATTTAATCCGTCACAGCTAACAAGCTGTCTATAGTTAAAAAGCACCGCAAATGCGAGATGTGAGGGGTTTCCAGCAGGAGAAACTAATTTAAAAGCTTTAAAAAAAAAACAAAAAAACAATACGAGGCACGTTGCTGTTCACCACAACATTTTCATAGTAGCCAAATTGCGGTGGTCTGCAAGAGACACCAACAAAGGCGTTAAACTGAAATTCAAAATCCCAGTGCTACACAAAAGCGAGAGGAGGGAGAGGCTTCTTGACTTGACACGCCAGGAAAAATGATGACAGCCTATTGTGCTTTAGTTAGGGAGGGCGTGGAGTGAGTGAGAGAGAGAGAGAGAGAGAGATAGGGAGAGGCAGAGAGGGGGAGAGCGAGAGGGAGGGAGAGACTCCCAGGCGGGTTTGGTGATGAACAGGCATGCTGGGAGCACTGGGAGCTCAGCTGGGACTGTTTGCCCAAAGCCGTGAACAGCCCTCATCAAGGCCCTCATAAAATATTAATCCTGCACACAAAAGCACCAACACCCACGGACCACCACACACGGATCAGCACACAGGGAGGGGGGCCAGGGGGGGCCCCACTGACCAGGCCCAGGCTGAAGGGATGGGGAGAGGGGTAGAGGAACAAGCCGAGAGGGCCAGCTATTATGGAAAGATAAGACACATAGGGGAAGAAAGAGAGAGAGTGAGAGAGAGAGAGAAGGGAGATAAAAAGAGAGAGGAATAAGAAATATGGGGGAAAATATAGAGAAACAAAGAGTGAGTTACAGTTGCATAAAAATGGGAAAGATGCTGTGTTTTTTGGTAAGACAGGGAAAGGGATAGAGAGAGAGAACGAGAGATGGAGAGGGAGGAAGAGAGAGAGAGAGAGATGGAGAGGGAGGGAGAGAGAGTTACTGTGGCAGGCAGGCAGCGAAGGGACCATAATGAATGGAGGGAGAGGGGGAGGGGAAAGGGTGAAGGGTGACACGCAGTAATTGGGGGGAAATGTGTGTGACGGCGGGAGGAAACCATTATTGGCAGGTGAAGAAAAAAATCAGAGGCATCCACCAAATAATGAAATGACCAAGGTTGAGGAGGGGAGGGGGGGTGAAGAAAGAAAGAGAGAGAGAGCACACACACACACACACACACACACACACCCTTTAGAAAAGAAGAGTACATGGAGACATTTCTTTTGAAGACAGTTGTCGGAAGTGCAAAGCTGATATCTTTGAGAGAAAGAAAAAAAAAAGAGTCGAGGATATTTTGGCTAGCGAGGGCGACTTTTCACACCACCAGGGGCAGACCCATATAAATGCAAACAGCAGCACAGCATTCCCGGTCTTTGGGAGAGCGCAGGCCCCGACGGCCCCCAAGAGCCTTGGCAGAGTGGCGGCCCAAGCAGTTGTCTAGCAGCATTCAGTGCTGTGGGCAGAGGAAGCCAAGGCCTGGGCACTCCAGCAGACAATGAGGGGGCTGTGTGAGGATGCAAGCCCAGGCCCTCCCCTCCTCCAAACACGCAGGGCTGCACCAAGGACACACACTCAATTAGGTGTCTGCAAATACACACACACGACACACACACACGCGCACACACAACACACACATACACACACACTCACACAAAGATACAGACAAAAACACTTGCACACATACAAAAACCCGCACACAGTAGCAGATTCAACAAAACAAATAAGACTAGGCTTCTTTTCACAGTCTTGTCACAAGCGAGGGATGCATGGTCCATAGCAACACTGCAAACACACACACACACACACACACACACAACACATTCACATAAAGCCACGCTGACACAACCCTGAACAATAGCACTGATTACATGCACACCAAATCGATTCAAATGTCGCATATTTTTGGCAGTCGGTTAGTTTGTCAGTCCAGAAGATGTTGCGGAGGCTACTGCTCTGTCTTTTTGTACACAACCAATCCCACTTCCTCTCTGGTCTACTGACCGAGATTAAAATGGTTGGCAGGGGACGATTTCTATAAAAAGGCAAATAATTGCAAGCAAAAACACAGCACAGACTGAGCGGTCTCTTCATAAAATCACATTCTGCTTAGTGCAGGTGTGATTATAGCCCACAAGCAGATACCACACACGATGGCAATGACACATATCTGAACATAATGATTTTTGCACTGCATTTTTTTTTTTTTTTTGTGGATGGTTTCAGCGTTTTCTGGTGCCTTGCTACCACATTTGAAAAAGGAAGTGAAGACATATCAGACAAAAACTTTGGTTGTTTATCTGTGCAGCCCACGTAAGAATGTGCGTCTGCTGACGTCACGAGCAGCGAGTGCTCTTGGCTTGTGCGTGTGCTCTTCTGTGGGGTCTTCCAGCGACTGAAAGATCGATTGTGCCATTTTTTTCCACCACCAGGCTCCGGCAGTGACCCAAGAGAGTCCGCTGTCAGGGCGGACAGAGACTGGAAAACAGGCGCAGGACATTCTTGATCTCCTTCTGTCCAGTCCATCACTGTGTTTGGGTCTTTCTGTCTGTCGCCCACCCCATGGACCACTTCCCACCCCCATCTCCCCCCATCTCCCCCCCTCTCCTCCCCCTCCTCTCCGCTCCGCTCCACTGCCCAGCGCACAGTACAGTCCAGTCATGGAGCGCGGCTCGAAAACGCACAGACAAGCGTGACTATTAAAATATCAAAGCGGGCTACGATAAAGATGGCCAGTGTGTGTGTTGGCGGAAGCGGGCTGACCTCCCCTGTGTTTCGGACGGCTCTCGTCAGGACGCTGAATGGTGCCACTGTGGCTGGAGGTGACCTCTGACCCCGAGCGCCGTGGCGCAGCTTCCTCCTCCAACATGGTGAGCCAAATATGCGTCCGTCGGGAATAATGAGCTGGCCAGGCCAATTACAGCCGGCTGCTCCGGCTCCCATCTCGGTTTTCCAGCAACGCACGCTGCATGAAATGTAGTGGAGTGAAATGTAAGAGCGTGTGTGTGTGTGTGTGTGTGTGTGTGTGTGTGTGTGGGTGGGTAGGACAAGACAGCTACAGCAAGTCAGATGGGGACATCCATGCAATCTGGAAATTGCTCCTCCAAGGATCCACAGTGTGATCAAAGAGTTGCCTCAGAGCAGGCACCAACAGCTAGCACCTGCATTGTCTTTGTATCAACAACAAGCATCTGCATTGTGATATGAAGGTATCAGGGTCGCGTAAAAGCTGTTGCAACACCCTTACATCTCTTCAGAAGGGAGAGAAAACACAGTTTGACACAGTTAGCAATCTGCGTCCAAAATAGTGGGTGAGACCCCAAACAAAAGTAGCTTGTATCGCCACACCCCTGAACTGCCACCTCACAGCACCCCACCGTTCCCACACCCCCGGGGCGGCTCCACAAACTTCTCTCCCGACTCAAAGCCGAGGAGTTTAATGAAGCTGAACTCGCCGAGTCTCACTCTGGGACAGACACGATAACACGTCCTTCACTGAGACACATTAGCACCATTCCCCTGGGTGCCCGTCTGAGCAAAACAATCACCGGCAAAGGCAAACAGCCTTGTTTATTTTGATGAAGATAACAGCGGCGTGGCGGCGCACAAGCACTCCAATCGAGGGGGGGTGGGGGGGGGGGGGTGGGGGGGTGGCGTGAGTAGCTTTTACTTTTTGTGGAGATCTTTATCAAACTAACACGCGCCTTGCTCCTGAAATAGCAGCAGGCGCTGGCTTAAGCCTCTTCCAAGTCTTCGGGGAATGAGATCCTCTCATAGAGTTTCATAACGTGATGATAAGGACGCTCTGTTTCTGACGGGGCTCAAGCAAGCAAACACAGAGAGAGAGAGAGGGAGAGAGAGAAAGAGAGAGATAAGGAGAACGATAGATTTTCCATAACCATCAAGGTTTCGTAATGTGATATTCCGATTGCACGTTTCTCATGAGAGGAGCGCGAGGGGAGAGAAAAGGAGCGCAGGGGCGTGAAGGCATCTCAGGAGGAACACCAGACCCCAGGGTGCCTTCTTGGCTCAGCACTGACACGCCCCAAGAGCCCACGAAGGCTGGGGAGCTGAGTGTGTGTGTGTGTGTCTCTCTGTGTGTGTATGTGTGTCTCTGTGTGTGTGTGGTGTGCGTGGTGTGTGTGTATGTGTGTCTCTGTGTGTGTGGTGTGTGTGGTGTGTGTGTGTGTGTGTATGTGTGTGTGTGTGTGTGTGTGTGTGTGTGTGGGGAGGGGGGTGGGTGGCTGACAGTTCTCTGATAACCATGTGGCATAACAGGTTAGACAACAACCACAAGGGCTGCAGTAACAGCAGTTGCAGAAGCAAAGCACTGAGGCAGGGAGGAGGAACAGAGGGAAATTCACAGGAACTCATGACAAAACCACCGAGAAACCAGCAAGCCCAGGAGAAACAGCCATTATCGCTCCAAAACAGCAAAGCCCATAAAAGAAGAAAACAGAAACTAAAGGGAAAAAAACCCCACACACCCCCTACTAACTCTCTTATTTCTTTATTATCATGGCTGCCAGTGAACGCAGTCAGGCTGGAAACATCAACCAGGTCCTTCATCAATCAGCCGAAATCAAATTTTTGTGCAAATTTCTTCCTATATTTGTGCGGGAGACGCAATAAGAGCCTGGAGTGGGATGATAAACAAGTGGGTGTTAACAGCGGGGTTTAGCCTAGAGCAGATCTGCAAAGTGTGCATTACTTCACCAACATTAACTGGCCAGATGCAGATAGTCAGCACTTAGCCTGCTCCGGCATCTTTAGCATGCGCTAATCTATACTTTACCCTTTAATCGGCTAAATATCCATGTTCATACATGTATGCAACATGACCACAATAACTCCCCACCCCCTGCCCCCTACCCCCTACTCCATTAAAACTCTCTCTCACACACACACACACACACACACACACACACATGCTAACACGAACCCAAACATCTACCCCCTGCCTAGTTGCGAGTGCTCTACCAATCTTATCAGCTTGCATTGCGACACAGATCGGAGATGGATCCGCTTTTCTTTGTCATTACCCTCCTTTATGAAAGGAGAGGGGAAAAGAAAAGCAGATGACACAATTGATGTTTCTGCCAAACAAAGGGACTAAAGAGGATCGCGCAGGGGTTTAGCCGTGAGGGCGGCAGAGGGGTGTCACGAGGGGGGGGGGGGGGGGGGGGAAGTGGGGGCGTACAAGCTGGCGGTGCGTGTCCACGTTAGACGGCGTGGAGAGACGGTGGAAGAGAGAGAGAGAGAGCGAGAGAGAGATAGAGCGAGGGAACGGAAGATCGCGCTGAGCGCTCAGCGAGCAGCGAAACAGATGCCGGCGCTTCCAGACAGCTGCGGGAGCAAAGGCACCAATTAGACTGCCACCCCTGCCTCTGACACACATTATTACAGACTCTATAATCTACACTGGAGATCCGCGGCCTACATGATGCACCACTCCGCGGAAGGAAGGGAGCAGTGACACTAGCAGACAGGGAGGTATGGAGCAGAAAGAGAAAGCGGAAAGAGAGAGGAGGGGGTATCTTCTCCAATCATAAAAGAAAAAGAGTACAGTCTAGACTAAAAGAAAAAGCGCACTTGCAATCTCAACTATTAGGCTGCAACAAGTCACTCCCTAACTGAACACCTCAGCCTTCTACTGCATTCAGTAGAGGGAAAGAGAGAGAGCACACAAGAGAGAGAGAGAGAGAGAGAGAGAGAGAGAGAGAGAGAAAGAGGGAAAGAGTGTAAGCAACATATAAAGAGAGAGAGGAAGAAAGAAAGAGGGAGTGAGAGAGTGTGTAAGCAACATATAAAGCGAGAGAGAGAGGAAAGAAAGGGCGAAATCAAATCTTGGCCTCTCTCTGCACATCCTTCCCTCCCCTTCCCTATGATTATACTGCTCTCACGCTGAGCCGCTGGGCGGGCATGCTGACGATGAGCTGGGGACGTGCTGAGGAGAGCATGGGCCTTCCTGTCCTCCCTGAATTGGTCATCTCCTGCCAGAGACAGCTGTTAACCACAGAGAACTGCGACTGCTCCCACTGTGACCCCACAGATAAAACCAGCACCCATAAACACCCTCTCCAGGCTCCAGCAAACCACTGGCTCCCCAGGCCAGTTATTAGCCAGCGGAGTGCATCAAGGGCCAGACTCGGGGCCCCTATGGCTTGGGGTTGCTGGGGTGGGCTGGACGGTGTGTGGGGGGTTGCCAGTGAGCGTGACAACCAGAGAGAGTGGCTGTCTTGTTAATTGAGATTGGGGGTGGGGGGCATTTTGGCAGACAAAATAGGGTTGAGACCTTGGTCATCCTCCTCGGTAGCCTATAAAAAGCTCATTGTCGACTGGGTAACTTTGTAAAGGCTCGTCAACGTGCTTCAGAGAGACGCCAAGCACACAAAACAGGACCACAAAACACACAAAGGGGCCATATTAGCCGGCGCTGGAACCTATGGTCGCCTGACCTCCATCTTAATGGGATAAAAGGCTAAATTTCATTAACTGCTCTCGTGTGGGCAGCCAGGGTTTAGTGACTCAGGATAGGACAGAGGAAGCGAAGAAGAGGTGGCGGTGGGGAGACAATTGTCGGAGAAAGGAGTGCCTAGGAAAGGAAGAGACGGAAAGGAAAACAAAAGGAAAGGGAAGAGTACAGAGCGAGAGAGCGAGAGAGAGAGAGAGAGGGAGAGCTGGAGTGTCTGACGCCCAAGAATAGAATGGAATGAGTTTACCAGTGTGCTGCACCCTTCACACAGTAATAAGATGGTTTGAAAACCCATCTTTAAAAAAAATGAGATACACAAACACGCTAACAGCCCATAGTTATCTGCTCCACTTCAAACGCAGTAGTAGAGCGTAACGTGCATTTACCAATGGTGGCCCCATTAGCCCGGGCCACTAAAAGTACACTGGGTGTGCGGAGAGCGGAGCAGCGGAGCAGCGCAGAAGCCGTGTTTAAAGTAGCACCGGCGGAATAAAGCGCCGCGCTGTTCTGGGAGACTGAGCATTGTTAAACAGCCGGAGCGCGAGAGAGCAAAGCCCGGCCATCAGATAACAATGCCCCGGCCCGCCGAAGGGAGGACCGCTGGAACATCAGGAAAAGAAAAACACCCATCAGGATTTTCCAGCCGCCTTCGCCACTGGTTTACCCACACTGCATGCCTTGGCTCACTTCGAGTGGTTTTTCCTTTTTTTTTTTTTTTTTACCCCTTCTATTTTTTTCCAGGCACAGAAATAAAGCTATTTCCTGGGGTTTTGTTGGGAAAAAAAATACACCCACTTAAGAAGATATTGCTTCTTTGGTAAAGGGGGGTCGTTGATTCATCCTTTGTCGGGAGATAATTGTCTTAAGCTCTGTGGTAATTGTGCTCTAATGGGGCTATGCGGGCTACACCTCGCTAAATCGAGTTAACCCGCCAACAATATTGAGAAAAATGAACTACCATGACACGCTGCCGCGGCCGCTGTTGTGTCTATTATCGGCATCGGTGATAAAAGTGCTCATATCCTGGCCCCGTCGTTGTGATGTCCCGCATTCTGCTGCGAGACTGACGGCTGCTCTGTGTGAGGGGTGGGGTGTGTGTGTGTGTGTGTGTGTGTGTGGGGGGGGAGCAATATACAATCAACACTGGTGGCTACTGCCACCCTGCATGCATGGCAAAACGAACACAACAGAGGGCAAGGGGGGCTTTAATGGGGAGGACATGAGCGACTCCCAAAGCCAAAGACACTGCCAGGGAGACCTTCACTAAGCACCACACAAAACGCACTCACCCATCCATCCACCCACCTCTTTGAACAGCGAAGCACCGGGCGCCTTTCATTCATGTCATTTCGTTTCATTTGTTTGGCAAATGGGTGAAGGGAGAGACGCAAAGCGAGTGTTGCTGCGTGTTGTGCAATGAAGCGCACCAGGGGGCTGAGTACCTCGTTTTCACCCCCAAAAAAAAAAGCGTTCAAAAGCGTCCTAGATTATTGCAGCGCAAATCCTCAGACTGTGTGGTATCTCCAATCCCCAGATGGGGGAGGGATTGGAGGGAGGGCGGTGGCCATTTGTCACTGAGGACTAGGGATTCAATGCCTACCGTGTCAGGATGGGGGACTAAAAGGGGGGGAAAAAAGAAAGCTGCGATTATGGTATATTTTTAAAAGTGTCTTTGTGTAGTTTTTTAAAAACAGAGTGCCAGTGTTGTTGTTGTTGTTGTTGGTACACAAACACTGACTGCATGTCCACACCGTGGCCTTATTTTCACGTAAACCGATCCTGATTTTTATATCGAAAGAAATTAATTACGCCTCATAGGGAGATTTGGGGTGGATGTTTGAAGAGGATGAAGGAGCACCCAGTGAAACTCCGCTGGGAAAACGCATGATATATCAAATAAAACCGTGCATGCATTTTTAATGGCACCTTGAGCGCATCCAAGTCTGAAGTTCCTCCTTTGTGCGCTGGGCTGGGCGCAATCTGACAAGCGACAGGGAGGGGAAGCGCAGCGGTTGGCACGATCAAGGGCTCTTCACGCTACACACTCTCATATACATACACACACAACCATAACGCAAACCCCCTCCCCACATACACACATACACACACACACACTCTTCGGAGCTCAGTCACCACACTTGACGGGATCGGTGTCTGAGCCGGGAGCCTCTAATCTGTCTGTGCGTGGTCAGGAGCCCCCCGTACCCCTGCCCTAATCTCCTGGGATCCGCCCTGGGGAAGGCTGCCTGCCTGCCTGGGCTGCCTGGGCTGGCGGGGCTAGCAAGGCCCACTGCCTCCTCTCCTCTCCTCCCCTCCTCCCCTCTCCTCTCCTCTCCTCTCCTCTCCTCCTCCCCTCTCCTCTCCTCTCCTCCTCTCCTCTCCTCTCCTCCTCCCCTCTCCTCTCCTCTCCTCTCCTCCTCTCCTCTCCTCTCCTCCTCCCCTCTCCTCTCCTCTCCTCTCCTCCTCTCCTCCTCTCCTCGCCACCTCCTCCAGGACCTCCCTTCTTCGGTTGCCACCGGGCTGGAGAGGCAACTGGCTGTACCAGGCAGCCACACCTTCACACCTTTACCACACACATGCATGCATACACACACAGACATACAAACACACACACACACACACACGCACTCACTCACACACAAATAAGGAGGAGGACTGACAAAGGCGCAGGGGGTGACAGGCTGCTTTTTGATCAGTCGAAAACACACTTCATCTGATCCGTCAACAAGAGCTCATTATGACAATCAAAAACACACACTTCTCGCCGGCTCTATCACAATATTTTGTGCTTTGGGAGGTGGAGGGTTGGGTTTTTTTGTAGTTTTTTTGCTTTGCATTTGTTTGACAGGTTTTGCAGACAGTTCCAGACAAAAGGTAGTCTAGGTTCTACTAGTCTACTCAATTCTTTTCTTTGTTGTTAACAAGAGGTTTTCAAAAGGTATCACAGATTTTTTTTTTCATTCAATGGAACCATGTGACAAAATCTGGAAATTCCATCTGAATGATGAAAGATGAAGCAGATGGTCGGACAGATTGTGTTGTGGAAGCAACGTGTTTAATCGTCCACTGTGCCTGATGAAATGGCCAGTGGTATTTCCGAAGTCCTTTAAATGCTTAATACGTAGCCTACTTTTTTTGTTGCTATTTTGTGTCAGTGAGAGAGAGGCACAAATGCCTGCCTCACTGGTGTCCAGAGAGTTTTGGAAACATGAGGCGAGTGTTAAAGTGATAGTCAGCAGTGTGTCAAACCGCAAAAACCAACCACCCCCCAGAGCCACACACACACACACACACACAAGCACCCAGCCCAAGCACGTTGAAACACAAAACAAAACGGCATGCATGCTTACATTCACAGCGGGACCAAACGCAAAACTGTGAGCCCCCCTCGAGTTAATCTTGTTTTAGAGCAGGTGTAGGCACACAAGCATTTCAAATCCTGCCTCCCCCCCTCCCTCCTCCTCCTCCTCCTGCTCCTCTTTTCCACCTTCCCTCTCTCTGCCTCAGAAAGGGAGATAGACCCACCCTTGCCTTCTCTACTCATAACTGTCCCCTCCCCCCTCTGCTTCCTCTATCGATGAGTCTCTCTCTCTTTCTTTCTCTCTATCTCTCCGACTCTCCCTCTCTCCCATTATGTCTTTCTTTCAGTTTTCCTCTCTTCCTCTGCCTTACTCTCTCCCACTCATCCTCTCTAACTTACACATTTCTGGACCAGACAGACCAGTATTGCCACTCGTAGCTTCCCGTAATCATTTGCATTCCCCAAGCAAGCCACAGAGAGCAAACGAGGGATAATTTGCATACCTGTGTAGGAGATGTCAACTGAGACCATACAAACAGAATTACATGGTAACAGATGCCTTTAAGCAGGCATCATCAAGTGCAGGTCATGCACACAAAACGGCATATTTTGAACACATCCAACAATGTGGGGAAGTTGTGCCTGAGCCGTGTAACTAGGTTTCAAAAGCTCCAGAGACCCCCATGCACACACAACAACAGAGGCCATCGGAAGAACACGAGTTATTAAAAGCCACACAACAGATCACAAGGACTTTAACGCAATTCATTAAGCCATTAGACATGGACTTCCACAAGCACACATTCAGACAACTACAAACATGCACGCTGGGAATCCATGATTTGAAATGAGATAACAAGTGTGTGTGTGTGTGTGTGTGTGTGTGTAATGGATGCATCCTGGTTTGGGGAGGCATGTCCCAAGGTGTGAATAATGTCTTTGTGTAGCATGTGTGCATAATGTCTCGGAGCGGTATCTGTGAGCACAGGGGGGTGTGGACCAATATTGTCTCATCCTCCCCCAGTGCAATCCTCCCCCTAATCCAGCCTGAGCTGTGAGGGCAGTCTGTGTCAAATTTTCAAACAGATTTGAGACTTGCAGAAATTCACAACCGAAAGTAAGAATGACTGACATTACACCCTGGAGATTTTAGAGACCACAGCGACAATGAACAATGCCTCGGTCTCACAGTCTTGCAACCATGATGCAACACATTCAACAAAATCACAACACAACCGAACTCAAGCAAAGTCAAGTAGCAGCCAGAGAAGCAACAGCAGCAGGGGAGGAAATCTACGGAGGCTTCGTCTTTGCTGTGTTAGGACTAGACTTTAAATGAGCTGCACTGCACCCAACATGTCATGAAGTGGCCTCCCGTGAAATCAGTGTTTTCTGACATGAAGCAAATGCTGTTAACACTTGTTTTTCCCCAGGATCTGACAGAGGAAGGGAAGGAATCTGCTGATTAAGTAGAGGCAATTAGCCATCCTTAGCTAAAAAGCTACGCTGGCTCTTTGGCAATTGTCTAATACACAGAGCACATTTTAGACTACTTAGAACTGTAGCAGTATTGACTACATGGCCTACTGTACAGTTTGGGTGGGGGAGAGGGGACAAGATTAGAGATTATTAACAAGAAACATTGTAATCAGGGTTGTGGAAATCCCCTAATCCCAAAGCCATGTGCATGGAGGAGAGGAGATTTGGTGTTATGGGAAGAAATCTAATAATATCAAAGTATACCAAGAAAAGAGGGGTAGGCTAGGCGAAAGGCACAGTACGCACAGAAATGCACATTGCACTTTATATCAGTTCACTACAGATTCATTGAAATGGCAATAATTCTCCATAAAACGTGTTGCTTCACAATGTTACAATGGAAGCATGTTGTGAAACGATGGCGTGTTATCACTGTATGACCTATGCCAAATTCGAAAAAATCTGTGATTGGCAATCACACTGTGCAACATATGACTCCTAACCTCAAGGCGCATCTGGTCTAGATTACATAAATCCCATAACTCTGACTCACTTGGATTGTTGTTACACATCACCTAGCCATTTCGGTAGGCCTATCTTTTGACTAATTATCAACCAAAATGGTTAGAGGCATGTTACTGCTGTAAGAAGGGTATAAGGAAGGACACAGCACAGCTGTAGCTCGAAGAATTTCACGTAACTGGTGGACTTCAGAATAGATTAATAGAACGTTCACTGTGTCTGTTCAAACATCTTCATGTTCTTGCATTGGAATTGTTACAATGTATCTAATTATGAGAGGAGATACGTGGAGATGGACGTGGACCAGACTTCGCTGTCTAGGCCAACTTGGCTTTTGGGCAGAGGAATGTTGTTCTCGGACTCCGCAGCGGCACAGACACCGACAGGTGAACCATCAGTAATACCAATGACATTCCAATACTTATTTGGGGAACACAGTCAGCTACCAGCCAATCTGCTGGCCAGTCTAAATACACAAACTTTGTTCACTGGCGCACGTCGGCTCTATGTCAGAGAGGATTTGCTTTATTCTTTGAAGCTAGCTAATTATTTCCACTAGAACTACAATTCTATCGTGAATGGGTGAATTTGGGCCAGTAAAAACACTTGAAGCCACCGGGCGTGGAAGAATGCAAAGTATTTCGTATGCAAGTGGATTTTCTGTGGGGCTCGTAACGACGCGAATTTAGAATGCAAGCACAAATGATATAACAGCTCTTCCACACAATAAACTATGATAATCTTAAGAAGTTGATAGGTTAGTTAGCCTTTGCACTGTATGAACCTGTTACACTTAAGTTATATGCTCCGACATTAAAATTGAGAGCGCTGGCATTATCATTCTCACCACTTTCAATTTTATATGGATTCATGTGAGAAACGGCAACTTCGCATTAGGTGAACTTCAGGTGTCGGTTGTCGTTAACGTCAGAGAGCCAACATTAATTCGACAACGCTCCGTCTACTCTATCGTATGGCTACAGTTTTCATGTTGATTCTTTTGTAAATACTCAAAACGCACAAACAATGGCCAGACAGTAGGCTAAGAAACTATCCCATAAATTAACTCGTCATTACTTTAGATCTGGAAATCGCAGTGACTTGTAACCTATCAGCTAGTCAGGAAAACATACATTGAAAGTGGACTATTTGATAGAACAAGAAAATCAACCTACCTCGCGCAGTTATCGATGCGCTGGGTGTTATCCACGGGAAAATGCACTTCACGCAACTATCCTCTGTATCGCTTAGCCTACATTGAATTTCCAAATGATGTCTGTCAGAGTTCAGGTCTATCACCCCCGCCCCAAAACTGAAGTGCTATCCAGAGGCTTCTAATTCCCCGAGTAGGGTATAGGGAACAAGAAGCCCACAATGCAACACGTGGAGTCAGATATTCAAGCACAAAAACCTTTAGACTTCACTCCCAAGTCGAGAGTCAGCACCGGAATCTTCAGAGGGAGCGGTGGAGGACGCTATTCGCTGGGTCTCCAGCGCCACCACTTGACCCAAAGTTGGTAACTCTGGTGAAGGGACGAGCTCAACTATCATTCGTAGCAGGTAAATGACTTGATGTATGCAGAGATTTACTGTTGCGTTCCCTGAAGCCCATGGAAGATAGGCCTATTGAATTTCTTGCTTTAATGAAGTTTTAGTTGATAGTCTGCCACCAACTAAAAAGTAAGATAACGTGGCCCTATCCGTTTGCAAGTTAGTCTAGCTACACAGATATTTGACTCATCTAACACCTAGGCCCATTTCAGCAAAAGCTACCTCGATAGCCTATTTGTATTTAACTTATAAATACTGCTGAAACTGATGAGCTTTGTGACACCTCTAGCCACAATCTGCCTCATGCCAGCAAAGGCAAGGAAGTCCATAGAGATCTCAAACTGCTTCGTCGGCAATGGATTGGTAGCCTACGTCCGCTGTAACTTCCTTAGTGGCCAGCTATAATGTGTTAGGCATAGGCTAGTGCAAGGTGCCTGCCACAACATTCTGTGCATGTAGTTTGCTCGATCTGCTTCACTCACTGATGATGCCTGCCAAGCATGCTATAAAAATACCTTCCAACACTATTATAAATGACCATGAGCAAAATGCATTCATGTACAAAAATGAAGCGTACACATAGAAAATAATGAAGCCAGGACGAGGCAAATAAATCAGTTAGAATTTTATTTACCTAATTAAAATGGCACTGAGGAAATAATAATGTGCATAGAGTCTCTGTGGGGCAGGTTTCAGCAACCTTCCGATTGTGCTAGAAATGATGCCGCAAAGCATTCTGATTTTACAATGGCCCAATATTGCTTGGAACCAGTGGAGGCATGCTGACTGACCTGAAGATACATATAAATGATGTCTGGGCAAGAGTTCAAATAGAATTCTCTTCCATACTTGTGCAAATTCCTGAGGGGATATTACTCATCAGCCAAACCATCATCAGCATATTCATTAGCCTTTACTAAATAAGGAACTCTCTACATGTTAGGATTACAGGAACTAATAATACAAAATAATTGTGCAAGAACTGACTAAAAATAACATGTTTTTTCGGTCAAGACTAGGTCATCATTACTACCAGGAACTGTTGAATGACATTTTTGTCCGTTTGTCCTATCCTCTGTGGACTCCAAGACAACGATAAAAACATTCAAGAATCAGACAAATCAAATATAGCCTACAGCACAGCAAAGGACAGCTCAGCTATATGTGATCCGTGCAAGTGACGTTTCATAAAATCCACTTCCGGGCTACAATTTTTAAGATTTTGCTGCCGTCTCAAGATTCCATCTTAAGATTTAATCCTTTAGTCAAACTGTTAGCCCTTGATATGAAGCCTTCATTGATTATAAACAGTTTCAGTGAAAATAAATGAAATGATTTACTTAAAATTACAGAAATCAGTTCTAAAACTGTAAAGACCATTTCAAGTTAAAAAGTTACATTCAAGAGAATGGGGAAAAAAAGACTGCCAATTGAACATTGTTCAACTCCAGTCAGTGAACTGTGAACTCCTATCAGTTCGATTGAAATAACCGAAGAAGCACAATAAAAAGTTGGTTGAGCGGTCAGACAAAGCACAGGTCTACAAGTGGTTACGCCTCACCCAGCAGACAGTTTCGCAGAGTACATCGGTACAGCAAGCGGACACAATGGATGGAAAAAAACAACACAAAAAATAATGGTGATATACAGTACTAGAGTCAGTAATGTATGCAGCGTGCTCCCACTGGGGCTCAGCGGCGTTTGTACCACAGCCTCCCTGAAACTCAGTGGAGAATTCAGATAACAGGCAAGAGACAGCTTTCATGGGGGCTTTCATCATTCCACAGCACCTGGCAGAGTTGGCAGCTGTTTCTTCACTACCCCCCTCCCAACACCCCCCCCCGTGCATAACCCAGGCAGGGGAATAAACTCTTGCTGACATTCATGCACAAGGGTGAGTGCCACCGACACTCCCCGGCTTGTTAAGGCCTCACCGTTCCACTCCTGATCCGACGCCATCTGCATTTTATACTCACTTCCAGCATCGATTTATTTGTTCTCTTTCCCACCACCTCTCTTTCTCTCTCCCTCCCCGTCACTCTGTTGCGCTCTCTCTCTCTCTCTCTCTCTCTCTCTCTCTCTCTCTCTCTCTCTCTCTCTCTCTCTCTCTCTCTCTCTCTCTCTCTCTCTCTCTCTCTCTCTCTCTCTCTCTCTCTCTCTCTCTCTCTCTCTCTCTCTCTCTCTCTCTCTCTCTCTCTCTCTCTCTCTCTCTCTCTCTCTCTCTCTCACACACACACACACACACACACACACACACACACACACACACACACACACACACACACACACACACACACACACACACACACACACACACACACACACACAGACACACACACACAGACACACACAGACACACACACACACACACCTGGCCTGGCATATGTATCCACCCCCTACCTTGCTCTCTCCACTCTTGCAGACAGCCTACCACCATCATGCCACAGTGGCATTTCCCTTCACTGTCTCCAAAGCCTCCTCTCATCTACTCCTCTCCCTTTTGTCCCAACGCCGCCTCCTCCTCCGTCTTCTCCTCTAGCCCCTCCCCCTCCACTGGCCCCTCCCCCAGTGCGGGCAGGGCGCCGCTGTCCTCGCCCAGCATGCGGCACAGGTCGGCCAGCCGCTGCTGCATCTTGGGAATGCCCGAGAGCTGGGTCTCCAGCCGCAGTTTCTCGTCCTGCAGGGAGAGGCGCGTGGAGGCGTCCAGCTTCTCGAAGCGCCAGCCGCCCTCGCCGTCAAACTGCAGCAGGTGCGAGTGGTACTTCCTGTGAGAAGATGAGAGAGGGGTGATGTGGGGGGTGTAACGGGGACGGAAGAGAGAGAGAGAGACAGTGACATAAACAAACAGACAAAAAAAAAAGTGTGGTTGTCATGAAGAGACAGTGGTGAGGCCATGAAACACAAACACGAAAGCTTGGTGGCTTCTCAGAGTTTCCTGTGCTAACACTGGCTGGATAGATGCAGACGCAACATCACTATCACATGGTCCCAGGGGGAGGGGGAGGGGGAGGGCGAGCATCATCTAGCTGTTGGATCGGCTCATCTAAGGATGTGGTGTGATCTGCTGAGGTCTTTCATGTTCACATCAAACATTTGCCTACATTACCCATACTCCTGCACACAAATGTTTGATGTTTACGAAAACAGTTTTTTTTCTTCTTTTTAGCCACGTTTACCAAGGCATTGTTTACAGCATTTCTGTATTTGATGTCATATGCAAATACACATGGAAGGCAAACTTGGAAACAAAAGAATGGATCCATTCGAGCGGGTGTCTGAGAAAAGGTGAAACGCACCACAGGGAGGGCCGATGTGTGATTGAGAGAAGAGCGATCCCAGCATCCTTAGCAGCTTCGAATATTTTTCCCTCCACATCAATGCTTACAGCACTGGTGCATTCGTCCAACAGGGCATATTTAGGCCTGTCAAAGCAAAGGAGAAAGAGAACGTGAATGGAAAAAAAAGTTTCAACAAAAATAGCCTGAAGTAAAAATTGGGTGAATTATGAAGATCACTGGTAAGCCTGCAGTAAAGTGTGCCCAGCACGTTTTTGGCAGGTGTTTTTTCGGCAGTAGGCTTTTGAAACTGGCATACTAGCCAGCGGTCTCCTGGAGCACTTTGATGGTGCTGAACTGCATTGCAGTGGAAGATCATGGCTTGACCATCCACTGTCACAAGCACCGACACTACAGAAGCTAACATTGTCCAGTGACTTCTACTCATACATGACCAAGTCTATGACATATCTACGACAGTGACCTGGTTTGGATGAAAGTTGTGATGGACATGAAACATGTGAATAAGTATCCGACATACTTGTGGTAGAACATCCGGGCCATTCCCATCCGCTGTTTCTCCCCTCCGGACAGCACATCCTTCCAGTCGCTCTCTACATCCCAACCTGGGCAAGAACGCAACGCTCAGGAACTCTCCCGGAAAAATGGTCCTCTTACACACTTACTCAAGCACTATATAGTAGTGCAATTACCCAATGACTAGGCACAACATCTCATACAAATCTACCTCTGTGCACAACGCTAAGAATAGAAGCATCTGCTAATGAATAATGTAAATCCAATGCTGAGGGCTACACATCAATGCTTCCATTCAGATTTCTGTCCCAGATTAATTTCATGCTTATATGATTTACATGTCAATCATTTCAGCAAATACTTTGTGGCAGCTCATAAATTCAAACGATAATCTACCGAAGTGAACCTAGTTTATTCAGCAACCACAAACTCTCTGTAATCTCATTACTTCCTGACTCTTTCCTAATGCTGCCGTTGACAGAAACAACCAGCAACAGTGCTGCCTGCAAATGTCAGACTTCCATCAAGAGCCCCCCGCCCCCCACCACCCTTCCCCATTTCAACTCCTGTTTCTGGGGCTGTGCCGGCTGCACTCACCTCCCTCCCTCTCCAGGATGTAGCGCAGGTTGACGATCCGGAGGATGTCCTCCAGCTGCTCGTCTGCGAAGCCCTTCTCCGTCATCTCCTCCACCGTGTGGGGGTAGATCACCTGGTCGCGCAGGGTGCCCACAGACATGTAGGGCCTACGGGGCACAGAGAGCGGGTTTATTATTATTTATTATTTTTTTAAAAGTATATATTTTTGGCTTTTGCCTTTAAATGACAGGACAGTAGAACATTTGTTTGTAAAAAGTAAACGCCACACCTTGTGAGGTGCTCACGGCGGTAAACGAAAAGTTACATTTAAACAAAAGTGTCGTGGCACACTCGGAACTTCAAGATATGATTTTTTTTCATTGACCAACGTTTCGGCTTACGCCTTCATCAGGGTCAGGACAGTAGAGAATGACAGGAAGCGAGTGGGAGAGAGAGCAGAGGTGGGATCTAGAAAGGACTACGGGGCGGGAATCGAACCCGGGGCACCAGCGCACGGTGCAGGTGCCCCAGCCAGTTGCGCCACAGCTGGGGCCAGAGAGCGGGTTTAAACAGAGTTAGTGCAATGGGTGGACACAAGCCCAGATGGGGTGTACTATGCGCAGTGGGAGGTCAGGAAAGGGAGCACAGAGAGAAGAGTTTTGAAAGTGAAAGACTTTCTTTGAAACTGTGCCACATTATAGTTTCATGTGAAATTATACAACAAATTCGCACTCTTGAATATTTGTGGGCCGTGAGTCGGCCTTAGGCAAACTGACTTTAAAATGTATTCTGAACTGATATTCAGTGTTACATCCAGAAAATTTAATTCTGGTGCAAACGCGTGCACGCACACACACACCACACACACACACACACACGCCCACACAAGCAGAGGTTTAATCATCTTATCTAACTGCCTTTGTTAGGAATACAGAAAGTCCGCTGGAGGGTTTGTGTGTTAGTGTGTGTGTGCGTTTCTGTGTGTCTCTCTCCTTTTCCTCTCATATCTTTGGAATGTAGAACACTGGCTGAGGACTTGCACAGGTACCTGTGTGTGTGTGTGCGCGCGCGCGTGTGTGCATGCAGAGTGTGAGGCATCACATTTATTTGATGTGGAATGTGCCGTGCCAAGATGACTTATGCCTGTGTGTGTGTGTGTGTGTGTGTGAGTGAGAGAGAGACTGACTGAATGAGAGAAAGGGAGAGCAACTTCAGAGGGCAGTGCATACAAATGTCAACACTGTGAAAATGTAGAAGATGAATGCTCAATGTGAGTTTGTCTGTGGGCCACATGATTCACCAGTATGTACTCACTAAAATGGTGCTGATTTTCTACACATAAAACTGAATTTATGGACAGATTCTTGCCAAAGCATGCATACCTCTGCACACATGGTATCAAGTTGGCATACACATTTGTAATTTGCAGGTTGGCAATACAACAGCAACCCACAGAGGAAGGAAGTAGGCTAATCAGTCAGGGTATCAATCATCACTGCGGTCAAGAATTCTCGTGCGCATGTGTGGGTCTATTATTGCCATACCTGAATTGTCAATGTAGGCATCATGCCTCTAGGATGGGAAGGGATTTGCTTTTTATTTTTCCTGTTTACATTGTTTACATTGTACTGTATGTTGTGTGTGGTGTCTTAAGCTGCTGGGACCTTGAATTTCCCCTTGGGGATCAATAAAGTATCTATCTATCTATCTATCTATCAACCAGTTAACTTCTAGCTACGGTATATTTAACAGTACGAAGACCGATATAAAGATGTGTTTTGCGTCAATGTCAGGTTTTGCTGAAATAAATCACAGTAACTGACTTCTGAAATACAGGAAGGAATGATCAGTTTAGTAACTAAATGTTACATTAAATCAATAACCAAATCTTTCAACACTCCACCACACAAACGTTATACTGTAGTGGCCTGACACAAATCACAAAATGGAGAAGTGTGTGATCTCAGTAATGATTCACTGTCAATAAATTAATATATCCTTGGTTTTCTTAAGCATATTAGGCTTTTAATATATACATAACCCACATGGCAGTTAATCCACCTAATAAACCCGTAGGATGTGCAACAAGAGAATTACAAGTTAAAGATATACATGCTAATCTGACCAATTTAAGGCAGGTTCCGACCCAGACACGATTGTGGGAGTGGATGTTAAGGGTGTTTATATGCACATATTTTTACGCTGATTTGACTGATCAGATTTATAAAGGGAATGGGCGTATCCCAGACATTGTGGGATTGTGCATGCACATGGTCCTACAGCAAGTTGAATACAAATTTGGTTACATTAGGCCCTGGATGTGTGTGTGTGTGTGAGTGGGTGGGTCTGTGTGTGTGTTCTTACCTCTGTGGGATGTAGAACATGTGTTTGGGTGATGGCTTGTACAAGACTCCATTATAAACAGGCCACAAGCCGCTGAGAATGCGGAAGAGGGAACTTTTACCACAGCCGTTAGGTCCAGTAATCAGCAAATGCATCCCCTCATCCACCTGTGAACACAGACACACACACACACACACACACACATAATTGTGGTGCCCAAAACAAAGTGAAAGTCAAGAGCACAGCCAGCTGGGTTACCAAATGTCATTAGATTGGTGTTAAGGGCATCAGTCTAATTGGGACACACTGACTTTTGGTAGAGACAAACTCTCAATTTTAAAAAGGTGAGGTTTTACATGTCCACACACAAAGCCACAAACACACACACACACACACACAAACAATCAGCGGTCTCAGGCTAGGCTTAACCTCCAGCTCAATCAGTCTGTGGTGAGCAAGGAGTCGATGGCAGCTCTCACGGTTCACCGAGCAAGAACAACCAGCAGGGGGAAAAAAAGATGAGGGATTAATGAGGTTTTAAATGAAACGCCTCCGTGCCCTTCAAGTACGTGCCAAGGCGTACAAAGAGCCCGATTCCCCGTAAAAAAAAAAACATGGAACACAGGGAATCACGAACAAGAGCAAAATTTTAACTACACTGAACAAAAAAGGCCACAGCCACATGAGAAATAGTTTAGAGAGGCCAGGGCTGGGAAGGGAGGGGGGGGGGGGGGAAGAGTACCCATGTACACAATCCGTCACCAAATCCCTGTTTGGACACGGCATAGGTTGGCACAGTGGCAGGCCTCATATTAGCGATGGGCAAAGCCAGTGTGTCTGGGTGATTTGGGCGATTTGGCTGCCTTGAGAGCAGTTGGCCCAGGAGCTGGCGGAGCGAGTGACAAGGCCAGGCAACTGGGGGTTTGTTTTGGCAGCACGGCCGGGATGCTCGGCGGCTAAGGGAAGCGGTGGGAACAAAAGGTAGAAGAGACCTTGTCGTGGCATGACCCCCACGCCCGCCCCCCCCCCCCCCCCCCCTCCCTCACCGTCACATGATACGCCATAAAAGCTGGGGGCTGGGATGGAGGAGGGTGTGATCCTTTTTAGCTCCAGCACAACAACGGCACACATGCCACAGTCAGCCCAGCGGCCATCCACACACAACTAGAGCCGGGCCTCGGCTAGCGCCCGCAACAGGCCGGTGGGAGGGCAGTGGGGAGAGAGAGACAGAGACCCACACACACATAATCAGCACATTGTTTCTGATGGGATGTGACTGGGGAGGTGAGGGGGTGGGGGGGATCCGGCCTCTGGACCCATGACCCGTCTCCCTTCTCAATAATCTGGTGGCCACATGAATTAACCATGAGGAGCGGGATCCAGATCCGGATCCAGGCGAGGGTCAAACAGTCGAGCCGCTCGCTCCAGCAGGAATCTGCAGTGGCCTTGATACAATTACTGGTATTCCAAACATCTTGAGGGACAAAATGAGAGACGAGACATTTTCCTCCAGTGCTACGTTCTCTGTTTAAAATGCAGTGGGGTATTTGACTCAACTATATTATAATCAGATTTGGCTCCAACTACAGTGTATTCATTGTACGTCCAGTCTTCAGTGAGAGCAGAAAGGTTCAGAGGGGGGCAAAAGGCCAATTAGCAATGACCGCATACTACTGAGTGGTGATTACCTTTCTCCTAAGCTATTTATAAATACTCGTTTCCAGAGAATGTGCAGAGTATCCTAATGGACCGAAAGCAAAACCCATTTTAGTGCCAAAGTCTGCCAACAGAACGATTCTTCACAGAAATTACAGAGTTTGGTTCCAATAAGCCATATCCTCTATTCTAATGTTTTTTGTTTGTTTGTTTTTCCAGATAATATGAAATGGCAATTGTACTACTGTTGTTGTATTTTTTAATCTATCTTAACCAAATCCAAACAATTGCAATTTTATTGATATTACCAGAAATACACAGTTAAATAACATGACTTAATATTCCTAAAAATGAGAAAATTAGTGTTTTGGAACCAAACTCTTCATGTATTACTAGTAAAAGTAAAGTAGTGAGCGGGAATAGTAGGAACATGCATTCTTCTACAAATGCTCACAAGGTGGCGTTTGCATAATATTTGCAGACTGGCAACAGGAACTGACAACGATGGAAGTCATAAATCAATCACTACTGCGGAAATGAATTCTAATGCACATTTTGCATTAGGCCTGCTTCTACCTTGACTGGACTGTCAACACAGCCATTATGCCAGTTGCATGGGAAGACTGAATAACTTTGAGGTATGTTGTTTAACAGCACAGAGGCCAAAGTCTGGGAAAAGCGCTCTTTTTCACAGACCATGTGAAAGTGAAGCAGTGGGTGTGATTTAACAGACGTTTCGATCCTAAGTGACTGGGACTTTTTTTGCAACATTCAGGGCAAAACTTTTCTGCAAAATTTCATAATGTTGCAAAAGCAGCAATCAGTTTAGCTTGTCCTGAGAAACCCCTGGTATTGAGAGACACTGACACCCTTATCTGTTTTCACAGCGTAATCACAACAAAGTAAAGAGCACACAGAACTAGGTCATCTCCAGGAAGGCAATCAGCTGAGATAATAAAGTTCGGCTTAGGACAAAAAAAAAATATTAAAAAAATACACTAGGGGGGACAGGATGGGTGAACGGTGCAAAATGAGATAGTGACTACAAGATCTCAGTACAGACTAATAATGACGAGGCAGAGAAGGAAACAGTTAATGATCCTCTTGCGCCATTCATTTTGTTTCTATGTGGTTGATTTGTGTGGACACACTGTGCCATTGTCCATCTCTGAAGCAGCTTGTTTTGCATGTTCAAACATGACTGGATTTTAAAATCTGTTGGGTATGAGAAACGGATTTACAAAATCAAATGTCCAAAATGGTTATAGATTTTCGAGACTGTCTAGTCTAGTAATGTCAATTTGGAAGACAAACGTTTCCCCAATCGAGCACACCAGTCAAAGGAAAATATATTACATGCTCACATATCTTGATAACAATGATAAGGCAGGTATGCCATTTTGAGAACAAATATTTCAGTAGTTGATATGCAACACAACATACATTGTCTTCCTCCTAAGGCATCCCTTACTCACTTGTTAAGTTCTGCACAGTTTGTCGAATCACATTTATTTATGCAGCACTGGTGTAAAATATTCACAGAAACCTTGATTCAATATTAACATCACGCCGGGCATGGGGAACTCATACTCAGTTATTACAGGCAGCAATCCAGGATTGACAGATTTATCAATTTACTTTGCAGACATTTATTAATTTTTGAAAAATGACAGCACCAAGAACAATTGGCCCATCATGCTTTGCCTGAAGTTTTAAACCAAGTCAAAACCTGAGGCCTGAATGACATTTTTTTCTGTCTGACTTTTTTTTTTATCTCCAGTCCTTACTCCTTTTGGCTAAATTAACATCCAGAGATAGTGTCATCATTCGTAGTCAAATGAGGAAAGGGTAAACTTCACAAGAATTTGAGATTTTAGAGCAGTGCAGTGCCTGAACCCTCTGCCTGTTGACGTGGTTTGGAATGAAAGCCCCCGAGATGATGGGAGAGGCAGCAGACTGTACCTGGATGTTGAGGGAGGACACAACCACGTCTCCAGTGGGAGTGATGATGGGCAGGTTCTCACATCTGATATTATGTTCCACGTCAATCACCTGACCTGTGTGTGCACATACACACGGACGGACATCATTCATGTCATCACATGTCATTAAGTATCTTATCAGGTACTTATCAGGTCTGGATTCAAATGCATTTTGGTGCAACAGTTCAAGCAAGCACAGAAGAGGTCTTGTCTTTCAGGATAAAGAAAATTATAACAAATTTGGCACTTCATGTACGTCATGTATTGCACGTCATGTATTATACAGTGCCTATAAAATGTTCATATTCATATTCACCCCCCCTTGGATATTTCCCCTTTTACTGCTTTTATAAATGTAATCTTACAAAAATTCCCCTCTTTAATGTCAAAGTGAAAGCAGATTTCTACAAAGTAATGTTACTTAATTAAAAATATATAATGTAAAAGAGTACAGCATAAATATTAATCTCCTTCAAGTCAGCAGTTAGTAAATGCACCTTTGGCCACAATTAAAGCATGGAATCTGCGTGAATAGGTCTCAATTAGGCTTGCATATCTACCTACTGCAATTTCACTCCATTTTTATTTGGAAAACGGCGCAAGCTCTATCAGGATAGAAGGGGATCGGGTGTGAACAGTCCTTTTCAAGTCCAGCCACAGATCTTCTATAAGATTAAGTTCTGTTTTAAACCATTTCAGTGTATTTTTGGCTGCATACTTTCGCTGATCGTCTTGCTGGAAAGTACATTTTCTCCCAAGTCGTAGTTCTCTTGCAGACTGAATGCAGATTGTCCTCCAGGATGTCCATATATTTTGCGGAGTTCCTTTTACTTTTACTTTTACAAGCCTGCCAAGGCCTTCTGTGGAGAAGCATCCCCACAGCATGATGCTGCCACCACCAAGCTTCAAATTAGGGATGGTGCGTTTTGTTTGTGGTGATGTGCAGTGTTTGGTGTCTGCCAAACATAGCATCTAGTCTGATGGCCAAAAAGTTCAATTATGGTCTCATCAGACCAAAGAATCTTCTTCCATTTGACCTTGGAGTCTCCCACATGTATTTAGGCAAACTTTAGTCGAGATTTAATTGAGCTTTGACTGGTGAATAACTTGGGAGAAGTTCTCCATACAACAACTATTGCCCATCTCAACTGCTGAAGCTTTCAACTCCTTCAGAGTGGTCATAGCTGTGCCTTGGAGGCCTCCCCCACCAGTATTCATCTTGAGCGGACACGGTTTGTTGCGATGGCCTACTCTAGGCAGATTTACACATGTCTCATGTTCCTTACATTGCTTAAAGGAACACTTCACCGTTTTTTCATATTAAACTACGTTATTCCCTTAATTAAGATGAGGGAGCACTTGGACTCGGCGCAGTAATATCATCACTCTTGCACTTTCAGTTTCACTTTGGAGTGAGGATATTACTGCGCCGAGTCTAAGTGCTCCCAAGTGTTATTCCGCCACGCAATGTACTTCCCTCTTACCTGCTTAGAAATGCACCACGTTTTATTTTGTCACATCAATACTTTTTTTGTGTGACTACTTGTGTAACTGTATTTTAATGGGAAAACATGGAGGTGTTTGGTCGCTTCTAACTTCATCTCTGTTTGGATACTAATGAACTGAGCTAGCTAAGTGCTATCAAAGTAGCGCCGCGCGCCAGAGCCAGTGAGTGCACACGTGAGAGGTACCTGTATATATCAACTCGTCTTAGTTAAGGGAATAACGTAGTTTAATATGATAAAACGGTGAAGTGTCCCTTTAATGGTGGATTTCACAGAACTCCAGTGAAATCCAGACACAGGTGTCTTTTGTCAATTGTAATTGTAATTCTCTAATTTCGCTAACTACTAGCACTGATTGGCTGGAATGCTGTTCATTTATGTTTACTTTGTAGAAATCTGCTTTCACATTAAAGAGGGGATTTGTTACATACATTACAGTACAAAAAAAGGCAAATTAAGTTGATTAAGATTCCATTTATAAAAGCAGTAAAAGGGAAAATATCCACGGGGGGTGAATACTTTTTATAGCCCCTGCATGTAATGCTGCAGAGATGCACAATGCTGCCCACTATGCACCAATGTGCCAGCAGCCTACTAGTGCCCATGCTGACTCATGTCGTCAGGTCAGCTGATCTCAGTTTTATCAGACGTGTTCTGGTTTGTTTGAAATGAAATCCAGCCTATTCTCCCCTTCGATAAGACTGCCCCAACCCTACAGTGAGTCTGCGTGACCGAGGGTATGACTCATTTCCTTCATCATTTCCTGTTTACCTCTGACCTCCAGCGGTCCTTCCACCCTCATGCCGTGCTTTACTGCCCCCTGCGGCTGGCCCTCGGAGGCCGGGAGCTCCCCGATGCTGCTGGTGGAGCGCCGGTACACTCCTGCCTGCACGTCCTCGAACACGGTGAACATCTCGTGCACACGCGCCGTGTAGCCCGCCAGCTCGGTGACCTGCGGGAGTCAGACGAGGGCAGAGGTCAGAGGTCAGACAAATGGCGCTCCTTTTTACGAAACAAATGAGAAAGTCTCGGGGGAAGATTCTAGCTGCAGCCAGAAAAAAAATGGCATCCTCAAAATACCTTTAAGGTACATGGGGCAAAGTTTTGAGACATGTTGATGATTAAATGTTTTTTGCCCGACAATATCATGTGCTCAACAAGTTAGAAAAATAACCCAGTAACAGTACAAAAGGCTACCTTATGTTATGTACCTCCCTATGCCAGCTTTAGTATCTAAATGCTACCAGTGGACAACAAAAAAACAATTGCACTATTCCATGTCAGTTAAAATTGCTTTCCTTTTTCACACCCCACCCCCTATTTTTTCCCCACTGGGAAACAATCCAATATGATGATGAAATCCCAAATCTTGGCATTGCTTATCAAATTACAGACACAGTGGTGGTGGTGGTGATGGGGTGTAGACATAATACATATCAAGAACAATTTCATAAGGATTAGCTTCAAATAGATTCATATAATACTTTCTGAAACTGTAAATATCCACGGCTCAAAACGTAAAGTGTAAAATCTGCAGTATCAACGTCATAGGTGATTTAATCAGGCAGAACCTTTCCGTATAGATGGCTGTATTCCATGTCAAGCCAACCCAGTCTCGTTTCAGCCAGATAAAATCAACTTTGACCCAATGGACTGATCAGACATCTACTACCAACGTAGTGCCTATAAATGGTTATAAAGGTCATACACTTTGGAGTTAAAAATTAATATGTTTGCATTTTTATTAACATTTACTGCACTGGCTTGCTACATTTTGTGCTCAGGTTTGAAATAGAAAAGGCAGCTCTGACTGAGACAGAACAGTTGGAGTTAAACAGATAATATGCTCTTTAGAGGTATTAATGTCTTACTACACCTTCTTACAGTCACAATATCCATTTCAACTACTGCTACCAGCAACACAAAGGTTGCATTTATAATTCCCCCAAAGTATTAATATTAATGCTCCACAACACAAGGGAAGAGAGGCATGGGAACCTTGACTATAAATCCTTCCAATGAATTCAGAACGGTTTTATTTAAACAACACCATTAAAAAAAGAGTATTGTCTCGGGGTGCCTCAAGGAGAGTGAGGCCTAAATCCCTCCGAGTGCAAGCCCTTGGCAACAGTGGCAATGGAAGTCTCTTTTAACGGGAGGAAACCTTGAGGAGAACCCCACGTGGAACAGAGGGGGGTCTATTGCCTGAGGCAGCCCTGGTGGAGGGATACGGTGGGGAGAGTGTTACGAGTCTCAGGATGGGGAAGAAGAAGAGAGTGATAACAGGTGGAGAGGTGGAGATACCATGAAATGAGAGCCACCCTCTCTTCTTCCCTTCAGCGCGGCCTCACCCACCTCTTTGTAGGAGCTCATGATCCTCTCCACAGCGTCAGCTGCGGCATTCAGAAGGTTCCGGGCCGTAGTGAAGGCCTCCGTGCGATCGCTCACCAGGTCCTCCTCCTTCATCACCATGGCAGCCTGCTTCACGTCTTCTGAATCTGATAAAGCATGAAGATCCAATCAACCCCCTCTGCACAAATAGAGTTAGGTGCTCCGAAATGGAGAGGCCCTGTGCTCTCCCAAGGTAGTTAGTGAGAGTTTAGTGAGCTTATTCCATCACAGCTAGACTACAACAAAGGGTGTTCCAGTGCAAGGTTCAGTAGGTTCAGTAGGTTCAGTAGGGTCATTTCAGTACGAGGTGTAGTCTACAAATTTTGCAATTTACAGCCATTAAGCAAGAGTGTGGTAGACCAAGAGCAATAGGAAATGAAGCAGTGTATGTAGTACTTGTAACATTGCATTTGTTGTGACAAAGTATGGTAAACAACATACAACTGTAAAAACGGATCCAAAAAATGCTGTAATAACAATTCTGACTGCTGGGAATTTCTATACTCTTTTTACTATTGCAAAAAATACAAACCTGGCACAGCATGAATGTGAAAGCACGAATATCTAGTGGGACTAGGTGGGGCTGTTCTAGCATTACTAACACCGGTAAACGTGACATACCGGTATCCTTTGTCAACATTGACTGATCCAGGCAACCAGGTGGCAGCGTGATTCATTGTACTTTCACACAATATTGAACCCTGAGATTTCCTTCTAGATATGACTAGGCGCAGAGGGCTTTTGTATTTGCCTACCACCCCCACAAAACACGAAGAAAAACATCACTGCAGAAACTTACCGCTAAAGGCCACTACAGGTACTATAGCATTTGACGTTCAATGGGAGAGAGAGAGAGCCCTTCAAATCAGTACTTTACTGTATAGCACGCTTCAACTCCAGTACAGTAATTTCCCGCATATAAGCCGCATTGTGTATAAGCCGCAGGACAGTGTTTTATGCTAGTTAAAAGAAACAAAACCATATCAACACCATATTAACGCCCCTCCTGTATTAACCTCATAGCGGAATACATTTTGCAAAATCAATGTATAAGCCGCGGCTAATAGTCGGGAAATTACGGTAACACTACACTGAAATCTGAACTTTAAGAGGAACAGACAATAGAACAGATGACAACAGACGACAACAACAACTACAACAACAACACTTGTCACTAAACCACGTACTTGGAATAGCCCCCAGGCCATCAGGGAGGATGGTCACATATCTGGGGCTACAGCAGTGTGCATAATCTCTGGACGTTAGCATCCATCACAATATCATTACAACACAACACACACACAGAGCTCGTCACTCTGATGGAGCTTCCTACCATGCTTGGAGTAGCCTGTGGCGGTGATGATGGGCACGGCCACCATGGTCAGCCCTGCGGCGCTCCACAGGTACTTCATGAGGAACTGCTCCAGCATGACGTACCACAGGCGCTTGAACAGGATGAGGTTGATCTGGGAGGACAGGGCCTTGTAGCTGCGCTGCAGCTGGGACATTTCCACCTACAGTACAACACACACAGCAGGACAGGGGATTATATGATATGAATGATGCATGATATAGCGTGAGAGACGAAACAGACACACACAAAAACGGGAAGCATTATGTTTTCTCTGGAGCCAGGTAGGCTCTTGACATGAACCATTAATGTAGAAAAACTAAAAGCAAGCTAGAGGTATTAACCGCTATATGTCACTCATCAAGAGTCTGGATGTGTCTTTACTGAAGCACCTCTTTACCATATCTATTGATGGGAGCTGACAGTTGAGGCCAAATCCTTGGTTCAGTCAATACCTGTGCCATGCGATAGATTCAGGCTGTATAAGCAAACTTCAGGGAAAAGGGCTATCTGAATTTAGCAATACCACCTTAGGCTGAGAATGTGTTCAGAATGAACATCTAGCCCTGAGATGTTTGCTAAAGCACTATACCCTCATGACTCACCCACTACTGAGAATGATGTCTGAAATAGCTGCTTGTGAAGCGTGTGTAACCCCTTAAAATAATCAGCTAATGTTTGGGTAAACGATATGACAACCCAATATGGAGGTCTTAAGCCCAGCTAGGCTAGCTTTCAGATCAAAGAACTGGGGCCAGCTAATCAGTGAATTCCAGCATGTTCCGATTCTCTTTGTTCCCAAGCAGCACATGACCGCAGTGAGAAAGTTGTACCCCCCCCCCCTCCACGCAACCACCTGACCGGCTGCTGGAAACTTTCCCCACCACACTGGGCCCTTTGTGCTGCTAGAGGGCGCTGCACGTTCAAACGAGTACAAAGGATCGATGGGCCTCTCTCCCCCGAGACGACAGAAAATAGGCCAAAAAAAAGAAGTTCCTTCCTTCTCTGAGAAAAGTACATTTCCTCTCACTCTTCACACAGACACGATAGCAGCACACAGGTGATTGAGTAAGAGCTTGGTCATGTCCACTTTTCCAGTGTCAGCAGCTAAAAAAAAAATAACGGTCTTAAAAGACCAGTTTAAGAACAAATAGTTAAAACGATAATTCGCCTGAAAGAAGTCATTGACATACAACAGTTTGTGCATCCTTCCACATAGGCCTATAGTAATTTCCCGCATATAAGCCGCATTGTATATAAGCCGCAGGGAAGTGCAAGCTAATGCAAGTTAATAGAAACAGAACCATATTAATACCATTTTAACTGTCCCTGTGTATTAACCTCATAGCTGAAGAAAATTTGCAAAATCAATGTATAAGCCGCGGCTAAGAGTAGGGACATTACGGTACTACATGCTGTGTGTGTATATTAATACAGTGCATCTAGAGCAAACGCAGAAAACTAGACAGGTGGGTGAGAAAGAGAGTGTTGTAGGCACAGATTAAGGTTACTATTTAAAATTCTGCTTCTACTCTAAGGAACAACTAGCCTACACCATGCTTTGTACAGTATCTCTCTAGTCTATACTCAAATGCCCAGCATTCTAGACAGGATTGGCTTAAGTAGGTGTACTTTCTTTGGAGGGAGAGAACAAAAGTATGTTATTGTTGTTGCATGTTGTTCTGTGTCCTCAAAACAAGGTAAAAACACACTGCTATAAGCAGCTTTGTATCAGGCTACAGTCGCCAGCCACCCTCAAAGGCCCTTTTGAGTTATGTGGCATGAAACACACTGAAATGCGGAAAACAGCCTATTTCTCTGTATCTTACACCTCAAAAGAAAGTTTTATAAAGGGTTATCTGTGTGGTTTTTTTTTTACCTTGTGTCCCCCATAGAAGGCAATCTCCTCTGAGTTGGCGATAATGCGTGAGTGCATGTAGCGCAGGTCTCCTTTCCTCCTGGCCTCCTCAGCCACCAGCTTCCCGAAGCTCGGAGAGAACGCCCGCAGCACCAACCCCGTCATGCCCACCGCAACGCCCGCTATGCCTGCGGGCCAGTTGGTGCTGGCACCTTTGGATTCGGCCGCCTTGATCAGGGTGTAACAGGTGACCACCACGTCCAGGATGGGTTTGGTCAGGTTGGAGTAGAGGTGGGAGACGGAGGCAGCGAACATCACCACGTCCTCGGTCAGGGACTGGTCTGGGTTGGCCAGCCGGCCGTCCAGGTTGCTGACGCGGTAGTAGGTCTGATTGTTGAAGTAGAGCTGGTAGGCGTGGGACACCAGCCGCGTGCGGAAGGCCAGGGTCAGCTGACCCTCCAGGTAGCGGATGACGCTGTTCACAAAGGTGGCGGGGATGGCGATCAGGAGCCACTTGCTCAGCTCCCAGGCAAACGCCTGCGGATCCTTCTTCACAATGGTCTTGACGATGCGGCCGTCCAGGCTGGCCACATAGATGGAGAGGAATGTGCGGGACATGAGGGCCACGGAGTGGAAGCCGAGCAAGGCCAGCTCTTTACAGAAGAGTCGGGGGAAGAGGATGCGCAACAGGTGAGCCAGCCTCGCCAGGAACTCACGGTTGACAGCCGGGGAGCTGCTTTTCCTCTTCTCCTTGTCTGACAGGCCCCGAGGCTCCCCGTTTGTGCCAAGCGACAGGGGCCCCGAGGACTGTTTACTAGTCTTGCCTGTGAACTTGGCATAAATATGTGGGTAGAGTTTTTTGATGCCATAGGCAGCAACCAGAAGCAAAGCTGCTTTACGGACTGCTGAAGGTTTTCTAAGATGTGCAGGAAGTTTTAAGTAAGAGTCCAGCATTTTCTTTGGTTGAACTAAACCAATAGTGTTGAACTAGATGTTGAATGGACTGGCAATGTCTTATTAAAAACGCTACTTATCTGTTAAGTATGTTAAAACGTGCTAAAAAATGACAACAGGTATAGGATGTAGAAACAGGAAATACGTGTCGTGTTTGTACTAGACTGAGTTACAGCCACTTAATCACAGGAGTTCAATAACGTTTGATAGCTTAAACCTGGGTCATTCGGTTTATGTAACGTTGCACAGTAAAGTCAGCACACAATCTCAAACGTCCTAAATCAACATGTCAGCTGCTTGAACATCTCGGGGGAGATGCGCATGACTTACCGTTACAATAACTTTAGATAACGAACGAGGATTGAACTTTGTAAAGTACATGCAAACACAGTTAAACCATTCAAGGTTAACGTTAGTGTTAACCTCAGTTGACGTTACCTGGCTACTAACGTTAGCAAACAATACTAGTAAACGTTAGCTGGCTAACGACAACATTATATCCACGTAGCATGCAACCAAGTTGTACTTTTAGTGCTGAAAACTAATTCCCAGCTAGCCAACTGGCTAGAATAATTGATAAAAAATAAGATTAGATTGTAGGTTAGCTGATAAGTGTCTCTAACAGCTGTCTAGCAACTTGCTATTACCACACTAGCTAGGAACTTTTTCTCTCCTCCACTCCACTTTCCAGTCGAGTGACCTGACAATTCGTCTTCCTTCACAGTTAAAAGCATTGCCACAGCTATACTAAATGTTGATCTTTTTCACCTAAAGCTGTACAGCCACTTTCACAAATGATAGGTCCAATTAAAGCATATCATGACCCCCCGGCGATCAAAGCATTTAACTCCATATCGCTACGTTTGTTTTTCCGCTAGGGGAGAAAGAATGAAGTCCTTAAATCTGGGCGGACCCTGCCGAAATGACGAAGAAGGGCGGAGACTCCGAGGCTCAAACTGTGTTATAACACCGTCTTCGAGGATGTCAGTGATGGATGACTGGTCAAACGTGCTGTACATTTGTCCTAATGCATTGATAAACTAGGCTATTGATAAAGGAATTATGTCAGTCTAAAAATAAATCGTGCGGGATTAGGCTACAGGTTTGTGTGATTGATCAGTTCACTGAGATTGTCTTGGTGAAAACCAGATGCTATTTACACATGTTTGATTGGATTAATTTTCTCCAAAGTCTTGAAATTGAGAGTCTCTGGCCAAGTCTGTTAAACTAGACAACAGAAACAAGTTGAATCAGCTAAACTAGGGCTGCAGTGAAATGTGATGTTATCTAAGCACAGATAGTCAAATTAGACCCAAGCCAAAAAATATTTATAACAAGTAAACAACATGAGTCCAGAGAATAAATCAATGTGTTTATCATGTCATTGTTTTAGCTAATTTAAATGCATTATCACCAAAGATCATAGAGCCAAAGATTGTCTAGGTAGCCTATCACACCGCCTCATAGAGCGATGCGCTCTAGAATCTTTGATTATCATCTCTTATTATTCTGTCACAATCATGTCACAACAGCCTAGTAGAAGTATCAATCAAAGTAACCATGGAAAAGACCTTAAACATTCCAAATTCATGTTGTTTGCTGCAGACTAGTGTTTTAGGCCTACAGTTATTTGCCAGTGCCAGCAAAGCTGCTTTTCATTGCCTTTTCTCTGATCATTATTATATCCTTATATTAATTGCAGACAGATTGAGATTTGTGGTAATAACTGAGATTATAATAATAGGCTATTCTTTTATTATTATGGGTCAAGCTCAAAGTGATCCAACAGTTTCCACAACCCCTACAAATATAGCCAAGACTGAGTGTGGAGGAGGAAAGAAGTCCAGTGTGGCCCAGCGGTTTCTGGGCCTGGTGTCTCTAATATCCTCCATACGAAGCAGAAAGAACCGTGTTGTTCCATTCACTCCGTCTCAGGACACCTTGAGTGGTGATGGAAGCATCCACAATGGACCCTATGGCGTGAGTAGGAAGAGCCGACTGTCCACTTGGTCCATGTCTGAATACTCACTGAACTCTGAGCTGAATCGGTGCCTTGACTCGGACAGCTGGGAAACGATATCAACCATAGCCATGAGCCCTGTAAGCTTGCTACACAGAGCACACATTACCATAATGTACCTCCACTTTAGCTCACTCCCATCTATTCTTCTGTGTCTTCTCGCCACGTTCCCTGGCCTATTCTTCACTCACCTTTGCAGATCAAATCAGTGAACAGTTACAGAGCAAACACAACGTCCCCGACCCTCCTGATGCAGGTAGGCCTAATTCACTGAGGCAGATTTCTGCCATTATATACAGTATATTAAAAGTGATGAAGGTCAATAGGCACCTCTGTGGCTTCCTCATCACTCTCTTTTGGTTTCTTTATACAGCCTCCCCAGAACATGGATCTCTCTGAAATGTCTTGGCTGAACTCAGACATGGTGCCGACCCTGAATGCTGAACAGGACCTCATGCAAGGTTTCAGAAAGCCTACTTACAACATTGACTACGCTGACGAAGGGGATGATATCTCTTACATTGAGGATGTAATTGAAGCTATTTTTGAAGCAAACAAACGACTGAACGACATGTATGAAGATGGATCGTTGAACAATTCTTAAATCTTGTAGTAAAATTCTTTAGCCTACTACACTACATGTATGTCCTCCTGTATTCTGTTATAGTTCAACGGTTAAATCTTTTCTCTCACTGCACCTGTATCTCTGGCCTGGGTTCACTAGACTCACTCCCTTTGTGAAGTATCTCAGTGACATGAGTATGAACAGATACTGGGTGGGCGGGGCCAGGCCATATCCTTGCAGATGGCTCTCTTTTCCACACATGTGCAGTGGTTTTCCTTATCTTTTTTTTACATTTAATCTTTATTTTATTTTTTAAAAATGTACAGTGAGGGAACACAACACAAATCCATTTGGGTCTCTGGATTTGAAGAAAGACTGACGTTTGACCATGTAAGGATCTGATGATTATCCTTTCAATCATTGTGGACTTTTGATCAGCTACTACGTGTGGGCCTTTTGTGGACCTGACCTATTTTATGACTTCACATTATTCATTTTAAGATGGACTCAATTATGCTTTGGATGAGTAACTTGTAGGCCTACCTGACTAATGAATTGTTAACTGACCCACATAGCTTTCTTACGTTTCTTTTCATATGGTTATGGTGTGTCACAAGGACGGTTAGGATTAGTTTTTGCCTCTGTAGAGACGAATCAGTTGGAAGTGCCAGAGGAACTGACTATTGTATTGCATTGTGATGGATCGCTAATTTTACTAGTAGTCTGGAATTAGACAGCTAAAACCTTAGTACACCCTGAACTCTCTGTAGCTTTGTTAAGGTGTTTTATTTTCATATGAGCATAGTGATGCAGATCAGCACTGTAGCCTCTGACCAACTTTCAGAATAGAATCATTACTAGTGTGTTAGTACTGCCCAAATGAATAGGTAGAGGAGGGCCTTCGTACACTATCCCTGGAGAAAACAAGTCTAATTAATCTGGTGATGGAAAGCAATATAGCAGTATTGTGGGTAGGCTATCAGCCCACCATGGATACCTTGAAACAGAAACGTTTCCATATTTAGCGGAGTCAGATTTATTATAGTTAACAAGGGCTCTATAATCAATTGTTATATTTTCAACAGTGCGTGGACAGCTTCATGATTTCCTTCGACCATTGGTTCTGAAAAGTGACGTCTACAACCACACAGTTTAATAATGTAACTGAAACAGTCATTTACCACTCATAAAATGGTGGATCTTTACTTTGTAAAATGCAGAAAAAAGTGAGGAACAAAGTATTTACATTTTGCATGATAATGAAAGCAATAAAAATGTGTTTTCTTAATCATGGATAAATTACTTGTGAAATTCAAAGATCCTCTTAGACGTCAAAACCATCTAAAACATAAATTAGAACCCCTTCTGTCTCTTGACACCATACTGTTTTACAACTTCAATGTGGGAATAAAATGTTATGGTCATATTTGGTACCTTGTTCTTATTACAGCAGAGAAATTGTGAACCCAGATAGCATAGACAATCTACTATTTCATTTGATATTTATATCAATCAAAATATGACAAAAGCCACATGAACATGTCACTAGGAAACATAGACTGAAAAACCAATACAGGAACTGAAATAACTAAATGTAAAAGATAACGGCACAGCCACAGACAGAAGAGAAAATATATGCGTAGCCAGGTAAATAATGTGCTTTCAAACACGCAATCTCCTCTCTCACGTCTCCCAGGGGAGGCATATCAGTGCAATATACAACGCGACAGAGGATTGAAATTCTGTCAGCAAACCATTTTACCACACAAATCATCGCTCCCGGAGGAGAGAGGAACGACCCCAGCAGCATACAGTTGGTCCTGAGACAAACACGGCAGCATCTGGTGGCAAGGACACAGCTACAGGACACAAAACGCCCAAAAGCTCCTGACTGCTTCAGCACGCACGCACACACGCACACACGCACACACCCACGCACACACGCACACACACACACACACACACACACACACACACACACACACACACACACACACACACACACACACAAATCAATTCTCTCTGACATGATGCTAGATGGAAGCTGGATAGAAGTTAGCGCTAGTGCTACTTGACACGGTGGATAGGTCTACTGTGGTCATCTCTAGGGCTGATGAGTAGGGTATGGCTCAGTTCGGGGTTATGTTGTGAGATGAGGGTCTCGCATGAAGACTAGACTATATGACGGTGCTGAGAAAGGGCACAAGTACCTGCATGCAACAATGACAAGGAAGAGTTCAACGGAGGCCAACTCACTACGACAGACAAAAGATCATATCTACAGTGGATTTGCCAGCAATCCATATAATGTTTTTTTTTGCAGTGTTACAGCCTATGAAAGCAAATACAATCTGGTCCCCTCCCTCTTATTTTTCTCAACAATCCCTTTAAACAAATACATGTATCATACAGTACAAATGGCAGCAAGTTTTCACAAACAGCTAATATGCCGGATGTGGTTCCTGATGCCAAAACATATGGACATTTCTACTTGATGAAGCTGATAGGCACAATGGTTGACAGCTGGCATTCTTGACATGTAACAGTATACACTGTGATCATCATTGTAATGAAACGAAAGAAAAAACATACAATGACAATAATGTACAGGCATTGAGCAACTAAAATGACACACGGCAATGACAAAGCCCTTACCCATGTACATGTTCAACTGTGACATGATAGTTCTAATAATGCCTACAGTATAGCTACAAGAGGGAACAGTCACAACAATGTGCAATAGCAGTGGTGAGACATCTGCAAGTAGCAGGCTGATTGATTTGTTGCTGCATTTGCTGCTTCTTGACCACATGTCTTTGCATCCAAACAGGTCTTGCTCATGTTTGTTCTGAATGGCCGAGAGAGTTTGCGTCATTTACAGTAAACTGGGGAGAGCTCTCCCCCTAGTGGCCAATTCTTCAAAAACACTTTATTTAATTAGAAACGCAGGGGTGGGTTGTTCATGACACTAGTGAATAGACAAGGATATAATGAGCACTTTGAGTTTAAAAACACAATCACTGATGGCTGATTAGCAAAATGATATAAAACAATATCCTTGAAAGCGCATTCAAGATAGGGTGGGTGTCCCTTGCACATACATTTTCTCCGTGATCTAAAAAGGCAAGAGAGACATCAGTTCCCTCATTCCATTAATTCTTTCCTAATTCAAAAACCTAATTTTATAATGGCTGCTAACCCTGTGATAAAGTAAGCCTGGGGAACACTGGCAATGTGTCTAACATCCTACTGTAATGTGATGCCTTTGATAATACTGTAGAACAGCTTCAGGCCACCAGAGCATGTTATGTAAGACGGAGGGGAAAGCTGTGTTGCATGTGTACAGTAATCTGTGGATATGAAACTAAAGATGTACAAGGTTATACCGTAATCTCCGTGACTGTACAGGTCACTTGGCTGGTGTTCTCACGACACAATGCAGTCCCTGTAGAAATCTAAGTATCTGAAGCATTCCAATCTAGCTAAACACATTTCTGCTGAAAGATGGATACATCTGGATACAACAATTGACAAAAAAATATCCATTTTGTTTTTGCCTCTCTAGCATATGCCAGGCCATAAAGAAAGGTCAACCATTTACTCTTAAATACTAATAATTTAGATGATTTTGTGAAGCTGTTTGTCATTTCATACTACATTCATACAAATGTATCTTATATTACAAGTCCACAAATAGGCCAGGATATGCATTATGTATTTAGTTTTTTGGTATTTCATACAAATTTCTGTGACAATAATATTGCTTTTTTAAATATTGGCTAGCTTTCATTCAAATGTTGCCAGCAGATATTGATACTATATTCAAAAATAGGGATAGAGTAATCTGCCTGAGACAAATGGGTGCATTAGTTAGTTTACATATAAAAATGATTGCAAAATATACTTGGAAGTATTTCAATGGTTGAAGGGCTGGCAGTACTACCTTTCAAACACATTTTGAAGTAGTTTGAAAAGTTATGAACACTTTTATCTGTACTGTTAATACTAAGAGAACGTCACAAGAGTGAATAATCAAGTTCCTCTCTTCTCTAAAAAACCTTATTCTGGAGCGATTTTTAGATGTCCTAATAGTCAAAGTACTCTTGTTTTGCTGATGAACCGCAGGACTAGAAGCATTGGCATTTACTTTTAAAAGTTTCCTCATGACAGAAACCAACATGGCTAGCAGTTTTTTTTTTTTTTTTTTTTTTAACGTAGACAATTTCAGTGCTGTTTCAGGGATCATGAGAGGGCAACATATTACTTTTCACACCCTCCCATTTTGTTCATCACCTTCCACTCTTCGTCCATTGAGAATGTCCCAAAGAATCTCATCTCCATCACCTACTCCAAGTTCCTCTCACACCTGCCAGTTACTGTGGTAGTGGTGGGTTGGATACTGCCTGTGCTTTTCTCTGCGTGTCACACGTGAGGTGGTGGTCAGACCAGGGTGCCTGGGCTTGGGCGCTCGGCACTGGACTCTTTGAGGGTCAGCTCCTGCATCTTGGAGGGGAAGCTGTCTTGATATAAAGACAGTTCCACTGACCTGTATTGAACACAAAATAGTTAGTACAGGCTATCTTAGGGCTGCTCGATTATTGGCAAAAATCATGATCACGATTGCTGAATGTGATTACTGATCAGCGATTTTGGAACTATCATCCATTTTCAAAACGTAACTTTTAAACGTTAAATTGTTAAATGAAATGTCTGCAAAATTCAGTCCAAATGCCAGTTTTTAATAGGCAGCAATGTGAAGACTCTCAGATTTTCTCATTCTCAGTTTTTGCTTGTCTGGCACCTTCATTATTGTGAGTGTGGTGTAACCCCTTCAAAATTGCCAACATTTCTAAATTGATTTTTAAATACATTCCAACAGGTAAAAATACCTGTAAAAAGATAATGCACACAACAACTCAAGACAAAAGGAGAGCACTGTTATGAAACTGAATGTAGCAAAGTAATCATTAGATTTCGATATAAAATTGTTGGAAGTCATAATCACAATCAATCGATTCATTCGATTAATTGCACAGCCCTAGTACATCTAGTACACCTAGTCTCTGCTGTTAGTAATCATAATGCCAACCTGCCGTGAAGCGGATGCCCATGAAAGGTCTGGGACTGTGGCAGCTGAGAGCTGTGGCACTGGGAGTAGTGGGGTGCGTTGCCCTGGAAAGATTTCGGCTGGTGGGTGAGAGGAGGGTGCGGGCCATGCGAGGCGTGCAGCGAGTTTGTTGTACGCCGGCGCATGGGCGCCCCCTCCTGGCTTTTTCCGTTCACTGCCGTGTGGCCCAGGGTGTTCCGCATGTACCAGTCTCGGAGCCCCTCTAAAGCCAGGGCCTTGTGCAAGCTGCGAGTGGCGTCGTCTGGCGTGGAGGCCGAGGAGTCTGTGGCGATTTGCGGTGGTGGCCTGTGCGCGCTCTGTGAGCCTGAGGGGTCACCATGCTGCGGGTACACAGCCGCCGTGGAGGAGCCGTTTGTGGCAGGCGGGCTTTCCGAGTACGCCGACAGCAAGATGGTCTCCTGCTGGTGCTGCTGGAGGGGTATGAACGGCCCACAGGATTTGGTCCGGGTGACTTTGACTCGGCGCGGCTCCCCCGGCTTGCCCCGGAGCATGTGCGGGCTATAGGCTGGCGGGCCACCTGAGAGATGCAGAGGCTGAGAGGGAGGGGGGAAGCCATTATATTGGGGCAGGGGGGGTCCTGAGGAGCCCTCAGGCCAAGGTCTAGGTTTGCCGTTGACATGAGGTGGCTGCATTCTCTGCTGCTGCTGTTGCTGCTGCTGCTGCTGCTGTTGGGCCTGCAACTTCTGCTGTTTGCCCCACACATAGTCCAGCAGGATCTCATTGTAGTTCCCTCCACCCGTGCGTCCCCCAACAGAGGTGCGGTTTCTGTTGGTGTCGGGGTGTCCGGCGGGTTGCCTGTCAGGGCTTCCCCTCTGCGCCTGCCTCAAGCGGCCGTCCGTCAGCGCCTCCGAGCTTTTGTAAGGTCCCCCCCGCGCGGGCATCCCGTTTCGCTGGGCTGAGCCGTCATCGACAGACACGGCGCGGTCCAGAAGTGCCTCAGAGCTATTGCTGCGGCGCGTCTGGGCGCTGTACGAGCCACCCTGCTCTACAGACCCCGACGAGGACCCCTCCTGAGTCTGAAGAGGCACCACCTGCGGTGCCTCAGGATTGTCTGACCACTGCTTAGTCGCAGATACCTCTGACCTGTGAGAAAAGGAAGGCGTGGAATAAATGTTACATGTGTGTGAAATAATAATAAAAAAGTACCGTATTTTCCGCACTATAGGGCGCACTGGATTATAAGGCGCACGGTCAATGAATGATCTATTTTCAAACCTTTTTCATATATAAAGCGCACCGGACTATAAGGCACATTAAGCGAAACAAAACCGATAAGTCAGTCAGTCAAACTTTATCAAACGCGTTCACAATAACATTTTGACAGAGCGCCGTGTATCACACAAAATCAATTCGAGGTCATGAATTATTCCATATATAAGGCGCTCTTTTTTTGAAAAAATGAAAGGCTTTTAAGTGCGCCTTATAGTCCGGAAAATATGGTACTAACAAAATATATTAATAAAGCTGTCTAAGTACAAGTATTTTTTTTTAAATAAAGCTGTATTAAATGTTTTTTTCTTTCAAAAGACAACGACATCAGTAATGAATGACAGATTTGAGTAGTTTTCTTTTTGCTTTATCATACTACTGATTTGAGTTGATGTAGGCCTAGTGCAGTGTTTTCTCTTCCTGTCAATCTACTATGTGCAGCATCTAGTTGTGAGATTGCTCATTTGCAACCAACGGAACACCTCTCCATTAAAAAATATGACAGCCGTCAAATTACATAAAAACGTGAAAGATCCTCTTTTAAGTCAAAGTTTTAGTTTGACTTTTTTGGGGTACATTAGCAAGATTAGCAGCGCAAATTGGTGGAAGTCGCACCCAATGTAAAAATTAAGCCCTCTAAGTGAATTAACTGACATGAAAACATAACGACTCGAGTCCAATTTATCATTTACAGGTAATAACTCACTCATGAAAACATAATCTCGAATGCTATACTCCATGTCTGGTGAAAGATTAAAGACATGTGAAGACTTAAATTCTACCTTAAATCCTACACACTGTACTGTAGCTCTAAACTCTTATTTTGTGGCATGCTGTGGGTGTGACGTGGGCCAGATGAGGGCCAGAGCTCGTGGGAGTGGCTGACCTGATGTGTGCCGTGGCTGGGCCTGTGCGTGCCAGGAGCGGGGTGGCAGGAACACTCCTGCCCTCCAGGTTGGACATGCTTCTCGGGAGAGAACGGTTTGGGCTGGGAAGAGACCACCGTGAC